>NC_092708.1:76273941-76596333 GCF_047496885.1 Scyliorhinus torazame
GATACAGTCAACCTGCTCTTTTATAGACTGCACCTGCACTCAACATAATTGCTGCAATATGTAAGCTGTTGTAAAGTGAACACCAGAGCAGAGACATACAGTGGTTGATCGCAGAGGCACTGGAGGTGAGCAGAGGAGAGACAGCTAGATCCAAATGAGGACCAGTATACCCTCAAGGATTATTTTCAGAAGTAAGTGGGACGACGTGACGGAGAAGGCCAAATCCCAGGTCTGGACCTGAGTACCTGGCAGCAATGTCACAGGAAGCCCAATGACTTTATGCAGGTGGTGAATGTCATTGAATGCATCGTCACCAGACTTTTCCCATGCACTGCATCACCAGCTTCCCACACTGCTAGAAACACCCACATCACTCACTCAACACCACTCCCTAGCACTCATTTAATGTCCAGATACTCCGCTCCAGCCTTACACCCACTTCTGACTACATACCTCCAGCTTTCAGCTTGAGCAGGCTTGTCATAAAAACAGTGCAACACAATCATAGCCATGTTTCCCTTTCACCTGCAGGGAAAAATGACACACAATAGAAGGGAGAAGAGCAAAATGGGCAGGAGAGAAGGACACCTGCAGCTCCTGAGTCCAAGGAGTATATGGTTCTGCATGTCATGGGGCTGTTTGCAATGGGGCCTGTGGCCTCCTCCTTGCTGAGAACATTGAGGTTGGCAACAAGTTCCTGCCTTCTCCACTCCCAACTCTTCCTGAATCTGCTATCTGGCATGATGCCCAAGTTGCTGATGGTGTGATGATGGTGTGATGATGGACCTCTTGCTTCCCACCCCGTCCCTCTTTCCTCACACAGACACGATAGACCAAAGGGCCTCTTTCTGTGCTGTAAAATGCGGTGTGCCACGGGGGGCTGAATGGGCTGCAGCCAGACCAAGGATTACAGGATGATTCATTCACCAGTTTACCAGGATGTGATGGCAGATGAGACTAAGATGAGGACCTCCATGGTGCAGCACACAAGACTGATAGTCAAGGACACAAAGAGGGGTACATGATCTGCACAGCAGTGCTATTTAAAGCATGTTTGCACCTCATGTGTTTCTCTATCGGCTGGGATAAGCAAAATTCTCAAATAGGGCTCTTAATGTTACATACAGCTCTTTATATATGCTCTGTCTGTCAGAACACTGTCAGGAATATTACTAGGAGTGTGTATATTCGTAGATTTTCACACACTTGACTTCCAAATATTTACCGTATTGTTTACCACGCTGGTCTGTGAAATGTTTTCAAATGTAAGTCAATGTTGTTGCCCATATGGCCAAATAACTTTGAGAGGTTCCACACAAAGCTGAAGGTCTAAAATGAAATGACTCTTTAGAAAGGATATATGCTTTGGGAATTAGCACAAATATCATTGCTCATCCAACCAGAGACCTCTGGAAGGTCACTATTGCAGTGAATCAAACATGGTTTGATTTTTTGCATTTTGTCTTGGTGTATTGCTCAGCATACATTAGTAATGTTCTTAAAGTCTTTGGTTTTGTTTCTTCGGGATAACCCGATCCGTCATTGTTACCAATTATTCTGGAAACTGATATCGAATGGTTAGAAAGCTGAAATTTGGTTAAAATGAATTGTTAAACTGTATCGAACTGAAAATTCCTCGAGTTAGAAATTTGATGGCACCACATCTGTTTGTTCGATGCAAACCGAGTGCTTAAGCGGCTTAATAAGTGTACATGGTTAACATGCTGTTATTATTTTCAACTCGATCCAGCCCGTATTTTGTATCACTTAGTCCAGTCAAACCTTGTTATAACAAACCTCTGGTGAATGTCCAGTTGTTTTAACTAGACTGGAGCCATGCTGCCTTTCAGCCCACAATTCAACATTCTCTTACGACCTACCCACTCTTTTATTTTTCAACAGTTGCTATATGTGAGAATTGCACCCAATTGTCCCCTGCTGCCTCATACTTACTGTGAGTGGCAAAGCAATTACAGGTACATACTTTGTCTAATTTGCTTGGCTGTCATGAATTGGCTCATTTGCTGCACAGCTTTTTGTTGGCTTTCTCACCTGCCATCATTCTATATTCTCCAGCATCTTGAAGCTTCCCTGGCTCAATGCCACTGACAGCCTTCGATTTCTTCTGAGCTCTTTGTATTTTTTTAAAAACTAACTTTTATTGTACAATTCACTTCTACTGAAATCCATGAAACACTTTTGTTGTCTGACCCTGATCAGCCATCTTTATTGTGCCAAATAAATCACTGTCATCCGGAGCTAGACCCGCTGATACAACATTCTATTAATCACACAATTTATGGAAGCCTCAAATCACTTCTGTCCTCACCTACAACACTTCTGGGCAGAATCATCCCTAAATTTTGCAGAGTGCAATGAAAGGCAGAAAAAAACGGCCTTTAGCACGTCAACGGCGTTGATGAGTTTTCACGTTGTATATTTAAGGATTTAGAAAAAACAAAATTCAGCAGGAATTTCATGCTGCCTCCGAGGTGGACAGCCTCTAATTCGCTCACCCCGCCAGCAGTTGAGTGCTTTAATTAGCGGGCGCTCCATTTAAAGGCTGCCCCAGCCACTTCTTCTTGGTCCAAGGCTGCAAGGAAGTCAGCCCGTGCTCTCAGAGGTCTCCCTCACCAGAATGCTCGATGCTGTGGAGGCATGCCATGACATCCTGTACCCATGTACGTGGAGGAGACCAGTTTGCAGGGACACTAATCCAGCATCGGAGATGAAGGCAGCACTGATTAACGCCATCTCCCTGCAAAGGAGAACAGGCACCCAGTGCCAGAAAAGGATGAATTACCTCCTCCATTCTGCCAGGGTAAGTCACTCTTGTCGTCACTCTCAACTCACTCATACACGCATCCACCCATCACACATCTACAGAGAGCTCACTCACTGACAGCTCAAGGGAAACTGCCACTCACTCTCCCCTGCGACCCATCTCCTCATCAACTCACTACTCTCACTCACCATCCTCACACGCTTTTTGTCCCCCCAGAGTAAATGCCACTTCTTTAGCAATTCTTAGAATTTCTCCACATCCTTCTTTCAGAGGATTGGATAAGATTGGACAGTGAGAGCCTTTTTCCTCGGATGGTGATGTCTAGCACAAGGGAACATAGCTTTAAATTGAGGGGAGATAGATATAGGACAGATGTCCGAGGTAGGTTCTTTACTCAGAGAGTAGTGAGGGCGTGGAATGCCCTGCCTGCAACAGTAGTGGACTTGCCAGCACTAAGGGCATTCAAATGGTCATTGGATAGACATATGGACAATAAGGGAATAGTGTAGATGGGCTTTAGAGTGATTTCACAGGTCGGCACAACATCGAGGGCCGAAGGGCCTGTACTGCACTATAATGTTCTATGTTCTTTAGTACACTTATACCCTTACTTCCAGCCTACATTTGAAATTATAGTTGTCAGCCTTGGCTCACTGGTAGCCCTCTAACGTTTAGAAAGGCGTCTTGAACATACAACTAGTTGGCTCAGAAATGTTTAGCACAGAGCCTAAGCTAACATTTCAGTGACTTAAGTTAAGCTGTAAAACTCAAAGTGGCCCGATCAGTTTGGCAAAAACTTTCAAATGCAGCTCTCCTACAATCTGGAGTCTGTGTGCATGCGGGGCACTTAGTTGTCCATTCTGACCGCCTCCCCCAGAGCACCAATGATTGGATGATTGTTGGTCCATCGGGATGCAGATGAGGGAATCTTTTCCTGAACCTGAGAAGTATGTCAAGTTCAAGTTTATATGTCCCCAAATAGTACATCCGAGCACTTAGAGCAGGATGCAGTAATCACCAACCTATGAATCCTAGGTCTGGATTTTCACCGCTGACTCAGTAGTCGTTTAAAAAGGGTGCTTGGGTCCTGATTACAGCATTCTCAATCCCATTTCAAGCCTGTTTAATTTTCAGGAGTGCATTTAAAGGATACGGGCTCGTTCCTGACAGAAGCCCACATCTGACACTCCCGGCCTGGCTGACTCCATTGCAGGAATAGGTGGGGATAGGCATGCTCTACTCTGCAATTTTCATGAAGTAGGAGCAGATTTTTTATCTGCTATTGTGCATGAAGGAATCTTTGAAAAGGTAGGTTAAGGCCCCCCAATGTCAAGTTATGCCACCCCACTCAACCCCTCAGCCAAGCATTCATAATGAGACTTGGCTTGAGATCAGACAGCTATTAGAATATCAGAACATCTGCTCCCCAGAGAAGACATTGTTTGATTAGCAGCTCAGCCTCTCTGATCTCTGTGGCGAATTTCACAATGGTTGTTGATACGAGTTCAGTGGTTTCAAGGATTTGTGGTTTTTGAAACTTCATAGGGCCTGGATGGTTAATATGTTTTGTATTTGTTTTGTTCAGATTTATTTTTTGAGGCTATGAAAATGTTATCTATGGATTAAATGTTTCACAACTTTTATTTATACATTCCGCTATATATGGTTTTCCTTGGTCCAAGAAAATCTACAGTTGGTCAATGGGCATGAAATTGTCAGAGGTTTCAGGGTAATGAAGGGCCTGAGGGTGGAAGAGCATGAGGTAACATAAAGGTTGGATGAGGGGCATGAAATGGTGTGGATGATGTATGGGCAGTGCTTGGGTGTCTAACGGGTGAGGCTGGAGTTCCTTTTTTATCACTGGGACAGAGTTTCAAAGTTTAAACAGCCCACCTCTGCACCCGGCATCCCCTGTGGCTGCTCCAGTACCTCTTCCCTGTTTGGCTGGCACAACTCCACCTAGCACCCAACCCAATTAAGGTCCCACTTTGTGAACACTTTCTCCCAAGGCAGATGGACCAAGCCAGGAATTTTACCAACTCCACACTCTTTCCTCCCCCGCTGCCCCAAACCTCTCCCCCGCCTCCCTGATGAAATTCCAGGCCCTTATGTTTATGCTGAACATTCCGTGTTTTGTCTTCCAAATTGGAATACATCAATTTTGTGCTATTTTCATCTCCTATTTGAACATCTCACTGCTAATTCATCATCCTATTTGCTAATCTGTCCAAGTTAATTAAATTCATTTTTCTCACTGTAATTTTCCTTTTCCCAATCCATCATGGTTTTATTTGACTTCTTATTATGCTTTGTTTGTTTGGCTTCTTTCCTTGTTGGATTAGAAAAATACTGGTGTAGGAATCAGTCTTGGGTACATTACAGCAATCAATCCCCACTTTGACCACATACAATAAATTTATCTTTATCTACCTCAGGATTGTTACTAATGCCTATAATTCTTAGTGAGCATTTCTCTCAAAAAATTAGATGCATGCATAAAGTTCCAATTCCTAGGCAGCTTAAATATTTAATACGTTCTTCGAAGACAGACATAATGTTTCTGGGTACCAAGGCAGGTTTGTATTTTATCTTGTGCACAGTTAAAGAGTTGTGAGATTACTCATTATATCTGTGAATTCTGTGAAGGGACTTGATAGCGTTATGTGTGATGCGTTCATTTAATGCCTCATTAATGGAACCTGTATAAACATGAACTTATGTTTATAAACGCTGACACCGGGACTGAAACGCAAGTGCTCTACATGGATGAAAGCGGTGCCAGTCCTGGAGCGATTCAGGTCTGTTAATGGGCGAGCACCGTCGACACTTAGAATTCATTTAACTCCAATGCAGGCCTACCCTCATCCCAGCCAAAATGATGGCACTGGTTGAGCTGAAGCACGCTCATTCCATTGATGGGCAGGCTGGGCCAGAGGGTACCCAGGAAGTTGACCTGGGGAAGCACCCATACAACCCGTGGCACTAGGTTCCCAGTGGGCAGACAGCGGCATGCGCAGCCGCATGCCTGGCTTGCAGGCAGTGGCAATGGTGGCCCGTGCCCAGCCACTCCGACCCCATGGCTCACCTTTTAGCCGCCCTCCCGCTACTCCACCTGGCCCTGGCAGATGCTCTCCGGCCAGCGGCACAACTGTCAGCACACTATAGCGTTGTTGGACACTGTTTGTACCCACTCCCGCACCCTCAGCAGCCACCGCACTGTGTCCTGATTTGAAATATTACAAGTGAACCTCGCAACGGTAATTCCTCCTGATGGAGGCAGAGCATCGCGGAAGGTCCAGAAGATGCTGGGTCAGGCCCGTTAATGGTATGCCAACGGCCTTTTGCATGCCTATGTTGGCGTGTGGCATAGAATGTATTCACACCGATGTCGAACGACCGGAGCATGACATTTTCAACCTCAATTTTCAGCTGACGCCAAATTCTCTGCCCAATCGTACTTCCCAATTCCGGTGTCGACCAACAGAGAATCCCACCTGAGCACTATATTGGTTGTATTTAACTATGCACAGATCCCAGTTACTGCCATGAATGGTGCTGCGCCATTCTAGAATGTTCTCTGAGTCTATTACCATGTTACTCTATGTATCATACCGTGGGGCAGTGCTAATCCCCAGTCTCTTGTTCTGCTGAATCTTGTTCTGTACATTACAATTATTTCGACAGGTCAGGGAGTCCAAAACATGAGTCCACAGTCTCAGGTTGAGGGACTGATCATTTTAGACTGAGATGAGGAGAAATTACTTCATTCAAAAGGTTGTGAATCTTTGAATTTCTCTACCCCAGAGAATTGTAGAGGCTCCACAGTTGAATACACTTCAGGCTGGAATAAACAGATTTTTGGTTTCTCAGCGAGTCCAGGGATATGGGAAGCCAGGGGGAAAGTGGAGTTCAAGCCCTGGATCAGCCATGTATTGAATATGGAGCAGGCTCAATCAGCTGTGTAGTCTTCTCCTGCTAATATTTCTTGTGATCTTAAAGCTCTAACTTCAGTATGCTCAGCGACCAGATCGGAAACACAGAGGTACTTTTGCATTGATGTGCACCAAAGACCATTTCATGTTGACAAAAGAATGATGGTGCTACTTTCATGTGTTTGGTGCAACTTTCTAGAGCCAACACACGTCACATATCACACTGTTTTGTACACTTTTGACTTTAACTGCTTCTTACAATACATCTTTTCTGTATCTGTCGAAACAGCCTTGACTTTCATCCCAGAAAATGTGAAAGTAATAAAATGATTTCTGTAAGAAACATAAAAAATCCAAAGGTAAGGAGTGACAACTTGGAATCAACTTGGAAGTTCTAAATGATAGAAGGTGAAACAGTACAGAGATCACTTGTCTATGAAATATCTGTCTAGCTGCAGCAAATATTTAGGGTTTTTTTCAAAGCTAAATTGAATTTTAGGTCATCTGGTGCATAAATTGGAGTTGAAATCTGAACTGGGAAAAAAACACAACACTCATACAAAAAGGAGAATAATTATTTATGCTCCGAAGCTTAGATGAATTTATGTATAAAGCTTTTTCCATTGCTAAGGAGACAGTAGGCGCGATCTACCAGCCGTGTTATGCCCGATAGGCAGCGTGGAGCGACGTGGCCGATAGATGCCGACAGAGCCCTCTTCCGGGACCTATCGCACTCGCCACGCCTCGCAATATCTAATGTGATCTCACAAGATGTCACAATGTGAATCCTGTCCATTTTGGGAGGATCACTTTTTAGCAAGTCTGCATATTCGAGTGAGACAGCTAGTCTCACTCTAATATGCCCTGCCATGATCAACCCAAGGCTTTGTAATCTACCCCCTTCGTGCTGGAGAGCTTGGGCAAGCGCCATTCAGTGCTGGTCTCCTCAAACCGGGAACAGACGGAACGGCACTCGTGGGGGTCACCCAGGGCAATCTGGCAGCACCACCCAGCTGCTAATCTGAGATTGCCAAGGTGCCCAGGTGGCATTTTTCCCACTACAGGGATCGGACCCCGGGGTGCTCTGTGCTGGTGTGAGGGGACCAGAGGACCCCTTTATAGGTGAGCTGAGGCTTTGGTAGTGTTCAGGGCTCACATTGGGGGATCAAGGGATTGGGACATTATTTTAAAATGGTGCCCGATCTCCTTCTGCACTGTGGAGTTACGGCGAGTGGAACTCCTCAGTGCAGAAAATGGGACAAAGTACGACCTCGCCGGGGAGTTCCCGGCTGAGGCCCCGAATGGGAAGAGAGTACCACTCGTTAGTGTGCGGTCACTCGTCTCTCCGAACGCCGGGAATCACCCGGCTATATATGCTCATTATCGACTCTATTCCCATTTGAGTAGATCATGCCCAGTGTTACTAAATTGCTTGTGTTTAAATGTCAATGCAATTTATGAATGTTTTAATAGTTCTGATCAGAGAGAACACTGGGGCTGTGTTTTCCATTCCTGTGTGTAAGTGCTGACGCCAATGGAGGATCTGTGGTGTTTCAGAAAATTCAGCGCCACGCCCACACCGATTCCGATACCGGTGTGTGGCTAGCACTGGCGCCGCGTGAAACACCCGCGGAACGCGTGAAAAATGGAGGGAGAATCGCCGGTTCCATGCTGGACATGCGCAGGGCTGACAGGCTGCAGCCGCACATATGCCTACACTCCCCACACATGCACCGATGGCACCAGCTGTGCTGGACCATGTACCCGTCCACCCCGACGCCACAGCCCACCTCCTGGCCACCCCCCACTACTTCCCCCATCCTTGGCAGAAACCCCCAGGCCAACAGCACAACTCTTAGCAGAATATGCTGATGCTGGACACTGTCCACACGCCCTCTCTCTCTCTCTCCGCAGCCGTCACGCCAGGCTCATGACCGCTGAGACCACACGTGGCCCGCGGCATTGGGAACTCAGCCCATTGGAGGCGGAGCGTCGCGGGTGGGCTCGATAATGAGATTCAAGCGGGGTTGCGACAGCGCGCACCGTGCGTCTCGATGACGCCGAATTGGAGGGTACGGAGCATCATGACCCGGCGTCAAACCGGTGCCTGCCGCGATTTCGCTGTCGGGAGCCGTTCTCCGCCCGATTGCCATTTCCGATGGCAACAGAGAATCCCGTCCTTTGTGTTTGAACAAAGCCCAGAACATGCCATCTTCAGATGGTCACACCCCCTGGAAGATGCACCGTAGGACCTCTCTGATGCCCCAATATGCTGATTATGTGGGTTTGCCCAGGAAGTTTGGACAACCAATGGACAATTCTCCTGTGTCTAGAACCCTCCGAAACTCCGGCCTCCCAGCCCCGTGTTTCTCGGCAGCCGGAGGTGGTGCACCATTTGCTGGTGGTGGGATTCTCCCACCGCTGAAATGGAAATTCCCATTGAAGCCACCCCACGCCACAAAGAAACCCGCGGCAGGGGTGCGCTGCCGGTGGAACCAGAGAATCTGGCCACCAGCAAACGGCGGAGAATTCCAGCCTCTAAGCTGATGTCGGAGGCTGTGGATGGTTCTGGCACACTTACCAGAATAGTTACCGAAGAAAAGTTAAACGGATGAAAATCAGTTCTAAGTCCTGGGTAACTATAGTGTTGACCCTCGACCACCCCACCCCATCACCCGCTTAGCTGCCACCTTACCTTCTCACCTATTGCCATACACAGTTAACTTCTCAAAGTGGCTCTGAAACCTTTCAGCTTATTAGAATATGGTAGCTAGTGTTGTAAAAAGGGAGAATTGCTTGGCTTCCCCCAACGCTACTGCACTTTTTTTCCTTTTATTCTTCCTTGAGAAGTGGGAATTACAGCTGTCGTTGTGGGATATGAATCCGTTTCCTCAGATCGTTGGCCAGAGCCTCTGGATTACACTGCATTTCTGAGGAGGCCTGGTTCAGAAGTTCAGGCTCCTCAGAAGATTTGGCAGAAACTTTGTGGAGCCACTTATTTGACAATATAACAGTACAATACATGACATTAAACTGATGGATTTTTGTGGATACTGCAAAGCATTTCTCACATGGTGTCCTTCATGGTTTCATGGTCTTTAGTGAGTGAAAGAAAATATTATAAAATAGTCAATATTTAGTCATTTTTCTACAGTAGTGACTGGCTTGAAAATTACATAGAAAACCGCATTGATTTCCACCAAAATGTTTGCATCCTCTAACACAAGGTCAATTTGAATTCGATCAGAGTGTAAGTTCTTGGTTCTGTAAACTTTTATGGAAAGTAATAATAATAATAATCATTATTGTCACAAGTAGGCTTACATTAGCACTGCAATGAAGTTACTCTGAAAAACCCCTAGTCAGGGATCAAACTAGGTGTGGTGGTATGTATTAGGGGTAATACGGTACACCATGAATGCCGAGGAGCTATTGGAGGACAGATGCTGGATCCCGATTGGATCCGCCGCCTACTGGGCTCCAGGCGGGGTATAAGAACCTGGGTTTAATCCCCGCAGCTGCATTCTGTGACTGAGCTGCTGGGGGAACGAGTCTGAACAAGTCTGCTCAATAAAGCCTCGATTGAAGTTCTTTACGTCTCGCCTCGTGTGTGATCGATGGTGCTACAATTTATTGAGCAGATTTAAAAAGGAATATGGAGCTCCGGATCACCCCGGAGTGCCTGCGAATCAGCCCCCATGCAGCAAACACAACATCGGCGTTTAAACACTGGCTGGTGTGCTTTGAGGGGTACCTCCGAACAGCCCCCGGCAGACCAACAGAAGACCAGAAGATGCAGGTCCTGCATTCCAGGGTGAGTCCCGAAATTTACTCACTCATCGAGGACGCGGAAGAATTCCCAGCGGCGCTCAGCTTGCTGAAGGAGATCTACATTAAGCCCGTCAACCAGGTCTACGCACGCTACCAGCTCGCGACGAGACGACAAATCCCCGGGGAATCGCTAGACGATTTCTTTAATGCTCTAACGATCCTGGGACGAAACTGCAACTGCCCAGCGGCTACGGCGAATGAACATACGGACCTCCTGATCGGAGACGCTTACGTAGCAGGTTTGGCATCGTCGCAAATTTGCCAGAGACTTTTAGAGAAAGACTCTCTCGGACTCACAGAGGTACGGGCCCTTGCAGCCTCCCTCGACGTGGCCTCCCAAAACGCCCACGCCTATGCCCCCGACCGCGCTGCAGCCCCTTGGGCTCCGTGGACCCCCGCCGCGACCGACCCCCCAGCAACCCCAACCCCTCCGCAAGCGTGCGCAGCCAGAATCCCAGACCACCCGACCTTTGCGGGCAGTCAAAACACCCCCGCCAGCACTGCCTGGCCCGCTCGGCCACCTGCAAAAGCTGCGGTAAAAAGGGGCACTACGCAGCGGTGTGCCAGTCCCGTGGGGTCGCCACTATCTCTGGGGAACAAATGGGACCACGGGCTCAACCCCCCCAGCGACCCACGGGCGGCCAACGGGCGCCGCCATTTTGGACCCCGGACACCACGAGGGGGGGACGGGCGCCGCCATCTTCCTACCCACAGGCCGCGTGCGATCCATGGGAGCGGCCATTTTGTCCACCCCCGGCCGGGTGCGACTCATGGGAGCGGCCATTTTGTCCACCCCCGACCGCGTGCGATCCATGGATGCCGCCATCTTGGCTGACAGGCAAGGACCCCAGCGTGGACGGCTCCACACTGCCTGAAGACAACGATCTGATACACCAACCACGTTTGGCATCGGTGACCCTCGACCAGTCTTTACCACTTCTTAAGGGTTCCATTCGGCGTCACGAACGGAGTCTCTGTCTTCCAACGAGACATGGACCGAATGGTCGACCAGCACGGTTTACAGGCCACGTTCCCGTACCTCGACAACGTCACCATCTGCGGCCATGACCAGCAGGACCACGACGCCAACCTCCGTAAATTCCTCTAGACCGCTAACGCCCTCAACCTCACCTACAACGAGGAAAAATGCGTGTTTAGCACCGACCGTCTAGCCATTCTTGGCTACGTAGTGCATAATGGAGTGATAGGCCCCGACCCCGAACGCATGCGCCCCCTCATGGAATTCCCTCTCCCCCACTGTACCAAAGCC
Organism: Scyliorhinus torazame; assembly: GCF_047496885.1. Classification (NCBI taxonomy): domain Eukaryota; kingdom Metazoa; phylum Chordata; class Chondrichthyes; order Carcharhiniformes; family Scyliorhinidae; genus Scyliorhinus; species Scyliorhinus torazame. The sequence goes on from NC_092708.1 coordinate 76,285,760, forward strand.
CTGAAACGCTGCCTGGGCTTCTTTTCTTATTACGCCCAGTGGGTCCCCCAGTACACAGACAAGGCCTGCCCACTAATCCAGTCCACTACTTTTCCCCTGTCGACAGAGGCCCGCCAGGCCTTCAGCCGCATCAAAACGGATATCGCAAAGGCCACGATGCGCGCCATCGACGAGTCCCCCCCTTCCAAGTCGAGAGCGACGCGTCCGACGTAGCTCTGGCGGCCACGCTCAACCAAGCAGGCAGACCCGTGGCCTTTTTCTCCCGGACCCTACACGCTTCAGAAATTCGCCACTCCTCAGTAGAAAAGGAGGCCCAAGCCATAGTGGAAGCTGTGCGACATTGGAGGCATTACCTGGCCGGTAGGAGATTCACTCTCCTCACTGACCAACGGTCGGTAGCCTTCATGTTCGATAGTGCACAGCGGGGCAAGATAAAAAACGACAAGGTCCTGCGGTGGAGGATCGCACTCTCCACCTACAATTATGAGATCTTGTACCGTCCCGGAAAGCTGAACGAGCCGTCCGATGCCCTATCTCGCGGCACTTGTGCCAACGCACAAGTGGACCGACTCCAAGCCCTCCACGAGGACCTCTGCCACCCGGGGGGTCACTCGTTTCTACCACTTCATAAAGGCCCGCAACCTCCCTTACTCCGTCGAGGACGTCCGAACAGTCACCAGGAACTGCCAAATCTGCGCAGAATGCAAACCGCATTTTTTCAGGCCAGATAGAGCGCACCTGATAAAGGCTTCCCGTCCCTTTGAACGCCTCAGTTTGGATTTTAAAGGCCCCCTCCCCTCCACCGATCGCAACACGTAACTTCTTAACGTCGTTGACGAATACTCCCGCTTCCCCTTCGCCATCCCCTGCCCCGACATGACCGCGGCCACGGTCATTAAAGCCCTCGGCACCACCTTTACCCTGTTCGGTTTCCCCGCCTACATCCATAGCCACAGGGGGTCCTCCTTCATGAGTGACGAGCTGCGTCAATTCCTGCTCAGCAAGGGCATAGCCTCGAGCAGGACGACCAGCTACAACCATCGGGGGAACGGGCAGGTAGAGAGGGAGAATGGAACGGTCTGGAAGACCGTCCTACTGGCCCTACGGTCTAGGAGTCTCCCAACTTCCCGCTGGCAGGAAGTCCTCCCGTATGCCCTTCACTCTATCTGGTCCCTGCTGTGTACCACCACTAACCAAACGCCTCACGAACGCCTCCTTGTCTTCTCTAGGAGGTCCGCTTCGGGAACGTCACTTCCGACCTGGCTGGCGGCCCCGGGACCCATCCTGCTCCGGCAACATGTGCGGGCGCACAAATCAGACCCGCTGGTAGAAAAGGTACATCTACTCCACGCAAACCCGCAGTACGTCTACGTGGCGTACCCAGACGGCCGACAGGACACGGTCTCTCTGCGGGACCTGGCGCCCGCCGGAGCTCCCCCCCCCCCCCCCCCCAACACAAATCACCTCCCCCTCACTCCCGCCGGTGCACCCCACAGCCACCCCCTTCCCGGGGGGATCGGTCCTCCTCCCAGGCCCGTCCAGGAGTAAGGAAACAGAAGGGGACAGCGCAATGCTCCCAGAGTCGACCGGACCCGAGCCAGCACCACCACCACCACCCGGGCTGAGACGATCGGAAAGGGCGACCAGAGCACCATCTCGACTCATCGAATCGACTTAAGATGTATATAATTCAGTGGCCCAGTAAAGCGGCATTGTTGTAAATAGTTAACGCTGCAAATCGGGTAAAATGTGAATAATTCAGTGGCCCAGTAAAAGCGGCATGATTGTATATAGTTCAATGGTTAAGGTACCGACCCTGTAAACCTCGACCACCATACCATCCACCACCCAGCAGGGTTCTTTTTTAACAAGGGGAGAATGTGGTGGTATGTATTAGGGGTAATACAGTACACCATGAATGCCGAGGAGCTATTGGAGGACAGATGCTGGATCTCGATTGGATCCGCCGCCTACTGGGCTCCACCCAGATAGGCGGGGTATAAGAACCTGGGTTTAATCCCCGCAGCTGCATTCTGTGACTGAGCTGCTGGGGGAACGAGTCTGAACAAGTCTGCTCAATAAAGCCTCGATTGAAGTTCTTTACGTCTCGCCTCGTGTGTGATCGATGGTGCTACACTAGGAATAGCCAGAAAGTTCTCCTGATGTCATCTGCAACATATCTCCCCCAAGAAACACTGATTGGTCATTCATGTTTTTTTTTGTGGAATTCTGATGTGAGAAAAATGGTAGAGGTGTTCTGAGGTCCTTCTAATTGACATGATAAGGCACTATTTAAATGCAAGTTGAACCCCATTGAATAAAATCTTGGAAATGAAACCCAGCTGCCCATGTTTTTGATATAACCCGACAAGTGTCTATTGTATGCTTCACCCGATGCCGGTGTTTATGTAGTTACATTGTGCACCTTGTGTTGCACTATTATGTATTTTCTTTTTCTTTTTGTTTCTTTTCATGCACTTAATGATCTGTTTGAGCTTCTCGCATAAAAATACTTCTCACTGTACCTCGGTACACGTGACAATAAACCAATCCAGTCCAATGCAACAGGGCACTTTTCCTTCACAACTTTATTATCCTGGATGAGCACACTGTGTTTTGAAGTCTGCTGAAACCTATAATAATCTTTACAGACTTTATTATTGTCATAAGTAGGCTTGCATTACACTGCAATGAAGTTACTGTGAAAATCTCCTAGTTGCCACACTCCGGCGCCTGTTTGGGTATACAAGGGAGAATTCAGAATGTCCAATTCACCTTTCGGGTCTTGTGGAAGGAAAGTGGAGCACACGGAGGAAACCCACGCAGACACGAGGAAAATGTGCAGACTCTGAGAGTGACCCAAGCGAGAATCGAACCTGGGACCCTGGCGCTGTCTGTGCAGAGTCTGCACATTCTGTCTGCACACAGAGTTGGCCATGCTAAATTGCCCTTGGGTTAGGTGGAGTTACGGGGAAAAGGTAGAGGTGTGGGCTTAAGTAGGGTGCTCTTTCCAAGAGCTGGTGCAGACCCGATGGGCCAAATGGCCTCCTTCTGCACTGTAGATTCTATGACCCTCTGAAAGAGCACCAGACCTAGGAATTCTCCCCTGACCGATCCCTGAAACCCCATCCAACTTTCAGACACTCAGGGGGAAATTAGCATGGACAATCCACCTAACCTGCACATCCTTGGACTGTGGCACGCAACCGGAGCACCCGGAGGAAACCCATAAGACCATAAGACATAGGAGTGGAAGTAAGGCCATTCGGCCCATCGTGTCCACTCCACCATTCAATCATGGCTGATTTCAACTCCATTTACCCGCTCTCTCTCCATAGTCCTTAATTCCTCAGGAAATCAAGAATTTATCAACTTCTGTCTTAAAGACACTCAACGTCCCGGCCTCCACCGCCCTCTGTGGCAATGAATTTCACAGACCCACCACTCTCTGGCTGAAGAAATTTCTCCTCATCTCTGTTCTAAAGTGACTCCCTTTTATTCTAAGGCTGTGCCCCCGGGTCCTAGTCTCCCCTGTTAATGGAAACAACTTCCCTACATCCACCCTATCTAAGCCATTCATTATTTTGTAAGTTTCTATTAGATCTCCCATCAACCTCCTAAACTCCAATGAATATAATCCCAGGATCCTCAGACGTTCATCGTATGTTAGGCCTAATATTCCTGGGATCATCTGTGTGAATCTCCGCTGGACCCGCTCCAGTGCCAGTATGTCCTTACTGAGGTGTGGGGCCCAAAATTGCTCACAGTATTCTAAATGGGGCTTAACTAATGCTTTATAAAGCTTCAGTAGTACATCCCTGCTTTTATATTCCAAGCCTCTTAAGATGAATGACAACATTGCATTTGCGTTCTTAATTACGGACTCAACTTGCAAGTTTATCTTTAAAGAATCCTGGACTAGGACTCCCAAGTCCCTTTGCACTTCAGCATTATGAATTTTGTCACCGTTTAGAAAATAGTCCATGCCTCTATTCTTTTTTCCAAAGTGCAAGACCTCGCACTTGCCCACGTTGAATTTCATCAGGCATTTCTTGGACCACTCTCCTAAACTGTCTAAATCTTTCTGAAGCCTCCCCACCTCCTCCATACTACCTGCCCCTCCACCTATCTTCGTATCATCGGCAAACTTAGCCAGAATGCCCTCAGTCCCGTCATCTAGATCGTTAATATATAAAGAGAACAGCTGTGGCCCCAACACTGAACCCTGTGGTACACCACTCGCCACCGGTTGCCATTCCCAACTCTCTGCCTTCTGCCTGACAGTCAATTGTCAATCCATGTTAGTACCTTGCCTCGAATACCATGGGCCCTTATTTTACTCAGCAGTCTCCCGTGAGGCACCTTATCAAAGGCCTTTTGGAAGTCAAGATAGATAACATCCATTGGCTCTCCTTGGTCTAACCTATTTGTTATCCCTTCAAAGAACTCTAACAGGTTTGTCAGGCATGACCTCCCCTTACTAAATCCATGCTGACTTGTCCTAATCCGACCCTGCACTTCCAAGAATTTAGAAATCTCATTCTTAACAATGGATTCTAGAATCTTGCCAACAACCAAGGTTAGGCTAATTGGCCTATAATTTTCCATCTTTTTCCTTGTTCCCTTCTTGAACAGGGGGGTTACAACAGCGATTTTCCAATCCTCTGGTACTTTCCCTGACTCCAGTGACTGTTGAAACATCATCACCAACGCCTCCACTATTTCTTCAGCTATCTCCTTTAGAACTCTAAGATGTAGCCCATCTGGGCCTGGAGATTTATCAATTTTTAGACCTCTTAGTTTCTCTAGCACTTTCTCCTTTGTGATGGCTACCATATTCAACTCTGTCCCCTGACTCTCCGGAATTGTTGGGATATTACTCATGTCTTCTACTGTGAAGACTGACGCAAAGTATTTATTCAGTTCCTCGGCTATTTCTTTGTCTCCCATCACAAAATTACCAGCGTCATTTTGGAGCGGCCCAATGTCAACTTTTGCCTCCCGTTTGTTTTTAATGTATTTAAAGAAACTTTTACTATCATTCCTAATGTTACTGGCTAGCCTACATTCAAATTTGATCCTCTCTTTCCTTATCTCTCTCTTTGTTATCCTCTGTTTGTTTTTGTAGCCTTCCCAGTCTTCTAACTTCCCACTACTCTTTGCCACATTATAGGCTTTCTCTTTTGCTTTGATGCATTCCCTAACTTCCTTTGTCAGCCATGGCTGCCTAATCCCCCCTCTGATAACCTTTCTTTTCTTTGGGATGAACCTCTGTACTGTGTCCTCAATTACTCCCAGAAACTCCTGCCATTGCTGTTCTACTGTCTTTCCCACTAGGCTCTGCTCCCAGTCGATTTTCGTCGGTTCCTCCCTCATGCCCCTGTAGTTACCTTTATTTAACTGTAACACCTTTACATCTGATTCTACCTTCTTTCTTTCAAATTGGAGATTGAATTCAACCATATTATGATCACTGCCTCCTAAGTGCTCCCTTACTTTAAGATCTTTAACTTTTATTAGTTAGAGGAGAACATGCAGACTCTGCAGAGACAGTGACCCAAGCGGGAATCAAACCCAGGGCCCTGGCGCTATGAAGCAACGGTGTTAACTACTGTTATCATGACATTACCATCACTGAATACCGAACTGTGAACATCCTGGAGATTACCACAGACCAGAAACCAAAATAGACCAGCAATACAAATGCTGTGGTAACAACAGCAGGTCTACAAATCACAAGTCAGCAGTGTGATGGAATATACTCCACTTGTCTGGATGAGTGCAGCTCAAACCACATTTATGACGCTCAACACCATCCCGGACAAAGCAGTCTGCTTGATTGGCACCCAATCCACAAACATTCGCTCCCTCCACTACCGATGCACAGTAGCAGCAATATATACAATCTGCAAGATGCACTGAAGGAACTCACCAAGGCTCCTTAGGCAGCGCCTCCCAAGCCAATGTCTGCCACCATATAGGTCAAGGGCAACAGACACATGGGAGCACCACCACATAGAGGTTCCCCTCCATGACACACTAAACTGACTTGGAAATATATTTTGCTCACTGAGTCAAAATCCTGGAACACTCTTCCTAACAGCACTGTAGGTTTACCTATGCCACACAAGAAACTAAGGAAATTCGGCATGTCCACATTGACTCTTACCAATTTCTACAGATACACCATAGAAAGCATCCTATCTGGGTGCATCACAGCCTGGTATGGCAACTGCTCGGCCAAAGACCGTAAGAAACTTCAGAGGGTCGTGATCACAGCCCAGTTCATCACACAAACCTGCCTCCCATCCATTGAATCTGTCTACTCCTCCCGCTGCTTTGGGAAAGCGAGCAGCATAATCAAAGCCCATCCCACCCGGATTATTCTTTCTTCCAACCTCTTCCATCGGGAGAGACAAAGGTCTGTGAACACACACTAACAAGCTCAAAAACAGCTTCTTCCCCGCTGTTACCAGCCTTCTAAATGACCCTCTTATGAACTGAACAGATCTCTTCACACATCTTGTCTACTGAGTAGTATTACACACCAATTGCTTCACCCGATGCCTGTGTCTTGTATTTACATTGTATATTTATGTATGTCTTATGTTTTTTTCATGTATGGAATGATCTGTCTGGACTGTACGCAGAATGATACTTTTCATTGTATCGGTACACGTGACAATAAATCAAATAAAATCAGGGGCGAAATTCTCGCCAAACGGCGCGATGTCCGCCGACTGGCGCCCAAAACGGCGCCAATCAGACGGGCATCGCGCCGCCCCAAAGGTGCGGAATGCTCCGCATCTTTGGGGGCCGAGCTCCAACATTGAGGGGCTAGGCCGACGCCGGAGGGATTTCCGCCCCGCCAGCTGGCGGAAGCGGCCTTTGTTGCCCCGCCAGCTGGCGCGGAAATGACATCTCCGGGTGGCGCATGCGCGGGAGAATCAGCGGCCGCTGACAGTTTCCCGCGCACGCGCAGTGGGGAGAGTCTCTTCCGCCTCCGCCATGGTGGAGACCGTTGCGGAGGCGGAAGGGAAAGAGTGCCCCCACGGCACAGGCCCGCCCGCAGATCGGTGGGCCCCGCTCGCGGGCCAGGCCACCGTGGGGGCACCCCCCCGGGGTCAGATCGTCCCGCGCCCCCCCCCCCCCCCAGGACCCCGGAGCCCGCCCACGCCGCCTTGTCCCGCCGGTAAATAGGTACTCTAATTTACACCGGCGGGACAGGCAATTTATCGGCGGGACTTCGGCCCATCCGGGCTGGAGAATCCAGCGGGGGGGCCCGCCAACCGGCGCAGCCCGATTCCCGCCCCCGTCGAATATCCGGTACCGGAGACTTCGGCAACCAGCGGGGGCGGGATTCACGGCGGCCAACGGCCATTCTCCGACCCGCTGGGGGGTCGGAGAATGATGCCCCTGATTGCAGCAGTTCAAGAAGTCAGTTCACTATCAACTTTTCAAGGGCAATTAGAGATGGGCAGTAGATGCTAACCTAGTCACCGGTGTCTCCATCCTGTTAATACATTTTTTAAAAAGTCACTGGGAAATTTCTATCTCTTTTTGAAAGTTGCTGGTTTTTATGGGGATTGTAACAGTTAGCCATCACAATTGTCCTTGAGAAAGTGGTGGCCCTCTTGAACCACGATGTGGAGATGCCGGCGTTGGACTGGGGTGAGCACAGTAAGAAGTCTTACAACACCAGGTTAAAGTCCAACAGGTTTGTTTCGAATTACTAGCTTTCGGAGCACTGCTCCTTCCTCAGGTGAAGCAACTAAATTCACCTGAGGAAGGAGCAGTGCTCCGAAAGCAAGTGATTCGAAACAAACCCGTTGGACTTTAACCTGTGTCTAAGACTTCTTACTGTTCTTGGACCACTGCAGTCCATGTGGTGTGGTTGCACCCACGATGTGTTCGGAAAGGAGTTCGAAGTTTTTGACTCCCCTTTCAAATTAATGGCGTATTTTTATATTTTTATGTATAATTTCAGTGTGATTAATTCACATCAACAAAAATGATTGATGCGGTACCCGAATGGTACAGCAGTCAGTCCATTGCAGATCTGCCTGCTATGATTATTTCTCTTCTAGTACAAACAACATGGGACCATTTTGCATTTGTTACAGTTTCCTTGTGCATGCTAAAAAACAATCTTTCAGATGTCACTGAGGTCTGAGCAGATTTTCAATATGTGGAGTGGACTCATTATTTCACACAAACACAGAATATGCCAATAAATAGTTAGCTGCTTCGTTTGCTCCCTGGGGAATATTTTGAAGCTGCTCAAGCCAATAATGAAGTGATTATTTTACTTAGAGAATGACCTGACGGTAGCACACTTGACAAATAGAAAAATTCAAAAGCATCATCGCAAGAGGAAAATAGGGCATATGAATTACTTTTCAGACAATGGTTACGATGTTATGTTTCTCATTGAGGCCAATAATATTTAAGCAGAGGAACAGGATGGAACCAAGGGCACAAACTCTGAAAAAGGTGAAGGCCATTTAGGACTGAGATGAGGAGGAATTTCTTCATTACATTCTGTGTGGTGAATAATAAAAACAGCATTTTCTCTGCTTTAGGTGCAGGACTAGCAGCCTCTCTCTCTGCTCTTTCTCTTCTCTTAGGTTATTACATCTGTCTACAAGGCTCAGGGATATTCTAAGAGAGCTGCAACCCAATAATGCAATGATTTTCCATTGAATTTTCTTCTCTAAAGTCTTTCCCGGTGGCAATGCGAATCTGGCCTCGTATTTGGTTCAAAATGCCAATTCACTATTGTCCAATCCTCCCAATTCCATTCTATCTCGGAACTGAATAAATAATTTAAAGTATAAGTATGTAGAAAGCTTGTCATTCATTTCTTCCCCCAATTAAGGCGCACTTTAGCGTAGCACATTTACCTCAATCATGTAACCCCTCAACCTTCTCTGTTCCAAAGAAAACAACTTCAACCTCTCCAATCTTTTCTCATAGCTACAATTCTCCAGTCAATAATTTTTCTCTGCCCTCTCTCCAGAACAATTACGTCCTTCCTGTAATGTGGTGACCTGAACTGCGCATCATTCGATTCCAGCAATTGAATTTTTTTTTAAAATATTCGTTCTTGGGATGTGGACATTACTGGCTGGGCCCAACATTTGTTGCCCATCCCTAATTTCCCTTGAACTTAATAACTTGTGAGGTCATTTCAGTAGGGGCAGTTAAGGGTCAACCACATTGCTTTGGGTCTGGAGTCACATGTAGGCTAGACCGGGTAAGGACAGCAGCAGATTTCCTTCCCTGAAGGATATTAGTGAACCAGCTGGGTTTTTACAACTATTGGCAATTGTTTCTTGTCATCGTTAGAATTTTAATTCAAATTTTACCATCTGGCATAGTGGGATTCGAACCCAAGACCTCAGAGCATTGCCCTAGTCCAGTGACAATACCACTATGCCACCGGCTCCCCCAGTTTTGCTAGCCCTACAAGGATTTGCAAAGAATGGTTATAAATTAAGATGTTCTCAGCTGATATTGAGATATTCCATAGTACAATGTATATTCCATGATTGGATGAATGAATTTCCAGCATATATATACTGGTTAATTGGTTTGTCAGCTGACTAATCGTTATTATTATTGGAGGCACAACCTGACTTGATACAATTTCTCATGACATGAACTGGTTATGGTTGCATATGGATGTGGAATTAGCAACCCGCCCATTTTTCGTCCACTCATGCTCCATGATGCACTGAAACCAACTTGTGATTGTGGAGAAACCATTTCTTCCCACTGTCAAAGGAATTTAGCTTTTAGCGATTTAAATTAATTTTAAAGAGAAGGAAATGCTTCTGCAAGCTTGTTTATTTTGTTCTTTGTTTGTAGGTCAGACATGCATTTGTTTAACCTTTTTGCAGAAAATCAATTATTTCTCATTGATCCAGATTTTGCAATCGGCAATGGAGGTACAGCACTTGTGTTCACTTTTTGAGGGTTTCTCCCACAAAGATTTGACCGGCTTCAGAGTGGAGACTTCCCGTTTCTGTGCAACACACTCTGTGAGCAGGTCAAGAAACATCAAAGCATTTCAATCACTGAGATTGAAAATCCCTCCACTGAACCACACAGGAGCCAAAATCAGGAAGTTTCAAGCAGGAAATATAAAACAGATTTAAAATATGCAGAGAAAATGAAAAAAAAGAGGGAAAAAAGACTGGATTAATGGCGAGAGATGAAAGTGTGATTAAAAGGGTGATTAAAAGAAAACTGAGTAAGAAAATGTTTAACTTTTTAAATGACCAACACTAACTCTTTCTAGATGGACCAAATCTCGACATGTGTAAACTTAATTTTTGACCGCCTGAGCAGTTAGGCTGAATTATACCGGCTATCTGGAAGGCAGCATAGGTGGAAAGCACTAAGAGGGAAGGCCGGGAACTCGAGTTGCCTGTCCACCCACTGACCCAGAGTGAGTGACCAATTAATGCAATTAATTGGTCTGTTGATGGCCATTTTAAACGACTGTCTGGATTTTTCAGAGTGACCCTCCACACGATGAGTCATCCAGCTGCGTCAATGTAGCCTCCCAGCAATTTACAGGGGGGGGTGGGGGTCCTTTTCAGAGGTTTCATATTTCAAAGAGGGGCCCCCGATGGCGATGGTTGCCCACACAGCTCCAACACTGCTGCTAGAGGGTTCACCCATCTTCACTGGGACCTGCCTGACTGGCTAGTCTTGAAACATCCATAATACACTGCCTGGCTCTTCAAGAGTACCTCAATAGGAAGGCAATGCCTCCTCTCCTTACAGCCACCTCAATCGGTCGAACAGCTAAGGCTACAGGGCTGTTGGTCCTTTGATTGGACTCATTGCAAACCACTTTGGTCCCAACGTGAGGATCCATGGTCTGCCACTAACGTTCCCGCCATTGATCAGCAGTAATCAACATTTGCACACCATTAAAATGACATTTACTCCTGAATACACCAGCAACCTCTCAGCAAACTTTTGTGGAGAACCAGTGTGCAAATAGAACAAATTAATGCCATTAATGACTTCAGAGCTAACGACTGTAACCATACACCCTCGGAACGAACAACATCTCACGAGCAGAAAGTTCTGCCGTTCTTCAGTAACAGTGTATGTACGAAGGCAAGATGTTGCCAACCAACTTATCATAACAACAGAGGACACTGATAGTCTCACCTGTATACTTACAGCAAGATCCAGACCATTGTAGTTTTACTCCTCAGTTCCACATAGCTGCTAATATGTTCTCTCTCAAATTACAATAAATTAAGAATATTGCACCTGTACTCAGAACAGTAAGTTAAAGTGAAGAGATCTTTGATCACATCCCAGTGAGAAAAAATGGTGACAGGAACAAACTGGCAGGTTTTTCAACAAACATTTACATATTTAGCCTCATAGCACCAGGGACTCAGTTTCAATTCCGGCCTTGGGTGACTGTCTGGGTGGAATTTGCACATTCTCCCCACGGGTGCTCCGGTTTCCTCCCACAGTCCAAAGATGTGCAAGTTAGGTGGATTGGCCATGATAAATTGCCCTTTAGTGTTCAAAAATGTGCAGGTTGGGTGGAGTTACAGGGATAGGGTGGGGGACTGGGCCTAGGTAGGGTGCTCTTTCAGTGGGTCGGTGCAGACTAGATTGGTCGAATGACGCCTTCTGCATTGTAGGAATTCTATGGTTCTAATCATTGAAATAACATTTCATTTGCCCCAAGGAACAATTCCTCGTCCTCTTTAACCCTTAGCTGAAAGAAAATTGCTGGATATCTGAACAAAAATAAGGAAAGGGAGATAATGGGTGCACTCTTGTGCCCCCGCTCTTCGTGAGCTTAGAGATGGGAAGAACAAATAGTTAGGCAGGATGGTGGTGTACTGGAACTCCACCTCTGCCCAAATTAAATTCTGGGTGGGAAGGCCCATGGTCAATCTTTCAGCCCCACTGCCAGTTGAGGCACTTAAGTAGCAAATTAATGACCACTATTGGGCCGCATCCTGCCATTGCTGGTATTAATCCAGTGGCGGATGAACCTGTCACTGTGCAGCATGCACTGTGCCAAATTCTTATTTCCATACTTGTGCTTCATGGTGAGATGGTAGGACCAGGATCAAGTGGGCAGCTTGGTAGTGTAGTGGTTAGCACAGTTGCTTCACAGCTCCAGGGTCCCAGGTTCGATTCCCGGCTTGGGTCACTGTCCGTGCGGAGTCTGCACATTCTCCCTGTGTCTGCGTGGGTTTCCTCCGGGTGCTCCGGTTTCCTCCCATAGTCCAAAGATATGAGGGTTAGGTGGATTGGCCATGCTAAATTGTCCTTAGTGTCCAAAAAGGTTAAGTGGGGGTCACTGGGTTACGGGGATAGGGTAGATACGTGGGCTTGAATTGGGTGCTATTTGTAAGGGCTGGTGCCGACTCGATGGGTCGAATGGCCTCCTTCTGCACTGTAAATTCTATGATCTATGACTTTCCATTCACAAACTTTCCAATCTGCCTTCCTCACCCCACTGAAAACTATAAAATCCAGCCCAATGTGATCTTTACTGTGCGCAGAAAGGGCAGTTTCTGAATCTTCAACTGATAAACACCATAGACCCACAACAGTGAAGAAGGAGGTTATTCAGCATTCTTGTCTACACCGACCCTCTGAAAAAGCTACTCTACCTAGATCCACTCCTCATTCCTGTAACTCCACCTAACTTGCACATCCCTGGACACTTCAGAGGCAATTTAACACAGCATATCCACCTATTCTGCACATCTTTCGACTGCTGGAGGAAACTGGAGCACCCAGAGGAAACCCACGCAAGCACGGTGCGAACTCCACATAGACAGTCAACCAAGGCTGGGATTGAACCCGGGTCCCTGGAGTTGTGAGGCAACAGTGCTCAGCACTGTGCCATCGTGCCACCCACAAGTACGCAGTGACCTTCTTTATCCTTAACTCTGTTGTGGTTTTAGCAAGTCATCAGGTTCGGGTAACCTCCAAAATATTTAATTGGTTCTGAGATGCAAAACAGTGTTATAGATATGATTACATTAAAATGGTCCATAAATAATTTTAATTAATGATCCAGAAAATGCATAATATTGATGTTCAATTTATGGAGTCACCACACTAGAGTTATGTGCTGTTTAGAGAGCAATAATCTAAAGTACTGGTCAGGCTTGGGTAAGCGCTTCTAGCACATATTCTTTGAATATTTAGTTGTAATGTATCATCGTAACCCATTTTCATGCCTTGCATTATTTTCATGTGCTGCCAGATTCTATAAATACTCGTCAAAGCAAAGCAACGCATTGACTTTCACTGCATGGCAAAAATGTTACGGTTTCTTCATAATTGAATTTCTTGTTTCTAATTCTAGATCACTCATCCACCCACCAACCCGATGTTCAAATACCTGTGTCTTGAGTGTTGAAGTAAAGTGGTTCAGAATATTATTGTAGTTAATGTGTCACCTAATCTTTTTTTGGCTCCAACTTTCCAGTCAGCAGTGAACAAGGATGCCAGCCCTTAATTACAGTTAGACTTTCCCACAGGCCTCTATGGGGTTTCACACTGGAAGTTGGAGTTATTAGGCGTCTGATTTTCCAAGTCCTAATTGAAACCAAAGGGAGAAAAAAAATGGGCATTGAATGGTGCACCCTGATGTCCCGCGTCCAACTTCTACTGTGGCTATTTTCACGAGTGTGAGGGAGGAAATGGGCCCTGTACCGCACCACCTCCTATTAAAGGACGCAATTGACGGCATTGTGGTTTCATTCAGAGCCAAGCCCGGGAATTTTTTCTTTTCTTTTTCTTTTTCATGGAGGCAGAAGGACTTTAGCAGCTGTCAGGTTCTAACCAGCTGGATGGAGGCGTGAACCATGGATTGGAGGCAGGAAGATTTTAAAAAGTATGAGGTGCATCTGTGTTCATTAAAGTGAGTCATGACAATGCTTAATTGGAAGATTTACCCAGTTAAATAATCTGAATGCCAAATTGTTGCTTCTGCCAACTGGCAAGCTATCAAGTAAAATATCAATATTGTAAATTAGTAAAGTTTGCAGAACACGTAATTGAAGGTGGCAGGAATCTAACTTCAGGCAGAGCAAAAAAGGAGACAAATATGATAGGCAGTTGATCAATGCAGGACTGAGGGTGTTGTACACAGTATACGGAGCAAGGTAAATGAGCTGATTACGCACATTGAAATTGGCCGGTACGATGTTGTTGGCATCATAGAGACATGGCTACAAGAGAATCAGGGCCGGGATCTAAATATCCAGTGACATGTGTCCTATCAAATGGGCCTACAGATGGGCAGAGGGGACAGGGAAGCCAGAGGTTTGGGAAGCCTTAAAAGTGAGCAGAGGACATCTGAAAAGCAATAAGGGGGAAGAAGATGAAATATGAGCGTAAGCTAGCGAGTAATATAAAAGGAGATAGCAAGAATTTTTTTCAATATATAAAAGGTGACAAGAATAGACATTGAACCGCTGGAGAAGTAGTAATAGGAAACAAAGAAATGGTAGAGGAACTGAATAGTTACTTTGCATCAGTCTTCACGGTGGAAGACACCAGTGGGATCCCAGAACTTCAGGAGAATCAAGGGCAGAGATGAAGTGCAATTTCTTCAGCCAGAGGCAGGTGAATCTGTGGAAATCTTTGCCGCATTTTTTCATTTCATTTTCAGAAGGCTGTGGAGGCCAAGTCACTGAGTGTCTTTAAGCTGGAGATAGATGGGTTCTTGATTAATAAGGAGATCGGGGGCTAAGGGGAGAAGGCAGGAGAATGGGGAGGAGAAACATATCAGCCATGATTGAATGACAGAGCAGACTCGATGGGCCGAATGGCCTAATTCTGCTCCAATTTCTTATGTCCTTATGAAAAAGTCTTCAAGTTCAAATAATATATTAATGAATAATTATCATTATACGGCCGCTCTACGTGGCCCCGCCCCAGCGAATCTCTGCGTGCGATGGGCTGAATGGCCGCCGAGTCCCGCCGGCGCCGTTCACGTATGGTCCTACTCAGTGGGATCTCGCCATTCATCCTGCGGGGGGGAGGGGCCTGGTGGGGGGGGGGAGGGGGTTCCGACCCCGGGGGGGGCCTCCACTTTGGCCTGGCCCGCGATCGGGGCCTACCGATCGGCGGGCAGGATTATCCTGATGACGGCCTATGTTCCTCTGCGCCGGGCACTGTAGCTCTCCGCCATGTTCCGTCGGGGCCGGCGTGGAGAAGAAAACACATGCGCATGCGCAAACTCACACCAGCCGTAGCCCGTTCTGACGCCTCTATCGGCAGCTGGAGCTGCGTGAGTTGCTCCAGTGCCGTGCTGGACCCCTGTGCAGCGCAGGATCGCTGCTTCTAGGGACCTGATGACGCCGTCGTAAATGCCGTCAACACTTAGCCTCAGGAACAGAGAATCCTGCCCAAAGTGTTCAATTCTGGTCGCCACACTACCAGAAGGATGTGGAGGCTTTGGAGAGGGCGCAGAAGAGATTTATCAGGATATTGCCTGGTATGGAGGGCATTAGCTCACTGGAACATCGGAGGTTTTGGGGTGACTTGATAGAGGTCTACACAATTATGAGAGGCATAGACTGAGTGGATAGTCAGAGGCTTTGCCCCAGGGTAGAGGGCTCAATTATTAGGGGGCATAGGTTTAAGGTGCGAGGGTCAAGGTTTAGAGGAGATGTACGAGGCATGTTTTTTACACAAGAGGATAGTGGGTGCCTGGTACTCGCTGCCAGAGTGGGTGGTGGAAGTAGGAATGATGGTGACGTTTAAGGGGCATCTTGACAATTACATGAATAGGATGCGAATAGAGGGATACGCACCCCGTAAGTGTAGAAGATTTTTGTTTAGACAGGCAGCATGGTCGGAGCAGGCCTGGAGGGCCGAAGGGCCTGTTCCTGTGCTGTACTTTTCCTTGATGTGGAAATGCCGGCGTTGGACTGGGGTGAGCACAGTAAGAAGTTTTACAACACCAGGTTAAAGTCCAACAGGTTTGTTTCAAACACTAGCTTTCAGAGCACTGCTCCTTCCTCCGGTGAAGGAGCCTGAGGAAGGAACAGTGCTCCGAAAGCTAGTGTTTGAAACAAACCTGTTGGACTTTAACCTGGTGTTGTAAGACCTCTTACTGTACTTTTCTGTACTTACTGAGCTTTTCTTTGTTCTTTGGAACACATTTCACACTATTGAAAGGGTAACCTAATATGATATCAATTTGCAAATTTTTAATCTTTCCCCATTGCTTTTATGTGTTGGGCTAGATATCTGCTGAAATAACAGTTCTGAAGTCTGTTTATTTACTGAGGAAGTTTGATGGACTCTTGTCTGCAATCCAATTTACTAATCATTTTACAATTGCTCAACTTTGTTTCAACGGCTGGTTAGAACACTTTGTTTCAACAACTGAGCGGCACGGTAGCACAGTGATTAGCACTGTTGCTTCACAGCGCCAGGGTCCCATGTTTGATTCCCAGCTTGGGACACTGCGGAGTCTGCATGTTCTTCCGATGTCAGCATGGGTTTTCTCCAGGTCCTCCGGTTTCCTCCCACAAGTCCCGAAAGACGTGCTGTTATGTGATTTAAACATTCTGAATTCTCCCTCATTGTGCCCGAACTGGCGCCAGAGTGTGGCGACTGGGGGATTTTCGCAGTAACTTCATTTGTAGTGTTAATGTAAGCATACTTATGACACTAATAAAGATTATTATTATTAAATCATTACACCACATGTGTCATAGTAAAGCAACATATGATTGAGATATGTTAATGACTAGGAAGAATAAGGAATTATAATTGAATTGGCATGAAATCTGTTTCAGACTTTTAATAATCTTTATTGTCACAAGTAGGCTTACATTAACACTGCAATGAAGTTATGTGAAAAGCCCCTTAATAATCAGTATGGTGATAATTTGAAAAAGAAAGACAGACTTGCATTTATATAGCACCTTGTCCAATGCCTGACCACCCAAACATCTCCAATGGACTGGGAGACATCCCCAGGTGCCATTATAATTGGTCCATGTGAATCTTGTAAGATGTTTTGAGCATTGCAAATCTCGTGAGAGGCCTCAGGCGAGGTTCAACTGCTTCGTCCTGACACCAAGTCGAGCGTCATGAGGCCGTTGAATCGCACCCAGAGAATTAATGCTGGCTTAGCCAGTGGTGCCTGCATCCCAAACTATCAGATACTGCATTGAATACATGAGCAGTCACTCTCCCCTCATGTCTGGAATTGAGCTCTTTTGTACCCCAAACTGAGCATCAGTGAACAGGTTATTGATGAATACGTGCTGCTAGATATCACCTTCCATCACTTTGCTGATGACTGAAAATAGACTGAACATGAGAACTAGGAGCAAGAGTAGGCCATCTGGCCCCTCGTGCCTGCTCCGCCATTCAATGAGATCATGGCTGATCTTTTGTGGACTCAGCTCTACTTTCCGGCCCGAACACCATAACCCTTAATCCCTTTATTCTTCAAAAAACTATCTACCTTTATCTTAAAAACATTTAATGAAGGAGCCTCATCTGCTTCACTGGGAATTCCATAGATTCACAACCCTTTGGGTGAAGAAGTTCCTCCTAAACTCAGTCCTAAATCTACTTCCCCTTATTTTGAGGCTATGCCCCCTAGTTCTGCTGTCACCCGCCAGTGGAAACAACCTGCCCGCATCTATCCTATCTATTCCCTTCATAACCTTATATGTTTCTATAAGATCCCCCCTCATCCTTCTAAATTCCAACGAGTACAGTCCCAGTCTACTCAACCTCTCCTCGTAATCCAACCCCTTCAGCTCTGGGATTAACCTAGTGAATCTCCTCTGCACACCCTCCAGAGCCAGTACGTCCTTTCTCAGGTAAGGAGACCAAAACTGAACACAATAATCCCAGGTGTGGCCTCACTAACACCTTTTACAATTGCAGCATAACCTCCCTAGTCTTAAACTCCATCCCTCTAGCAATGAAGGCCAAAATTCCAATTGCCTTCTTAATCACCTGTTGCACCTGTAAACCAACTTTTTGCGACTCATGCACTAGCACACCCAGGTCTCTCTGCACAGCAGCATGTTTTAATATTTTATCATTTAAATAATAATCCATTTTGCTGTTATTCCTACCAAAATGGATTACCTCACATTTGTCAACATTGTATTCCATCTGCCAGACCCTAGCCCATTCACTTAACCTATCCAAATCCCTCTGCAGACTTCCGGTATCCTCTGCACTTTTTGCTTTACCACTCATCTTAGTGTCGTCAGCAAACTTGGACACATTGCCCTTGGTTCCCAACTCCAAATCATCCATATAAATTGTGAACAATTGTGGGCCCAACACTGATCCCGGAGGGACACCACTAGCTATTGATTGCCAACCAGAGAAACACCATTAATCCCCACTCTTTGCTTTCTATTAATTAACCAATCCTCTATCCATGCTATTACTTTAGCCTTAATGCCAAACATCTTTATCTTACGCAGCAACCTTTTGTGTGGCACCTTGTCAAAGGCTTTCTGGAAATCCAGATATACCACATCCATTGGCTCCCCGTTATCTACCGCACTGGTAATGTCCTCAAAAAATTCCACTAAATTAGTTAGGCACGACCTGCCCTTTATGAACCCATGCTGCGTCTGCCCAACGGGACAATTTCCATCCAGATGCCTCGCTATTTCTTCCTTGATGATAGATTCCAGCATCTTCCCTACTACCGAAGTTAGGCTTACTGGACTATAATTACCTGATTTCTGCCTACCTCCTTTTTTAAACAGTGGTGTCACGTTTGCTAATTTCCAATCCGCTGGGACCACCCCAGAGTCTAGTGAATTTTGGTAAATTATCACTAGTGCATTTGCAATTTCCCTAGCCATCTCTTTTAACACTCTGGGATGCATTCCATCAGGGCCAGGAGACTTGTCTACCTTTAGCCCCATTAGCTTGCCCATCACTGCCTCCTTAGTGATAACAATCATCTCAAGGTCTTCACCTGTCATAGCCTCATTTCTATCAGTCACTGGTATGTTATTTGTGTCTTCCACTGTGAAGACCGACCCAAAAAACCTGTTCAGTTCCTCAGCCATTTCCTCATCTCCCATGCCACTCTTTTTTGTTTTATATGTTTGTAGAAACTTTTACTATCTGTTTTTATATTTTGAGCAAGTTTACTCTCATAATCTATCTTACTCTTCTTTATAGCTTTTTTAGTAGCTTTCTGTTGCCCCCTAAAGATTTCCCAGTCCTCTAGTCTCCCACTAATCTTTGCTACTTTGTATGCTTTTTCCTTCAATTTGATACTCTCCCTTATTTCCTTAGATATCCACGGGCGATTTTCCCTCTTTCTACCGTCCTTCCTTTTTGTTGATATAAACCTTTGCAGAGAACTGTGAAAAATCGCTTGGAAGGTTCTCCACTGTTCCTCAACTGTTTCACCATAATAACTTTGCTCCCAGTCTACCTTAGCTAGCTCTTCTCTCATCCCATTGTAATCTCCTGTGATTAAGCACACAACATTGGTGTTTGATTTTACCTTCTCACCCTCCATCTGTATTTTAAATTCCACCATATTGTGATCGCTCCTTCCGAGAGGATCCCTAACTATGAGATCATTAATCAATCCTGTCTCATTACACAGGACCAGATCTAGGACCGCTTGTTCCCTCGTAGGTTCCATTACATACTGTTCGAGGAAACTATCACGGATACATTCTATAAACCTCAAGGCTGCCTTGACCAACCTGGTTAAACCAATCGACATGTAGATTAAAATCCCCCATGATAACTGCTGTACCATGTCTACATGCATCAGTTATTTCTTTGTTTATTGCCTTCCCCACCATAATGTTACTATTTGGTGGCCTATAGAGTACTCCTATCAGTGACTTTTTCGCCTTACTATTCCTGATTTCCACCCAAATGGATTCAACCTTATCCTCCATAGTACCGATGTCATCCCTTACTATTGCCCGGATGTCATCCTTAAATAACAGAGCTACACTACCTCCCTTACCATCCACTCTCTTCTTCCAAATAGTTTGATACCCTCGGCTATTTAACTCCCAGTCGTGACCATCCTTTAACCATGTTTCAGTAATGGCCACTAAATCGTAGTCATTCACGATGCTTTGCACCATCAACTCATTAACCTTATTCTGAACACTACGAGCATTCAGGTAAAGTACTTATTTTGGCTTTTATACCTCTGTTTTGAATCTTAACACCTTGATCAGTAACCTCTCCTAAGTTATATTTCCTCTTAACTTTTCGCCTAATTTTCCTTGTCGTTGAACCCATATCTTCATGTAATAACCTGCCGTGTTGCTTACCATTTATGTTTTTACTTCCCGTTTTATTTCTTTTAGTATTACTGGGCCTATTCACTGAGCTCCCCTCAGTCACTGTAGCTTATACTGTCACCCTTTTTGATTTTTGACTATGGCTTCTCTGCCTTACACTGTCCCCCTTACTGCCTTTTCTTTCTGTCCCTGTTTTACTACCTTCCGACTTCCTGCATTGATTCCCATCCCCCTGCCACATGAGTTCAAACCCTCCTCAACAGCTCTAGCAACCCCCCCCCCCCGCCCCCCAAGGACATTGGTTCCAGACCTGCCCAGGCGCAGACTGTCCGGTTTGTACTGGTCTCTCCTCCCCCAGAACCGGTTCCAATGCCCCAGGAATTTGAATCCCTCCCTCTTGCACCATCTCTCGAGCCACGCATTCATCCTATCTATTCTGACATTCCTACTCTGACTAGCTCGTGGCACTGGTAGCAATCCTGAGATTACTACCTTTGAGGTCCTATTTTTTAGTTTAATTCCTAACTCCCTGAATTCAGCTTGTAGGACCTCGTCCTGTTTTTTATCTATATCATTGATGCCTATGTGCTCCACGAAAGCTGGCTGTTCCACCCCCCCCTCCCCCCGCCCCCACAATGTCCTGCAGCTGCTCCAAGACACCCTAGACCCTTGCACCAGGGAGGCAACATACCATCCTGGAGTCTCGATAGAGTCCACAGAACCGCCTGTCTATTCCCCTTACGATTGAGTCCCCTATCACTATAGCCCTGCCATTTGGCTGCTGCTGCCTTCCCCTGGTGAGCCATCTCCCTCAACAGTATCCAAAGCAGACTGATGGACTATTAATTCACCAGATTGCAGTTGTGCAGCTTTGTGTGGACAGGACACACCTGGACAATTTTCCACATTGTTGACTTGGTGAGAGATGTTGTTCCTTCTGAAGCACTAGGCTTCAGCACAGCAAAATAGAATTTATCAGGGCCCATGTCACTTTTAGATATCCTGTGCAGTGAATCTAAATGGCTGAAATCCAGTATCTGTGATAGTGGGGATGCATGTTTAGTATGCATGTAGTCTTGCCTTGTAACTTCACCAAGTTTGCATCTCATTTGTACGCCTGCCAATTGAGGGATATTCCAGGTTATGAGGTTGCAGAATGTGCTGGGAGATAATTTTGCAGCTGCTGATGGCTATCAGTGCCACATGAATGCCTAATTCTGAGCTGCTAGATCTATTCTGGATCTATCCCATCGTGGCAGTACTACATAAGATGTCCTCAATTTGCCGTAGGGACTTCATCTGCTGTGTTAATTTCTGTCAATACTTTCATGGACAGATGCGCCTGTGACAGGTTGTTGAAAATAAGTTTTTCCCTCGTGTTGGTTCTCTTACCACCTGCACCAGCCCAGTCTGGCAGTTATGTCTTCCAGGACCTGGCCCATTTGTTCAATTGCAGTGCTACCAATGGATTTTGAAGTTCCTCACCCAGAGTACACTCTGTGCCCTTGCTAATCCACTGCTTCTTCTACGTGGAGGAGTGCTTGTTCATCAGCTGAGGGAGAACAGTTGGTGGTTGCCAGCAGGTGATTTCCTTGCCCATTTCGACCTTAAACCATGAGATTTCATAAGTACCGAGTTAATGTTGAGGGCTCCAAGAGTTACTTGCTTCTGACTGTTTACCACTGTGCCATCACAACCACTGGTGAGCCTGTCCTGCCAGTAGGACACATATAACAAGCCATGGTGACAAAGTTATTTGGCACATCAGCTGAAAGATATGGGGCGGAATTCTCCGCAATCGGCGCTATGTCTGCCGACCGGCGCCAAAAACGGCGCGAATCAGTCCGGCATCGCGCCGCCCCAAAGGTGCGGAATCCTCCACATCCTGAGCGGCCGAGCCCTAACCTTGAGGGGCTAGGCCCCGCCAGCTTGCGCGGAAATGACTTTGCCGGGCCTCTCACGGCCCCCCCAAACACGGCGGCGCGGGGGGCTCCGCGGTCCTGGGAGGGGCACGGGGCGATCTGGCCCCGGGGGGTGCCCCCACGGTGGCCTGGCCCGCGATCGGGGCCCACCGATCCGCGGGCGGGCCTGTGCCGTGGGGGCACTCTTTTCCTTCCGCCTTCGCCATGGTCTCCACCACGGCGGAGGCGGAAGAGACCCCTTTCACTGCGCATGCGCGGGGATGTCGTGAGCGGCCGCTGTCGCTGCCACGCATGTGCCGCCCGGCAAAGTCAGTTTCGCGCCAACTGGCGGGGCATCAAAGGCCTTTCCCGCCAGATGGCGGGGCGGAAATCAGTCCGGCGCGGGCCTAGCCCCTCAAGGTAAGGGCTCGGCCCCTCAAGATGTGGAGACTTCCGCACCTTTGGGGCGGCGCGATGCCGGACTGATTCACTCCGTTTTTGCCGCCGGTCGGCGGACATCGCGCCGATATCGGAGAATCCCGCCCATGATGACTGAATCCATCAGCTGCTAATGCAGAGTATCCCCACATTAGCATTCAGAAGCCTGCAGGGAAAACCCTGCCTAAAATGTAAATTCTAGAGGGAGCAGTTATTTGATGGATTTCCTGTAAACCTCGCTATTCCACCCAACCCACCACCACCAACCCCTTCCTGGTGGTGGTTCTGCTTCAAAGATCATGTGCTGCAGAATGGTTGGCAGATTCCTTGACCTCTCCTGGCCAAAGCTGTGGCCCAAGAGGTTACCCAGACCCCATCCATCTGCAATTCCACCTCCAGGCCTTGGAACCCATGTGTTCTGCCCCGATGCAGAACAGTGGTCTGGTGGACGACATCAAGGGGACCATTCACACCTCTGGGAGACCATCCTGCAGCAGGTAGAGACCGTCAGAGAACTTACCGCCAAGCTCAGCAGATCCAAGAGTCAGAGTATGTCAAACCCTTGGTGAGTGAACACAAACCTGGACAAGGAACCCCTGTGTGAGCAGTAACCTGGATAGGGAACTCCCTATGTGTGTGTCTGTGATATATCTGTGCAGAGAAATAGCTTGAAAATCTTCCGCAGATCTTATTGTAATATGATTGCTACTGAGGGGCCAGAAGTGTGTATGTCGGGGCAGCACGGTGGCACAGTGGGTTAGCCCTGTTGCCCACGACTCCGAGGTCCCAGGTTCGATCCCGGCCCCGGGTCACTGTCCGTGTGGAGTTTGCACATTCTCCCCGTGTTTGCGTGGGTTTCGCCCCCACAACCCAAAGATGTGCAAGGTAGGTGGATTGGCCATGCTAAATTGCCCCTTAATTGGAAAAAATGAATTGGGTACACTAAATTTATTTTAAAAAAGAAGCGTGTCTGTCAGCTACGACATGAAGCACATTTAATGGGAGGGAATCAGCTGTCATTGCAGCAAGAGCTACATTATTGGAGGCAACAGTCTCCACAAAGTGACTGGAATGGTGTGTCTTTTGTTTGGGAGACATGAGCACATCACTGTGCCACAATTCAATATCTAATAAAATTATGAATATTTGAGAGAACTTTTTTTTCAATATCCATTTTATCTGATTAATAACAACTGGAACAGATAGTTTGTCAGTTGTCTGTGGGGCAGTTTTATTTTTGTTAGTATTCATAAATATTGATGAACTTGTTTCTAATAGAGTACTTTGAAGTTGAAGAAACTTGCATCAAATAATTGAATTATATTTAAGCCAATCATAAATCAAGATTTCAATATCACTGTCTTCAGGTTTATGGCTGTTTTATTTACAAGAACCACAAATGGCTCTCTCCCACTGATATTGGTTCTTTGTTCTCCTCACTTCAGTCTTCTTAGAACATAGAAAACATAGAAAAATACAGCAAAGAACAGGCCCTTCGGCCCACGATGTTGTGCCGAACCTTTGTGAATGAAAAATGAAAATCGCTTATTGTCACAAGTAGGTTTCAAATGAAGTTACTGTGAAAAGCCCCTAGTCGCCACATTCTGGCGCCTGTTCGGGGAGGCTGTTACGGGAAGCGAACCGTGCTGCTGGCCTGCCTTCGCGTGCTTTCAAAGCCAGCGATTTGGCCCTGTGCTAAACAGCCCCTAGATTAATCATAGATTATCATAGAATTTACAGTGCAGAAGGAGGCCATTCGGCCCATTGAGTCTGCACCGGCTCTTGGAAAGAGCACCCTACCCAAGGTCAACACCTCCACCCAACACTAAGGGCAATTTTGGACACTAAGGGCAATTTATCATGGCCAATCCACCTAACCTGCACATCTTTGGACTGTGGGAGGAAACCGGAGCACCCGGAGGAAACCCACGCAGACACGGGGAGGATGTGCATACTCCGCACAGACAGTGACCCAAGCCAGAAAAAAACCTGGGACCCTGGACCTGTGAAGCAATTGTGCTATTCCACAATGCTACCATGCTGCCCTTAAGAACAAATCAATCTACACTATATCATTCTACCGTAATCCATGTACCTATCCAATAGCTGCTTGAAGGTCCCTAATGTTTCCGACTCAACTACTTCCACAGGCAGTGCATTCCATGCCCCCACTACTCTCTGGGTAAAGAACCTACCTCTGACATACCCCCCTATATCTTCCACCATTCACCTTAAATTTATGTCCCCTTGTAATGGTTTGTTGCACCCGGGGAAAAAGTCTCTGACTGTCTACTCTATCTATTCTCCTGATCATCTTATAGGCCTCTATCAAGTCGCCCCTCATCCTTCTCCGTTCTAATGAGAAAAGGCCTAGCACCCTCAACCTTTCCTCATAAGACCTACTCTCCATTCCAGGCAACATACTGGTAAATCTCCTTTGCACCTTTTCCAAAGCTTCCACATCCTTCCTAAAATGAGGTGACCAGAACTGTACACAGTACTTCAAATGTGGCCTTACCAAAGTTTTGTACAGCTGTATCATCACCTCACGGCTCTTAAATTCAATCCCTCTGTTAATGAACGCTAGCACACCATAGGCCTTCTTCACAGCTCTATCCACTTGAGTGGCAACTTTCAAAGATGTATGAACATAGACCCCAAGATCTCTCTGCTCCTCCACGTTGCCAAGAACTCAACCGTTAATCCTGTATTCCGCATTCATATTTGTCCTTCCAAAATGGACAGCCTCAGACTTTTCAGGGTTAAACTCCATCTGCCACTTCTCAGCCCAGCTCTGCATCCTATCTATGTCTCTTTGCAGCCGACAACAGCCCTCCTCACTATCCACAACTCCACCAATCTTCGTATCGTCTGCAAATTTACTAACCCACCCTTCAACTCCCTCATCCAAGTCATTAATGAAAATCACAAACCGTAAGGCAAGACCTACCCCTCACAAATCCGTGCTGACAATTCCTAATCAAGCAGTGTCTTTCCAGATGCTCAGAAATCCTATCCTTCAGTACCCTTTCCATTACTTTGCCTACCACCGAAGTAAGACTAACTGGCCTGTAATTCCCAAGGTTATCCCTAGTCCCTTTTTTGAACAGGGGCACGACATTCGCCACTCTCCAATCCCCTGGTACCACCCCTGTTGACAGTGAGGACGAAAAGATCATTGCCAACGGCTCTGCAATTTCATCTCTTGCTTCCCATAGAATCCTTGGATATATCCCGTCAGGCCCGGGGGATTTGTCTATCCTCAAGTTTTTCAAAATGCCCAACACAGCTTCCTTCCTAACAAGTATTTCCTCAAGCTTACCAGTCTGTTTCACACTGTCCTCTCCAACAATATGGCCCCTCTCATTTGTAAATACAGAAGAAAAGTACTCGTTCAAGACCTCTCCTTACTCTTCAGACTCAATACACTATCTCCCGCTACTGTCCTTGATCGGACCTACCCTCGCTCTAGTCATTCTCATATTTTTCCCATATGTGTAAAAGGCCTTGGGGATTTCCTTGATCCTACCCACCAAAGATTCTTCATGCCCTCTCTTAGCTCTCCTAATCCCTTTCTTCAGTTCCCTCCTGGCTATCTTGTATCCCTCCAGCGCCCTGTCTGAACCTTGTTTCCTCAGCCTTACATAAGTCTCCTTTTTCCTCTTAACAAGACATTCAACCTCTCTTGTCAACCATGGTTCCCTCACTCGACCATCTCTTCCCTGCCTGACAGGGACATACATATCAAGGACACGTAGTACCTGTTCCTTGAACAAAGTTCCACATTTCACTTATGTCCTTCTCTGACAGCCTATGTTCCCAACTTATGCACTTCAATTCTTGTCTGACAACATCGTATTTACCCTTCCCCCAATTGTAAACCTTGCCCTGTTGCACGCACCTATCCCTCGCCATTACTAAAGTGAAAGTCACAGAATTGTGGTCACTATCTCCAAAATGCTCCCCACTAACAAATCTATCACTTGCCCTGGTTAATTACCAAGTACCAAATCCAATATTGCCTCTCTTCTGGTCGGACAATCTACATACTGTGTTAGAAAAGCTTCCTGGACACACTGCACAAACACCACCCCATCCAAACTATTTGATCTACAGAGTTTCCACTCAATGTTTGGGAAGTTAACGTCAAAGTCACTTCCTTCACTTTGTTTCCTCAAGAGAGTGTCCCACAATGAATGCAGGTTCACAATTGTTGGCAGCCCTCCAGAATCTCTCATGAGTAACTATCCTTAATATGTGACCCTGGACAGTGAGCTTTTATAGATGGGAGGACACCACAGGCATATATGATCCTGTCCTCACTCAATGTTGACATAAATTAAATGCACCAGAGGCTACTGGATAGTGAATAAGAACAGGAAAACTAGATAATTTATTTTCCCTCTCTTTCTTGGGGCAAGGTAACAAACACTGACTTGAATAAGGATAGCATGTGTTCATAAACGTGGTGTGGTCCCGAAGCTCGGCGGGCGTGGGTCCCAAAGCCAGGCCCTAAGATTGGCCAGTTGGCAAAAGTGGGTCCCGGGAAAACAAGTTTGAAAAACATTGCACTATGCTTCCACAGTAAAATTCTCCTTTGCAGTTCTTTAAGACCATAAGACATAGGAGCAGAATTAGGCCATTCGGCCCATCGAGTCTGCTCCGCCATTCAATCACAGCTGGTATTTCTCTCATCCTCATTCTCCTGCCTTCTTCCCATAACCCCTGATTCTCTTATTAATCAAGAACCTATCTATCTCTGTCTTAAAGACACTCAAGTGATTCGGCCTCCACAGCATTCTGTGGCAAAGAGTTCCACGGATTCACCACCCTCTGGCTGAAGAAATTCCTCCTCATCTCTGTTTTAAAGGATCGTCTGTTTAGTCTGAGATTTTGTCCTCTGGTTCTGGTTTTTCCTCCAAGTGGAAGCATCCTCTCCACGTCCACTCTATCCAGGCCTCGCAGCATCCGATAAGTTTCAATAAGATCCCCCCTCATCCTTCTAAACTCCCAACGTCTACAGACCAAGAGTCCTCAACCGTTCCTCACACTTAATTCCAGGGATCATTCTTGTAAACCTCCTCTGGACACTTTCCAAGGTCACCACATCCTTCCTTAGATACGGGGCGCAAAACTGCTCACAGTCCTCCAAATGAGGTATGACCAGAGGCGGATACAGCCTCAGAAGTACATCCCTGCTCTTGTATTCTAGCCCTCTCGACATGAATGCTAAGATAAGAATGATAAGATAATAACTAAACATGCTTAAGTATCAAAAAGAAATTTTCGGGTAGTAGATTATTATTCTCTTTTTTAATTGCCTCCTGCGACTAAGGCTTGAGTCAGTTCCCTGTGTTAGATACCACATGCTGTGCTTTGATGGAAAATCAGCATAAATATTTCATCAGACACTAATCCTGAAGCAACGTCAGCAACATTGTGGACACATAAGTGGATCTAAAATTCATCTATTATTTTTAGCAATTACTTACTTGCTAAAAGCCAAACAGAGAGAAAAATTATGTATCTCTACAGAGAGCTTTGTACTGAAAATTAGTCATTATATTGATAGCAGAGAGCGGTAAATGCAAGGCTTGGATTTTTTTTTCCAATTAAGGAGCAATTTAGCATGGCCAAGCCACCTAACCTGCACATCTTTGGATTGTTGGGGTGAGACCCATGCAGCCATGGGGAGAATGTGCAAACTCAACACAGGCAACGGCCCGGGGCCAGGATCGAACCCAGGTCCTTGCCGCCGTGTGGCAGCAGTGCTAACCACTGCAACACCGTGCCATCCAATGCAATGCTTGAATACCAATGCTGAGCAATATAGAATGTTATAGAATCCCTATTGTGCAGAAGGAGACTTTTTGGCCCATTGAGTCTGCCCTGACCCTTTGAAAGACCACCCTACCTATACACAATCCCCTGCCCTGTCCCTGTAACCCCACCTAACCTTTGGACCCTTGGGGGCAATTTCCCATGGCTAACCCACCTAGCCTGCATATTTTTAAACACACGCAGGTACGGGGAGAAAATGCAAACTCCACACAGACAGCAACCTGAGATCGGAATCGAACTTGGGTTCCTGACGCTGTGAGCCACTGTGCCACACTTCTGTTTGTAATACTCCATTTATTGTGTTAAATCTGAAGGCAGCTGAAGGATAAATGAGATGTATACAGATCTCTGGTGATTCTAAAGTGTACATAAGTCAAATTATAGCATTAGCTATTATGGACCAGAGTTTAGAGAACACCAAAGTATATCATGGAGTTCAACTGACCCACAACTTTTAATAGGTTTTGGTTATGGGGAGCACAAGGGCCCACTTTACAGGTGTGATGCAACAGAGATTTAAAGTATTTTTAAACAAAAACAATGTTTATTCAGTTAACATTTTATAAACACACAGTAAACATCTTATCAACTACCAACACTGATACCCCCCCTCAAAAATACAGTATTCTATAGGTAACGCTTAGTAACTTTCCTAACAACATCCATAAATCAAATACCCTTTTTAACAAAGACAATTCCGTACAGAAACAGGTATTACTTTGAAATCATCAAGTGATCTGGAGACATTCTTGCAGAGAGAGAAGCCAAAATACACCTCCTTGGTTTGAATGCAGCTCCCCAACTGAAAGTGAAACTAAAACTCAGAGCCAAAAGCAGCTTCCAGCTCAAAACGAAAGTAAAACGCAGCGCCAGAGTCCAGCTCCACCCAGACAATGACATCACTGCAGCCACTTGTGAAGACAAACATTTCTTAAAGTGACATTCCCATGACATAGCTCAATTAAAACCTTTGAAGTCGTGCCTTTATATATTGCATTGCCACTTCCCCAAGTA
Source organism: Scyliorhinus torazame (assembly GCF_047496885.1). Lineage (NCBI taxonomy): Eukaryota > Metazoa > Chordata > Chondrichthyes > Carcharhiniformes > Scyliorhinidae > Scyliorhinus > Scyliorhinus torazame. The sequence continues at coordinate 76,315,251 of NC_092708.1, forward strand.
CAAATCGCCTAGCAGTTGACATCATTGAATACTCTGAAGAGCATGACTATTGTTTTGTGTCCATGTCCAGGAAACAAACATAAGACCCCATAGAATATGATGAGATGACTGACCAGTTGATCTGAAACAAAGGAAACCCAAATATAGGAACGTGGTGAATCATTAAAGAACAAGTAGTGCAAAACCAATTAATTAAATTATTCCTTTTCACTCAATGACAACAATCTGGTTCCAGCAACTCTTACCAAACAAGCTCAAAACATTACTTTGCCTTCTTTTCTTAGGCGTTTGTATGGAACTAGGATTGGGGGCGGAATTCTCTGAAAATGGGGCTATGTCCCCACGCCCGCAAGAAAATGGGCGTGAGTCCCTCTGGACTTTCCTGGAGAAAGTCAGAGTGATTTTTAGTTTTGAAGGGTGCTTGAAGGGCCCTGGAATTGTCCATGCAGCTCCAGCTTCCGGTTGCGGGTCCGTGCAGTGGCCCCATGTAACATGACGGACCCACCCAGCAAGCTGGCCCCAACAATATAGGCCCCCACAGATCGCGCGCGCCTGCCGATTGGTGGCCCCCGATCGGTGGCTTGGCCATCCTGGAGCGCCCCACGCCTCTTTCAATGGCCCCCGACCGGCGCCGCGTCGACCGCGTGCGCGACTGGCGGCGATTCACTGGTCCGCGGAGAATCGCAGGAAGGCATCGGACCCGATCGCAGGTCTGACGCCCCATTCTTCGCCCCCCCCGCCGAGCGCGATTTCAGAGCAGAAGCTCAGAGAATCCCACCCCCGACTTTTTGCAAAACAAATATATCAAAACATAGTTCTGAAAAAGTGGGTATACAAATATAGATATCAATCACTACACAAGTCTTCTATGTGGGCAGCATGGTAGCACAGTGGTTCGCATTATTGCTTCACAGCACCAGAGTCCCGGGTTCAATTCCCGCTTGGGTCATTGTCTGTGCGGAGTCTGAACGTTCGCCACGTGTCTGCGTGGGTTTCCTCCGGGTGCTCCGGTTTCCTCCCACAAGTCCCAAAAAACGTGCTTATTCGATGAATTGGACATTCTGAATTCTCCCTCAGTGTACCCGAACACACGCCAGAGTGTGGCGACTTGGGGGATTTTCACAGTAACTTCATTGCAGTGTTAATGTAAGCCTACTTATGATGATAATAAACATTATATATAAACAAGTACACCTTTCTAGCTACCTATCAACATCCTGGAGTTAAGCAGTCATCGCTTAGACTTTTAAATTTCTTCTGGACCTTCAATGCTGTGAATTGCATTTTTAAATATTTTGTTTTAGATGAGAAGTATCACGGGAGTTGCAGTTCTGCAGTAGATTTAAAACTACAAGAGCAACAATGAACCATTATATACATGAACATTACAATCAGACTGGAAATGAACAGGCTAAAAAAGGTCGGAAATTAGTAATTTCACTTACCACCCATCCTTACAAAGATTTACCAAGTTTAATATATTAAACACAGATATAGGTGATTGCATTTGAGTTAGATTAGAATATTCTTCAAGTTAGTCATGCAGGCAGTGGCTGCATAGTAATCTAGTCCACACGTTTGTAAAGCTGATGAAATGCTCCCAGATGCGGTGCTCCAATGGTGGCCTCTACTAGAAAAACAAATCAGTTATCGGAGAAAGGGCAAGGAAAAATGCATTTTAAACAAAGTATGTAACGGAACAAAAACAACAAAAATGTACATCTTAAATGCCATAAGTGAACTGAAGGACGATTAGGAGAACTAAGTTTTGTGGTCCAGGTGGATTGGCGTCTTGATCATCGTGAAAACAAGAAAATCAGGTGGAAGGGAACACACACTCATAAGGAAGCCTGCTCAGTTTTCCACGCATTAATTTAACTTAATGGAATTGGGTCAGTTCCTTCAGAAGAATCATCTCCAACTGAATTTCCAGTGTTTTTTTTTTAATTTAGAGTACCCAATTCATTTTTTCCAATTAAGGGGCAATTTAGCGTGGCCAATCCACCTTCCCTGCACATCTTTGGGTTGTGGGGGCGAAACCCACGCAAACACGGGGAGAATGTGCAAACTCCACACGGACGGTGACCCAGGGCCGGGATTGAACCTGGGACCTCGACGCCGTGCTGCCCCTGATTTTCCAGTGTTGATTGTGCCCATACAATCTGATATAACTAAATATAGAACCAAGAAACATCTTCCCCATAATGTGCGAAACTGAGAATGAGAAACTTTAGGGAAGCAAGATCAAAGACACTTACCTGAAAAGAATGCAAGTTAGATTACAATCATAGAATCCCTACAGTACAGAAGTAGGCCACCGAGTCTGCACCGGCCCTCTGAAGAGCACCCTATCTTGGTCCACACCCCACCCTATCCCCGCAATCCAGTAACCCCACGTAACCTTATAGACACTAAGGGACAATTTATCATGGCCAATCCACCTAACCTGTACACCTTTGGATTGTGGGAGGAAACCAGAGCACCCGGAGCAAACAAATCAGTGTGCAGGCGCACCTAAGGCCAGTTGGCTATTTATATGGGTGCAGTGGTGCGGCTCACAGAAGCTTGTGATGCTCCTGGCTTGTGCTACACTCTTGGGTCAGGCGTTTGATCTCACCATTCAGGTCAGGCCACCACACATAGCCTCTGACCAGCATCTTCATTTTTGGCACCCCTGGGTGTCCGTTGTACAGGTCCTGGAGTGTGACCTGTCTTTCCTGGCTTGGGATCACAACACGAGCACCCAACAGGAGGATGCCGTCTTCCACACCGAGCTACCGTATCTTGGTGTCAAAGGCCTGTAGTTCTTTAGGCAGCTTCCATTGCTGGCACCCGTGCATGACGATGTGGCGTATTTTCGCCAATACTGAGTCCTTTTGCGTTGAGTCGCGTATTTGGAAGGTGGTGAGTGGCAAGGTGTCCATAAACTTCTGAACAACCTCACCAGCCCTTGGTAGGAATGTAGGGGCATATTGATAATGGGAGCCGGCTCAGAGTGTCCACATTCACGATGTGCCTGGACGATGCTTGAATGCGTACTTGTGTGCCGCTAGCAACATGGCCCATTGCAATATCTGGGCAGATGCTATTGGGTGATCACCTTGTCCTCTTTAAAAAGCCCTAGCAATGACGTGTGGTCTGTCACAAAGGTGAATCAACGCCCATATACATATTGATGAAATTTCTTCACTGCAAATACAATGGCCAGTCCTTTATCAATTTGGCTGTAATTGGGCTCCGCCACAACCAAAGTCTGTGATACTTATGCTGCTGGTCTCTCCCATCTGTCCTCCATGTGGTGGGATAATACTGCCCCAATGCCGTGAGACGAGGCGTTGCACGCCACCAAAAAGTGCTTGGAAGGTCATAATAGGTCAACAACCCCAACAACGTTAGCTGCAGCTTTATCCTGGTGAAGGCTTCCTCCTGACGCAGCTCCACACCCATTCTTGGTGCCTCTTCAGCAATGCTTGTATCAGTGCGAGGGTGTTTGCCAGGTTAGGAATAGGTTTCCCGTAGTAGTTTGCAAGACCTAAAAACGACAGCAACTCTGATGTGTTTTCCGGAGTGGGGTCTTGTTTTATCACTCGCACCTTCTCAACAGAGTGTAGGCCGTCATGATCAACTCAATACCTCAAGAACATGACTTGCTTGGTGTGAAAATCACACTTTCCCCTCTGAAAACAGACACCTGTCTCAGAAAACCGGTGGAGGCCATCCTCAAGATTGCTCAAGTGCTCCCTTTCCTTGGCTCCATTGACTAGGATGTCATCCAAGTAGACCACCACAGATGGTAGCTCTCTGAGGATGTTCTCCATAACGCGCTGGAAATTGCGCAAACCAATGACACTCCAAATGGCAACCTTCTGTATTCATAGAGGCCGCTGTGGGTACTGATGGTCACATAACATCTCGAATCAGCATAGTCTCCAACCTATCTATGTCTTGTTGTATCTTCTGACAATCCTCAACACTATCTGCCACTCCACCAACCTTGGTGTCATCCGCGAACGTACTAATCAGACCGGCTACATTTTCCTCCAAATCGTTTATGTACACCACAAACAACAGTGGCCCAAACACAGACCACTAGTCACAACTTTCCATTCAGAAAAACACCCTTCTGCTGCTACCCTTTGCCTTCTGTGACCGAGCCAGTTCTGTATCCATCTTATCACCGCACCTCTGATCCCGTGTGACTTCACCTTTTTGTGCAGTCTGCCATGAGGCACCTTGTCAAAGGCTTTACTGAAGTCCATGTAAACAACATCCACTGCCCTCCCCTCATCAATCATCTTTGTCACCTCCTCAAAAAACTTGATCAAGTTAGTGAGGCATGACCTCCCCCTGCCAAAACGATGCTGTTTATCGCTTATGAGTCCCATTTGTTTCCAAATGGGTATAAATCCTGTCCCTGAGAATTCTCACCAATAATTTACCTACTACCGACATGAGGCTCATCAGCCTATAGTTTCCAGGATAATCCCGACTATCTTTCTTAAACAACGGTACCACATTAGCTATTCATGTCCTCTGGGATCGCATCTGTAGCCAATGAGGAAACAAAGATGTCAGTCAAAGCCCCAGCAATTTCCGCCCTTGCTTCCCTCAGTATTCTGGGCTTAATCCCATCCAGCCCAGGAGACTTATCTACCTTAATATCTTCCAAAAGACCCAATACCTCCTCCTTTTCGATGTTAACATGACCCAGACTTTCCACACACCTTACCCAAGAATCATCTTCCACAAAGTCCCGTTCTTTGGTGAACACTGATGCAAAGTACTCATTTAGTACCTCGCCCATTTCCTCTGGATCAAAACATAGATTCTCCCCACTGTCCTTAAGTGGTCCAATCCTTTCCCTGGCCACCCTCTTGTTTTTTACATATGAAGAAAAAGCTTTGGGATTCACCTTAATCCTACTTGCCTAGGACTTTTCATGACCCCTCCTAGCTCTCCTAATTTCCTGCTTCAGTACCTTCCTACTTTCTTTATACTCCTCAAGGGTTTTGACTGTCCTCGCCTTTCTAAACGGTACAAAAGTCTCCTTTTTCTTTTTGACGAGGTTCACAATATCCCTCATTATCTGAGGCTCCCTCAACTTCCCATTCTTATCCTTCGCTCTCTCAGGAACGTGACTTTCCTGATTCCTAATCAACTGTCGCTTGAAAGATTCCCACATTCTGATGTTCATTTGCTATCCAACAGCCGCATTCTTCAATTCCTGTCTAATGTTATCGTAATTTGCCTTTCCCCAGTTTAGCACCTTTACGCGAGAGTTCCCTGTCCAAAGGTACGCTGAAACCTACAGAATTGTGGTCACTCCTTCCACAATGTTCCCATACTGAAATCTCAACCTATCTCTTGGGTGCCAAACAGTCTGAATTCTGCTGTCCGAAAGCTATCAGAGTGTTCTCTTTTAGAACTTTTGAATTCCTCACTTCCCCTGCTCGACTTAAAGATACATGTCCATTAAGCATCCATGGATCAAAATGATAAGAGCAAAAATAAAGGAGAAATAAGGGAATCAACAGGAAGGGCCCTTACAGTACGATGGCCTATATTAACCATGAGAAATGTCATGGCAAAGCTACTCATCAAGCATGCTAATGAAATGCTCCATCAACGTCTTGATTATCAGAAGTAGTGCAAGAATCTTTGAAAATATGCATCGAATTGCCTGAAGGAAAACCCTGAAAGGAAATACTGTTCAGGAGTGGCTTCAGATGACAATAAAATCTTCTGCTTTAACCTTCGCAGCTGTTGGTTATAAAAGAAATAAGGGTGATGCAGATTGATTACTTATATAGACATTCTTGATTTTGACTATCTGTTATAAACAGCACATTAAATAATAGGTGTTTGCGAGTTTTGTTTTCGTTACACGTGGCTCACATACAAACCACATAAACTGTCAAACAATATCTATGAAAAGCCAAAAGAAAGCACTTCCTGGAGATGTGATTATAATTTAATGATAGCTGTGATTTATGTGGTGAATAATGAGTTCCCTCCAGAAGCAGAATTAGTTTATAAAGGTATCAAGCATGTGTGCACAGTAGCACAAGATACCAGCCAACCTGAATTCCATGTCTTTTCAGGCCAGAAGGGTTTGTGGACATTCTACTTAATGCAGTGTTAGCCAACAAAAGATTTATCCGTCAATTAATAGAAACAGCATCACCTCAGATAAATTATTACCATTTATATTGTGCCATTTTATATCACTTCCAACTGTTTAAAGTAAAGTTTTAAGGCAACTCATATTTAGGCATCATCCTTGGCTTACTGCTGGCAGTCTTGTATTTGAGCCGCAAAATCATGGATTCGGCCTCAAAGATTTGAGAACATAGGGTAGAATTGTGTGTTGGCTATGCCCACCAGATCTCGAGCCGGCAAGACCCTGCTTTAGTATCTTTCTGGGAAGACCCACCCATAGTGCACGCCAATTGGGCAGTTTGGATTGGATTGTTTATTGCCACGTGTACCGAGGTACAGTGAAGAGTATTTTTCTGTGAGCAGCTAAACAGATATTAAGTACATGAAAAAGAACTAAAAGAAAATACATAATAAGTATAAGATAAATAAAAAGAGGATCTGTCAGGGAGAGTTGTCTTGCTCTGGCACCATCTTGCTGAAGTTGCCAGGCAAGTGAAGTGCCTATCTCTGAGATCAGGACCCTGAGCGTGGAGGTCCTGCCTACCTTCTGTTGTTGGCCAACTCGAAATCTGTGTACATTTTAGCTGTTGAATTTGCTGAACAACGATGATTATGATTGTCATTTTTTTCAGTGGAGTCACCAGTTCCACTGCTTTTTCCACCATATTTTTTGACACTTGGTCAAAAATAATTCTGGAGGTAGATGCCATGATGTTATGCTCGAGGAGAGCCCACCTCATTGTCACCTCCAATCTAAAAATAATAAATGTTAGAAAAACGTTTCCCTCACTGACATGGGAAATACCCCCCACTCCGAGGGAATCCTCCCCAACAAACCCGGAGAAACGCCCACCCCCCAAAAAAAAGCACATGGACCACTCCCAAGGAATTCCCCCTCTGCCCATTGACACAGGAAACCACCCCCGCCACGGACCTCCCACCAGAAATCCCCTTTCCCAGGCACTGCTTGGGAATAGTACTTACTTGCATGCCCCTGTTGGATTCCCTTCGCCTGATTCACGTTGCTCCAGACCTGTTGTAACCCCCACTGTCGTGGCATCACATCAGCGGGGAGTTGGGGTAGGGCTGGGAAGATGGAAATCCTGACATGGGTGAGTCGGGAAGCCCGCTAATGAGATTAAAATATATGTAAATGGGGTTCCTGACCTTTCATGAAGAGAACCCCTTTACATCATTGGCTAGGTGGGGGTATAATTGGAATGGAAAATCCCGACGGTGCAAAAGCTGATTGGGCACTTCAGTTGGTTTCTCCGTCCCCGTTGCCAGTTCCACGACTGAAAACAGATGGAAAATACTCCCCGACATTTCAAAATGCTTCTTTAAAGCACTTCAGGGAAAATTGGGGAAGTGGAACGTGTTGCATAAATACATTTTCTCTTTCTCCCCCTCTCGTAAACATTAAGAACTGGGACAACTGAAAATATTATAAAAGATAGTCCAACATTTTCTTGAAGGACAAGGGCATGCATTGTCCACTGATTTTGGTGGGGCGGCTGAAGTATGATTGATTGGGGGAAGGAGGTTGCCTGTACTTCTGACCAGATATGGGAAAGCAGAATTTCTTTTTAAATGTTCAGTACTTTTAAAATTATTGCTAATGGATTGTGCTCTGTGGAATAAATTGGGAAGAATTATAGCTTTAACAGATTTATTCAGGAGTTAATGAAATACGATCACTATTAAATATGGGGTGCGATTTACCAGCTGCGTCCCGCCGGAATCGGGATGGGATGCGGCGCGGCCAATAGATCCCGGGAGAGGAGTCCCCAGGATTCCTGAGGGTCGTTACGCCTCACGAGATCTAACAACATCTTGCAAGATGTTGCGATCTGGATGGGACCCAGACTCGCATAGCTAAAGAGCTTAAAAGCTCAAATTGTTATTCTGTTGCCATTGAACGGCCTCCTGCCATCTCTCGGTCTCACCAAGGAGATCCCATTTGGGTACGGTTCAGTACTGGTCCCCGCAAATGGGGACCAGATGGAACGGCACTTGGGGGAGCACTTGGGGAACTTGTGGGGGGGGGGGGGTCCCCCAGGTGATTGGAGGCCTCTAGGTGATCAGTCTCTGGGCAGGTTGGTACTCCAGCATTCCTGGTGCCACCCAGACATCTTGGCACTGCCAGTCTGGCACCCTGGAACTGCCAACTTGGTGCCACCCTGAAACTGCCAGGGTGCCCAGGTGGCATTGTGAGCCTGGCAAGGGTACTGATAAGGTGCCAGGCTGGCTGTGCCAAGGTGCCAAGCATTTGCCCGCATCAGGAATCGGGCCCTTGGGTGCCCTGCCGGTATGTGGTGGGGTGCGGGGAGATGATCGGGGAACCACCAGGTGAGTTGGGGCATTGGGGTTTTCCGGGGGTCATGCTGGGGATCGAGAGATCGTGCTGCCATTTCCAAATGGCGCCCCGATCTCTTCTGCAGTGAAGAGCTCCGTTCATTGAAGCTCCTCAGTACAGGATATGCGGCCAAGTGTGGAATAAAAGAGTGCCATTAGATAGCGGGGTCATTGCATTGGGAACGACCCCTCGATTCCCTCCCAGAATTAATCTGGAAAGGAATAATTTGATTAGAGATAGTCAACACGGTTTTGTGAAGGATAGGTCGTGCCTCACAAACGTTATTGAGTTCTTTGAGAAGGTGACCAAACAGGTGGATGAGGGTAAAGCAGTTGATGTGGTGTATATGGATTTCAGTTAAGCGTTTGATAAGGTGCCCCACGGTAGGCTACTGCAGAAAATACAGAGGCGTGGGATTCAGGGTGATTTAGCAGTTTGGATTAGAAATTGGCTAGCTGGAAGAAGACAACAGGTGGTGGTTGATGGGAAATGTTCAGGCTGGAGTCCAGCTACTAGTGGTGTACCACAAGGATCTGTTTTGGGGCCACTGCTGTTTGTCATTTTTATAAATTACCTGGAGGAGGGCGTAGAAGGATGGGTGAGTAAATTTGCAGATGACACTAAAGTCGGTGGAGTTGTGGACAGTGCAGAAGGATGTCACAAGTTACAGAGGGACATAGATAAGCTGCAGCGCTGGTTTGAGAGGTGGCAAATGGAGTTTAATGCAGAAAAGTGTGAGGTGATTCATTTTGGAAGGAATAACAGGAGGACAGAGTATTGGGCTAATGGTAAGATTCTTGGTAGTGTGGATGAGCAGAGAGATCTCGGTGCCCATGGACATAGATCCCTGAAAGTTGCCACCCAGGTTGAGAGGGTTGTTAAGAAGGCGTACGGTGTGTTAGCTTTTATTGGTAGAGGGATTGAGTTTCGGAGCCATGAGGTCATGTTGCAGCTGTACAATACTCTGGTGCAGCTTCATTTGGAGTATTACGTGCAATTCTGGTCGCCCCATTATAGGAAGGATTTGGAAGCATTGGAAAGGGTGCAGAGGAGATTTACCAGAATGTTGCCTGGTATGGAGGGAAGATCTTATGAGGAAAGGCTGAGGAACTTGAGGCTATTTTCGTTCGAGAGAAAAAGTTTAAGAGGTGACTTAATTGAGGCATACAATATGATCAGAGGATTGGATAGGGTGGACAGTGAGAGCCTTTTTCCTCGGACGGTGATGTCTAGCACGAGGGGACATAGCTTTAAATTGAGGGGAGAAAGATATAGGACAGATGTCAGAGGTAGGTTCTTTACTCAGAGAGTAGTAAGGGTGTGGAATGCCCTGCCTGCAACAGTAGTGGACTCGCCAACACTAAGGGCATTCAAATGGTCATTGGATAGACATATGGACGATAAGGGAATAGTGTAGATGGGCTTTAGAGTGGTTTCACAGGTCGGCGTAACATCGAGGGCCGAAGGGCCTGTACTGCGCTGTAATGTTCTATGTTCTATGTCACCTGACCCACAACTTTTAATAGATCGTTGTATGGGGAGCACACAGCTCACTCTACAGGTATGGTACAGCAGAAAACGGACCAGTGTTTTTTTTAAACAAAACTATGAACTAAAGTTAACCTTTTAAAAACAAACAGTGAATATCTCAGCAACCATTAAATCAAATACACCCCCCGCCCAAAGACTACAACACTAAGTAACCTGTATGCTGTCCTTTTACACCCAAAAGACTTAACAAACCTTCAAACAGGAACACATTAGGTTTACATTTAATACTGAGACTTTTTTACAATTCTGAGTTCGCCAAATGATCCATAGATATTCTTTGGATGGCAGAGATCACAGCAGCGCAGATCACTGAAAAACACAGACACACCCAAGCTTTTCTCAAACTGAAACTAAAAAGCAGAAGTAGTGTTCAGCTCCACCCACACTCTGACATCACTCCAGTAACATGAGCATCTCCATTTCTTAAAGGTACATTTCTGAAACACTCATTTCTTCTCACATGACGCCTCCCTCCCAAGAAACAAAATAAACCATCAACTTCAAGATGGTTTCATTTTTCACATTTTCACCATCCTTTAAGAAATGCACACAGTAAATATCCTTTATCGTTTCAAAAGACAACACACAAACAGGTATAAGGTCTTTTAAAAGATATTAAGGTAGATAATCTCCTGGACCGGATGGGATTTACCCCAGAGTACTGAGGGAAGCAAAGGAGGAAATTGCTGGGGCCTTGACTGGCATCTTCTTCTCATTGGCTACAGGTGAGATCCCAGAGGACTGGCGAATAGCTAATGTGGTACCACTGTTTAAGAAAGGTTTAAGAAAGGGATAATGCTGGAAACTATAGATACATAGATATAGATACATAGAATTTACAGTGCAGAAGGAGGCCATTCGGCCCATCGAGTCTGCACCGGCTCTTGGAAAGAGCACCCTACCCAAGTCCACACCTCCACCCCATCCCCATCCCCATAACCCAGAAACCCCACCCAGCACTAAGGGCAATTTTGGACACTAAGGGCAATTTAGCATAGCCAATCCACCTAACCTGCACATCTTTGGACTGTGGGAGGAAACCGGAGCACCCGGAGGAAACCCACGCAGACACGGGGAGAACGTGCAAACTCCGCACAGACAGTGACCCAGCGGGGAATCGAACCTGGGACCCTGAAGCTGTGAAGCAATATAGGCTGGAGAGCCTCACATTGGTAGTCGGTAAATTATTGGAGAGAATTCTCTTGGATAGGATAATGCGTAAAATTCTGGTTGCCACACTACCAGAAGGATGGGAAGGCTTTGGAGAGAGTGCAGAGGAGATTTACCAGGATATTGCCTGGTCTGGAGGGTGTTAGCTATGTGGAGAGGCTGAATAGACTCGGACTGTTTTCATTGGAAAGATGGAGGTTGAGGGGTGACCTGATAGAGGTGTACAAGATTATGAGAGGCATCGGTAGATTGGATTGGCAGGCACTCTTTGCCAGGGTGGAGGGGTCAGTCACCAAGCAGCATAGGTTTAAGGTCCATGGGGCAAAGTTTTGAGGAGATGTGTAAGGCAGGTTTTTTATGCAGTGTGGTGTGAGTGCCTGGAACGCGTTGCCAGGGAAGGTTGAGGAAGCAGATACATTAACGGCGTTCAAAAGGCATCTTGATAAACATATGGATAGGATGGGTACAGAGGGATACGGCACAAGGAAGTGCTAAGGGTTTTGGCAAAGGTTGGTATCATGACTGGTACAGGTTTAGAGGGCCTGTTTCTGTGCTATATTGTTCTTTGTTTGTTTTGTCTCTGTGTTTGGTGCACGGTTAATTCCAGCCTCACTTGACCTGGAGTCCCTACACAATTGAATTAACCAATAATTCTTAGAACAATACCCAATTGGCTGCCCAATAATTACAGTCACCAGATTTGTAAATTTAAACACAATATAATGAAATATGCAGCAAATACAATTGGTTAACTATTAACTAATACAATACATAATCTCCCACTTTAACTTGTCCCCACCCTCTGCACTCACATACAAGACAAACAAACTCAAAGGGGTGAAAATAATAAGTAAAAGGAAAAAGAGTCATTTCTTCAGATGATGGTTTCTTGCACACCTTTCACAGGAGGCTTGTAGGTCAAAGTTTCTGTTTGCAGCCTGTAATAATCTTGATTCATTCTGCAGTTACATAAATGCAGCAGCATTCCTGGAGAAACCACAGAGGAGAGAGAGTGAGCAAGTCCTTGTCTCTGTGTATCTAGGCCTCAATTTCTCCCTGAGGTCTCGGAGAATCATCCCACAGGGGTAGGATTGAATCACTACCTGTTACAGGGCAGAGTATGGCCTTTTGGCCAATTAATTGCCAACTAGCCAATCAATCGAAACGAGAACCACACCATCTCTCTCTGGTGCCAAGACGTCCAAGGCCTCCTGTTCAGAACTAGCAGAGTGTTCTCTCCGGTAACTTTGTGAATTTGTCACTCCTCTCTGTTACTTGACTTAAAGACACATGTCCATTAATCATCAATGGACCAAAAATGATAAGGGCGAAATGAAAGGGGATATAAGGCACTAAATAGGAAGGACCCATACATCTGCCATACATATTTTCTTGGGTGCAACAGTGCTGCTTGTTCTCATAGGTAATCTGTGCATTTTATTTTGGGATGAGTTTCTATTGCCCAATATTTAACGATGGTTGTGTTATCCAGGGCTGTAACAATTGAACGTTGCGAACTGAACTGGTAACTGGGAATTTTTCTTTATTAATGCAAGTTGTTGCTACTGTTGTACATTTCATGCCCTCAAGTATGCTTTTCGATTGTTCTGATTTAAGCCTTATTTGTATTATTTTAACTTTGTAAGCTTGTTCTTTGGAATCTTGTTGATGTAGCTTATAGATCTATTCACTGACAGCTCTGGTTGTGGTGATATACATCACTGTTAAGTTCTTCGGATTGGGGAATCTTCAGCTCAGCATATATGATATCCCGACTCGTGAGTGCAGGATTATGCTGCGGCCTGACACCAAGAGACAGGGAGCGGTACAAGCCCACAGAGAGCGGCCTGCTGCCACACAGAGAGTGGTCCATGCACCGCAAAGGGTCCTCGACTCCACACAGAGAATGATCCACGCACCACAAAAGGTCCCAGCCGCCACACAGAAAGCAGTGAAAGACTCCACAGCGAGACAGCTGCATGTCTCCACACAAGGAGTGACTCCAGTGACACAAGCCTCCACAGCGAGCTCGTGGACAGACTCCACGATAGAAGCAACGCAAGACTCCACAGCGCAGTCCTTGCATGAACAAGAAGTGACTCGAGTGACACAAGCCTCCACAGCGAGCTCGTGGACAGACTCCATGATGGAACTAACGCAAGACTCCAGAGCACAGTCCTTGCATGAACAAGAAGTGATGACAGTTCCCACAGAGAGACCAATGCACGGTTCCACACACGGAACGCTGCAAGACTCCACAGAGGGAGTGACACAAGCCTCCACAGCGAGCTCGTGGACAGCCTCCACGATATAAGCAATGCAAGACTCCAAAGCGCAGTCCTTGCATGAACAAGACCATGAGGGTCTAGCAACCTCCTCTGAGCAACCAGCAGCAGACAATGCAAGTCTGCCACGCTCAAGTGAACAACAGAAAGACTATGACAGGCTGCCACGCTCAAAAGTACAGCAAGCAGATTATGACAGTCTACCACACTCCAGTGAACAAGAAGAAGACTCTGACAGTCTACCATGCTCAAGTGTACAGCAAGCAGACGATGACAGTCCATCCAGATGATTTCAGCCACCAGAAGAAGACTGATGGTCTACCCAGCTCAAGTGAACAACAAGAAGACACTGAGGCTCTACCCACTGTATGTGAGACAAGTGACAACGGCATTCCACTTCCCATACCAGATGTGCAATGTGACAGACCTCAGCTAGAATGTACAGAGGCACTCGACAATCACAATGAGACTACTGGTGACTCCGGTGACACCACATTACTTCAAACCTCATTCGCTCGAGCCTCTCCACAAGCAAATGCATTCCTGAATGTTTTGACTCCGGACGGGGAGCATCACGAAACTCCAGAAGATTCAAGTGAACCTGAAATGACTCTGGACGTGGAGCATCAAGAGACCTCAGAAGATGCAAGTGAACCTGAAATGACTCTGGACGTGGAGCATCAAGAGACCTCAGAAGATGCAAGTGAACCTGAAATGACTCCGGACGGGGAGCATCCAGAAGCCAAATCTGACTCAGGTGAAACAGACCAGACTCCAGGCGGGGAGCATCGATAAACCAAAACTGACTCAGGTGAAACAGACCAAACTTCAGGCGGGGAGCATCGATAAACCAAAACTGACTCAGGTGAAACAGACCAGACTCCAGACGGGGAGCATCGACTAGCCCAAGCTGATTCAAGTAAGCCGGACATGACTCCAGACGGGGAACGCCGCAAACTCAGTGACGGCACGCTCAAGGAGACAGCAGATGCCACAAAGCACGCTAACACGACTAACTGTGTGAAGGACTCGTATTATCCACAAACTGTGGTCCTTGAGCGCAGCAAACACGGCAACAAAACCAACCACCACAACAACAACATCAAAGACAATAGCAAGAAGTGTACCAAAGGCAACAACGTCGACAACAAGCACGACAAAAACAACACCAATGGAACTACGACTGGTTCGACATGGTACAACTCTGCAAATGAGGGACACTGTTACTGCTCAGCTCAGTACAATGACATGCCATGGCAGGATGATGCATCTTACCAATTCACGTTTGCTGCACTACCAACAGGCAACCTGGCTTTCAGGACAGGTGCCATCAAGAATTACCACCACAAGCATCGAAAGAAAAAAAAAAGAGTCCAAATCCGACATTGAAGTGAATTGACCACTTCTTGGTTTCTTCAGCACAGGGACACTGATGGCGTTTACAATGCAATGCCACCATCACCATCACCAACTCACCAACCAAACAAGAAAGCCACTCGACCATAATAATTAATGAATGTTGGACTCATGCATATGATTTGGACTTATTGTTTAATGATCACTGTTATCATAACTTGTACAGAGTATCACTCATCTACCTAGTTTGTTCAATTTTCTTCAACACTGTACAGAAAATATGTAACACAAAAAAGGGGGGATGTGGTGATATACATCACTAAGTACACAAAGGGTTAATGTACATACATTACACCTAGCTAGACACTAGAGGAACACCAGAGACATGACACACAGGCAGTCAACCAATAGGTCAGTAAGATAGGACACGGCCAATGGGCAGTCACGATACACACAGAGGTGACACTACCACAGGAGGACATTACACCAACCCATATAAAAGGACACTTCACACATGCTCAGTCTCTTTCCAGTGGAGACACTCAGTGAGTACAGACACAGGTTTGATTGAACATCAGACCCACCACGTGGATTGCAGCAGACTGGTTCGTCAGTCTGAGTAGCTATAGCAGGATTAACAGTAACGCGAATCCAAGTAGGAGAATTGTTCATAGTTTAATAAACGTGTTAAAGTTATCTCCAAGTCTGAACCTTCCTTTGTCAGAGTGCACATCAAGGAAGCAGCTTATGCCACGTTAAGAGCATAACAGAATACTGGCGAAATACTTAGTAATTGTCTGATTAAACTACCACTGTCAAGTCTGATGGAGGAAAGGTTGTAGCTGCTGAAGGGGATGAGCAAGGAGACAGTTGGTGCATGAAACTTTGTGCAGCTAGTCAGTATTCCTGGTATCCTAGCACCATCCGGCCCCCAGGCTATATTCCCACAGGCAGAAGCTGAAATGTTGCAGTTGACCCCCACTTCCAGGAACCATCAGGGAATGGTGCAGCTGCCTGAAGGCTGGCTGCAGGTGTCAGACTGGGGAGCCAGTGTTCCAGGCAAGCTTCGAGGCCCTCTCCACCTGCCTGGTTTCAGCTGCAGCCACTGGCAGTCATGTGTACAGGTGCCCCCTCTACAAATGTCAGCCCAGCTGCTCAAAGCTTTATTTATCTTCAGGTTAAAAATGTTGGAGTGAATGCACCTCCATCTTGGGTGCCCTCTCTGTCACCTGAAAATGCAACCTGCTTCTCCCACAAAAGAGGGCCTCCTTTTGGACCTGCAGTTTCTTCCACATGTTAATTGGAGAGTGAACCCACACCCTGGTTGTTAATTGGCTAATTCAGAATTCATCACGGCTGGCTGACTGTCCCCCTCACCGTGTGATCTTCCAAACCCCATTTGACATGACAATGGGGTCCTGAAGCCTATGGGAATATCCAGCCTGCTGATATTGTAGATCTATTTTCTTTCCGTATCAAGATACAGAAGAAAAAGTGCAGTTCTCCATTGTTAAATATGTCAAAAATAACTTCTGAATTCTTTCTGACTTTCATTGAAAATGTGCCAGGAGAGCAGGTGGTCCTTTTCCAACCATTTCTTTGAGCTATCTGCCTGACATTGGCAGTGGCAGCATAGAATATCTTTGAATAATTATTTCAAAAAACCATCAGCTTCAATGATAAGTTGAGTATTTAAATGTCTTTTTCAATAAGGTTTTAAGTTATTAAGCATAAACCTAACTGTTATCATGCCATTCTTAATCCAAGTCACTTGCTGAAAATAAATGACAAATAATCTACATCTTGATGTACCAATAATGGTGCACATTTCTAATCAAGCCCAGTTATACTGTGCATTGTAATGAAGCTCTGCGCAAAATATTTTAAGCTGTGCATGTTGGACGATTTAAATGAGTTTCAAAAACTGGCTGTATTCACAGGCTAAAGCAATGGTGACATTTTCATGATCAAGGCTTGGGATATCATCACTTTCCAATTTTGTGACTTAATTTCGGCATCAAACATTTGAAGGTTTGAAGGCACACAGCCAGTTGCAGAGTAAAACTCCCTTTACTTTGCTTCAACCTAAAAAGACTTTCTCTGACTGCACTAATTTGACATTTTGATTTTTCACATCCATTCTTGTGCCAAGTTAGGCATAGTGTATACTATGGATGCAGAACCTCGAGGAACTGTTTTAAGAATGCCTCGACTTCTTCCCAATGCCAACAACTGGGAAGAAGCAGCCCCTGCTTGGGTATGTAACATAGTGCATTTGCCGGTCAATGTGTGGTCCTCTCAATAATATTCAAGCAATCAAACAGACTGAAAGACTACTTTGTTAAGCACCTTTCTTCTCCCTGCAAGGATCATACTGCCTTGTACAAATAAACATAGAAAAGTTGTGCACATTTAGCCTCCCAGTTATGTGAAGGAATGGAAGAGAGATTAAACGGCATTTCTCATTATGAACTTTCCATCTTTAGACTCCTACACCAACCAAACTCAATGTAGAATATTACTTCTCTTTTTGGCATTCTAATAATCAACGGACTGAACTTTGAGTTTAGGAACTGCAAAGCTTAGTTGTCTGCTTGATTTAACTATTTCACTCTATCATATTCATTACTGAAATATGTTTTGATGCTTATCACAGTCTGATTCAGGGTGTTCTTTGTGTATCGTCTGGCACATTTCGCCTTGAAAAGCTCTCCTGCTTATCTATGAGTAATGTCACAGAATATTTTATGTTGACTAAGGGGGCTTCAGATTAATGTTTTATCTGAAAAAGAGAACCTCTGCCACTGCAGCACTCTCTTACTACTGTAGTGAAGTGCCAGCCTGCACACATGATCAAGTTTGTGTGGGGCTCGAATCTATGACCTTCTGACACAAAAGAATGTGACCATTGAGCCAAGTCTGACTGCAGAATAAAAAGCATTCTTCTTGGCCTTTATTGTTACAAAAACAACAATAATTTCCTTTATAGAAGGGTCTTCAATGTCATAAAACCTCCAAGGTGTTTCATACAACAGTTGTCAAGCTAAATTGAATGCTGAGGCACAGAAGGGCAACAGAATGGAACAGAAGTTCTAAGGAGCATTTTCAAGGAGAAGAAACAGAATAGCAACTTTGGAGGAGAATTTCAGAGTTAAGGTCCCAGGCAATGGAAAGCACAGCTGCCAGGAGTGGAATGGTTAACTAGAAAAAGTAAAGATGTAAAACAAAAAAAAGAAAATTGTGCAATGACAGGTGGCAGGCTAGAATCTAAGGAACAGCAAAGAATAACTAAAAGATTAAGAAGGGAAAAATTAGATTATGAGGGAAAGATAGCCAGAAATATAAAAACAGATAGTAAGAGTTTCCATATATATTAAAAAAGAAAAGAGTTACCAAAATGAACGTTGGTCCTATAGAATGTGTGATGGCAGGTGACTTGAAAAGGTATTTTGCGTCAGCCTTCACTATGCAGGATACAAGTAACAAGCAGATATAAACAAGGACATGGAATGGAAGGAGGAACTCAGGAAAATTACATTCATCAACAAAGTGGTACTGAGTAAATTGTTGGCACTGTGGCTGACAGATTTTGGGTTCTGATGGACTTCATCCGAGCATCTTAAAAGAAGTGTCCAGTGAGATTGTTGATGCATTGATTTTAATTTTCCAAACTTCCATTAAATTGGAAGATAGAAAACCTAACGGGCAGCATGGTAGCATTGTGGATAGCACAATTGCTTCACAGCTCCAGGGTCCCAGGTTCGATTCCGGCTTGGGTCACTGTCTGTGCAGAGTCTGCACATCCTCCCCGTGTGTGCGTGGGTTTCCTCCGGGTGCTCCGGTTTCCTCCCACAGTCCAAAGATGTGCAGGTAAGGTGGATTGGCCATGATAAATTGCCCTTGGTGTCCAAAATTGCCCTTAGTGTTGGGTGGGGTTACTGGGTTATGGGGATAGGGTGGAGGTGTGGACCTTGGGTAGGGTGCTCTTTCCAAGAGCCGGTGCAGACTCGATGGGCCGAATGGCCTCCTTCTGCACTGTAAATTCTATGGATAATCATTATTCAAAAGACAGAAAGTGGGAGACCACAGACCTGTTAGTTTAAAAACTGTTGGATGGGAAATGCTAGAAACTATTATTAAAGAGGCTATACCAGGGCACATGGATGGGCTCGAAATAATCAGGCAGAGTCAACATGGTTTTTTGAAAGGGAAACCATGCTTAACCAACTTATCAGAGTTCTTTGAAGAAGTAGCATGTTCTGTGGATAAAGGGGAACCAGTGGATGTACTGCACTTAAATTTCCAGAAAGCATTTGATAAAGTGCCACATCAGAGGTTATTGTTATAGCGTGTTATAGGCTCATGTTATACGGTGTAACATACTGGCTCTGATAGAAGATTGACCGGCTAACATGAAGCAGAGAATAGGCATAAATAGGTCTTTTTCATGTTAGCAAGATGTAATGAGCAGTGTGCCTCAAGGATCAGTGCTGGGATCTCAACTGTTTATAATGTATATAAACGACTTGTTGAAAGGATTGAAGGATTGGGCCAAAATTGATTACAACACAAAGATAGGTGGGGAAGTAAGTTGTGAAGAGGACATAAGGAGGCGAGAAAAAGATATAGATAGGTTGAGTGAATGGGCAAAAATCTGGCAAATGGGAAAATGTGCACCTGTCCAAAGAAGTATATTATCTAAATGGTGAGAAATTGCAGAGCTCTGAGGTCCAGAGGGATTTGGGTGTCTGTGTAAATAGCAAGTAAATATAAAAGTTAATCGAATGTCATCATTTATTGTGAGGGGGATTGAATTCAAAGGGAGGGAAGTTGTGATTCATTTGAACAGGGCACTAATGAGACCACATTTTGAGTACTGTGTACAGTATTATTCACTTTTTAGAAGCTACATATAAAGCAGTGAGGACGAGGGGTTTGAGAGGGGAAAAAAATTGCTTTCTGACTGAGTAAAAAAAAACCATGATAGAATGGTGGAGCAGACCCGATGGGCCAAATGGCCTAATTCTGCTCCTATGTCTGATGAACTTGCTTTTTTAATTTAGAGTGCCCAATTATTTTTTTTTCTAATTAAGGGACAATTTAGTGTGGCCAATCCACCTAACCAGAACATCTTTGGGTTGTGGGAGTGAGACCCACGCAGACATGGGGAGAATGTCCACACGGACAGTGACCCAGGGCTGGGATTCGAATCCGGGTCCTCAGTGCCATAGGCAGCAGTGCTAACCACTGTGCCACCTGCCGCCCTTTTTATGAACTTATTAAAAGAAAGATGTAAATGGAGTGGTTGAGAGAAGGTTTTGTCTACATCGACTCTCACAAACTTCTACAGATGTGCGATAGAAAGCAACAAACGCCATTTCCGCCAGCTGGCGGGGCGGAAATCCCTCCGGCGTCGGCCTAGCCCCTCAATGTTGGTGCTAGGCCGCCAAAGATGCGGAGCATTCCGCACCTTTGGGCCGGCGCGATGCCCGTCTGATTGGCGCCGTGTTTGGCGCCAGTCGGCGGACATCGCGCCGTTGGGGGAGAATTTTGCCCCAGATTTGGAGGATCACTGAGGCCTTGGAGGGTTGTAGAGTTGGAAGAGATTACAGGCATAGGGAGGGATGGGGGCAGGAACCGATTTGAAACAAGGAGGACGTTTTTAATATCAATGTATTTCAAGAGCAGAAGCCATTGTAATTCAATGAGCACAAGATTGATGTGTGTACCGGACTTGACTTAAATTTAATATGGTTCTTTTGGGTTTTCAGATGCTAAGCTTTTGAAAGCTTTTAGTTTTGTTTTTTATTTCCTGAGAAACTAAACATTGCACGCCAGTATGATTAGCCTCCGGTCCGGTATAATTTTTAAAAGTCACTTTAAAACCTGATTACTAATGGGTGGCAAATGACTCGATCTGAAAAAAAAGCTTATTTTTAATAACTGGAAATTGGTTCATTGTAATCAAACTGCACCAAGTTGCCAATCCTAAGTAGATCAAGGAATATTTTCTGAAACAAAATTACCATTATAAAATATTCTCCAATTTTCACTGTTTCATGGCTGGTTTAACATTTGCCCAAATGCAAAGCTTAAGTGGGAAAAAATCTGGGCCGGGTTTCTCCTAAATTGAGGCAGACGCGACGGCGCGAAACGGCCACAGGCACAATCGATTCAAGCCCCAAAAAGGGGCCAGCAGCGGGGCCACAGGAAACGCGGTGGGCGTGGCGCCAGAGTAGCGGCATTATCGCGCGACGCCCGGTTGACGCCGCGCAATTTAAAGTGCGCGATCCGCGCACAGGACCCGAAGGATAGAGGTGGCTGAGTCCCGCCGTGCCGCTCCCAGGTACCGGGACAGTGATCTGGAAAGTCTATTAGACACAGTAGAAGAGCGCAGGGCCATCCTGTGCCCAAGACGTGGGCACCGGCACCCGTCCAGCACTGTGAAGCGCAGCTGGCATGAAGTGGGCACCGCGGTTAACGCTGTGGGGCACACCCCCGCTCTGGATACCAGTGCCGGAAGAAGCTCCGCGACCTCACGAGGGCTGCCAGGGTAAGTACCCCGAGAGTTCCCCCGGGCAACCCCTCCCCCCCGCCCACCACGGTTCACAGGAACCCCCCCCTGTCCACGCAGGAGGTGGGGGCATCACGTTGCACCCGACCCACATGGACAACACCCCCCTCCCCCCTTGAGAGCTGCCATGGCGTGGTGTGGTGCCCAGTGTCCCCCATCCAGTCATAATGTTGCCAACATCTGCGTGTCTTGATGCTGACTGTGATGCTCCCCACCCCCCCCATGCAGGATAAGACAGCCCACAACCACCGTGAGCGTGCAAGAACTGGAGGGGGATCACCTGAGCTGCACCCCCTCACCGTCCATGAGCAGAGGGCTCTGGACCTCACTGGGGGAGCTGCCACCCGCGTGGTAGCGCCATGCCAGATCGGAGGCGCAGGACCAAGTGAGACTCCCCTGCCTGGCTACACTCCCGCAGCCGGTCAACTTCCCCCCCCATCCCCTCACACTGCACCCCCTACCAGTGCCCCCAAACCCTCCCCTCTCAACCCACCCCCTGAAATATACCCCTCCACCCCCTAACCCGCCCTCACACTCCATCCCCTCACACTGCCCCCTCCACCCCCTCACACCGACTCCGCGTGTCTAACGATAAATGCCTTATTGTGTTCTCCAGGGTCAGGAGCCGATAGTCCAGGAACTTCCATGTTCTCCGAGGGTGCCCCCGCCATCCAGCTCCAAGCTCATCTGCCAGAAGGACGCACGGGAGAGAGAGGAAGGAAGACGGACAGGAGGGCCCTCTTCTGAGGCCGGGGCACTGGAGGGGGACGCACAGAGGACAGACAGAGACGACACTGACGAACACAGGACAGGCAAGTCAAGACACTGATGGGCGTGAGACGGATGAGGAGAGGGCTGCGGGCCAGGACAGTGACGGAGAGAGAACGGGGACTCTGGACAGTGACGCACAGAGGACAGCCAGATAGACGATGGACAGACCGGACATAGCATCTAACATGTGCCGCGGACTACGTGCATCGGTCCAAGGATCGACCCAGGAGACCCCAGACCTGGGGACAGATGAGGACCTCGAGTTTGCGTCATTGTTGTCACCCACAACATCCACCATCGCAGATACTCACCTCGGTTGGCCATTTTAGTGATGAGGCTTCTGGGTCACTGACTGGTGCGCACCACACAGCCAAACCGGTACAGCAGGTGGAGGTAGGAGCCGCCGAGGGGCTGGACGGTCGGAAGGCAGGCCAGGCCCAGCACCCAGCTGTCGCCTGGACGGTTCCCGGGTTCCTGGACTTACCAGACCTACCCACAGACCCGATGCCTTTGGAAACCCCACAGAGTGGACAACGGGATGACGAACGTCTTTCAGCATCTGCAGACGCAGTTGGAGGAGTCCATCCGCGTCCAGGAGCAGGGAGTGGTGCAGGTCATGGCTGCCACCCAGGCCAACACTGCACGGGTGGCGTCCGCGGTGGAGGCAACGGGGGCAATGGTTTCGGCCATGGGTCAGGTTCTGTAAGGCGTGGGGCTTCATGTGCAGGCATCATACGTGGCCCAGGAGAGGGCTGCCCTCTCGCAGGCAGCCATGTGCCAGAGCCAACTGGACATTGACGCCGCGCTCCGGCCCAGTCTCAGCAGGCCATCGCTGAGAGCATCGGGTGCCTTGCGCACATGCTGGATGGCGTCGTACAATCACAACGGGAGGTTGCACAGTCCCTGACAGGGATGTCGCACTCCCTGAGCTCCATCGCTGCGAACGTTCAGACCCTGGTCGATGCAGCAGCCGGCCTCTAGGACTGGCAGCGCCAGGTGTCGGTGGTGCAATGGCGCTTGTCTCCGCTCACACCTCCGTCCCATAGTGAGGCACAGGGACCACCGGGCTCCCCCAGAGAGGAGGAGGTTCTGGGGCCCGTCCCGGTAACTCCAGCAAGGACGGTCCCGGAACACTCGGACTCCCCCGTACCGCCCCTTGTGCATCTGGGGGACAGTGGGCAGGACAGGGTGGCACCACGCCACCCAGCACGCCCACCGAGCAGCCTGGCCCATCGAAGACAGGCCGCCCCAGGAAACGCACGCCGACGGGGAGCCACGTCGCAGGGCGTGATTCTCAGCAGTCCGCCTCCACTCCTGCTGTACCGTCTGGGGAAACACCAAAACGTAGTGGTAGGGCCCGTAAGGCAAAGAAGTTAGACATGTAATAAGTTGGCACGGGTGCAGGGCACAGCTTAGTTCTAGGGGCTAGGGCACTTGTCTGTGAATGTCACGAATAAAGTCACTGTTACACAAAACCTAGATGACTCTGTGTATGTCCGGTGCCTGAGGGGTCGTGAGGGGGACCGAGTGGCACTGAGGTCGAAGTTCACTACAACGGTGATGCCGGGTGTGTGTTTCCTCCCCCCCCCCCCAACCCCATCGTCCTCGGCACACTGACGCCAGCTACCCCACATGGGCATGTGATGGAGTGTCAGTGATGCATACAGGGACACCGAGGTGGAGGGTTTAGCTATGGCCATGAGTCAGACATTGTCTAACGATCCGGAGCTCACAGCTCATCGCAGAGCGGGTTGTCATCACTCAACATGGCACTGATCACACCCGCTTACACAAGCAACTATGTGACACCATCCCGTTATGCCACAGGTGTAAGTTGCTGTGAAAGTGATGATGTGGGCATTAGGGTTGTCGGATGGTGCAGGAGGTAGGGGGTGCTGGGTGGTGCTTTTGTGCGGAATGGTGGTGCCTTGCTCAGTGATGCCCCCCCTAGTTCATGAAATGTGCTGCGATCAACGCCTCGCGTGCTCGCTCTCCAAGCCGGTAGTGTCGTGCAACCTCCAGGCCATATGCAGCCCCCAGGTCATGTCTGTGCCCCCCTCCACCGCATCCTCCTCCTCATATGCAGACGCGTCGCCGTCATCGGGCTCCCCTGTGCCTCCGCCTCGAGGACATCACCCCTCTGCTGGGCAATGTTGTGTACATTACGGGGATGTACGATTCCACCAGTATAAAGGCACCATGCACACTGCCGAGGTACTGGGCGCTCACGTGCATGCTCGTCATGTGATGGTCGCAGACCACCTGAATGTTCATCGAGTAGCGTTCCTGAAAACTTCCATGTTCTCCGAGGGTGCGCTTGGCGACATATCAATCGCACCCTGAACCATCGGTATCCCGGCCACGGTGGCAAATCCCGCTGCCCGGGCATCCTGATGTGTGCGGTCCTCCGGAAAGTGTATGTATCTGTCGGCAATGGCATACAGGGCGTCAGTCACGGCTCGGATGCACCTGTGCACCGATGCCTCTGAGATCCCAGATAGGTCCCCGCTCGGCAACTGGAACAAACCCGTCGTGAAGAAATTGAGGGCTACCGTCACCTTGACGGTCACCGGGATAGCATGTCCTCCCCCCGTTCCACGTGGTGCCAGGTGCGCCATGAGGTGGCATATATGTGCCACGGACTCCCCACTCAATCGGAGTCTCCTCCTACATGCCCTGTCTGGCAGGTCCTCGAACGAGATGCGGTCACGGTAGACTCGAGGCCTCATTGGGCGCCTCTGGCGCCTTGGCACCACCACCTGCTTCTCCTCCTCCCCCTGCGCCCCATCAAGATCAGAATCCTCATCCTGTGCACCCCGACGATGTGGTGGTCATTGTCCCCCTCCGCCTCCTCCTGCACCTGTCGGGTGGGCGGGCCTGCAGCCTGAGCGGGTGGCACGGGGCCCTCTGCAGCCACTCCCTCTGCTGCAGCCGCCGCTGCTGCAGCTGCTCTGAGCCGCCGGCGTCGACGCTGCCGGATGGCCACCTGCAGGGCAGCGGCTCCCGCCACAGCGACAAACATCGCTGGCTGGTGCGCAAACATGCCGATCTGCAAGACGGGGGGGGGGGGGGAAACAACATGGTTAACGATGGCGCTTGGACACCTCGACAGCCAGGTGCCATGGGATACATGTGTGCCCCGGTTGCCTGGTCTTGCTACTGACACGCAGGCACCCTGACCCCTGCCCACAGTCTCCGTCCACCGGCCAGTTCACCCCGTACCTCCTCATTGCTGCGCCAGTGGCCTTTATCCATCAGCATGACCTCAACTTGCGAGCGCTTCTGCGGGTAACCCTCCCCAGCCCCACCCACGGGCATGACTGCTTCCTTCCCCAACCACATCCTCCTTTCCTTCCCCTCCTCCCCCCCCCCCCCATGGGCCTGACTGCATCCTTCCCCTCCCCCACCCTCCAACCCAATGCCCCCATGGGCCTGACTGCATCCTTCCCCCCCCCCACGGCCCTGACTGCATCCTTCCTCTCCCACCCCCCAACCCCCAGAGGCCTGACTGCCTCCATCCCCCTCCCCCCCCCCCAACTCCCTGCCCCCACGGGCCTGACTGCATCCTTCCCCTCCCCCCCGCCCCCTGCCCCCACAGGCCTGACTGCATCCTTCCCCTCCCCCCCGCCCCCTGCCCCCACAGGCCTGACTGCATCCTTCCCCTCCCCCCCTCCCCCGTGGGCCTGACTGCATCCTCCCCCCCCCCCCACCCCGCCCCCACGGGCATGACTGCATCCTTCCCCTCCCCCCACGCCCCCACGGGCCTGACTGCATCCTTCCCCTCCCCCCCCACGCCTGCACCCACGGGCATGACTGCAACCTTCCCCTCCCCCCCCCCCCACCCACCCCTTCCCCCACGGGCCTGACTGCATCCTTCCCCTCCACCCCCACCCCTGCCCCCACAGGCCTGACTGCATCCTTCCCCTCCCCCTCCCCCATACCCCCCACGGGCCTGACTGCATCCTTCCCCTCCCCCCTCATCATGGGCATGGCGGCATCCTGCCCCCACTCCCCGAGCATGGCAGCACCCTTCCCCAAAAACCCTCCCACCGCCAGCACCGGCCGTGGACGCCAAAACTCCAGCAACGCCGGCCGCTCACCACCTTACTCCTCATAGTCAGCCAGCACAACTGGCTGACAAATTTATTTAGCAGGGGTGAACGGCGACGGCGACCGGTGGCGGCGTGACCTGGGGTCACGCATCGGGACTTCGGCCCATCCGGGCCGCTGAATAGAAGGGGGTCTGGAGGGGTGGGATTCTCTGCAATCGGCGTGATGTCCGCCGACGGGCGCCAAAAACGGCGCGAATCAATCCGACATCACGCCGCCCCAAAGGTGCGGAATTCTCCGCATCTTGAGGAGCCGAGCCCTCACCTTGAGGGGCTAGGCCCGCGCCGGACTGATTTCCGCCCCGCCAGCTGGCGGGAAAGGCCTTTGATGCCCCGCCAGCTGACGCGGAAATGACATTGCCATGCGGCGCATGCGCGGGAGCATCAGCGGCCGCTCACGGCATCTCCGCGCATGCGCAGTGGAGGGGGTGTCTTCTCGCCGGCAGGACAGGCATTCCAGCAGCGGGACTTCGGCCCATCACGGGCCAGAGAATCGCCGGGGTGGCCCGCCAACCGGCGCGGCGCGATTCCCGCCCCCATCGAATATCCGGTGCCGGAGAATTCGGCAACCGGCGGGGGCGGGATTCACGCCTGCCCCCGGCGATTCTCCGACCCGGCGGGGGGGTTTGGAGAATCCCGCCCGAGAATCGCCGTACTTAGTGCCTCGGGCGATTCTCCGGCAGGCGCGGTGTCGACCTCGTGACGCCGTTCTCGCCGGTTGGGAGAATGGCGGAATGGCGTCGGACCAGCGTCGCGCGAAAAATCGGCGTGAACGGCGATTCTCCCAGCCGGTGGCATGGGAGAATCCCGCCCCTTATCTCAAAACTAGTGCAACTTATGATGCAATTTGAGCCTGAATCACGGATTGAATCCAAAGCCTAACTCTACCACAGGACATAAGCAACAGAGTTTCGGATCAGTTCAAGTTTATGCAGGGTGGAAGATGGTGAGGTGAGCATGAAAAAAGTCAAGAGTAGAGTTAACAATGAGATGAGCGTGGGTATCACCTTCAGTTGGGCGAGGTTATAGAAATTAAAATGGGCAATTGTGATGACTCAGATGCGTGGTCAGCAGCTGTTCTTGGAGGCAAACATGATACTAAGGTTGTAAACCATCTGGTTGAACCTTAGACTGTGACCAGGGAGAAAGATGGAGCTAATGGTTAAGAAACAGTTTGGGCAGGGACCGAGCAAAACAGGGTGGTATCACCACCTTAGTCCCTGCCACAATGGTGGGACTATTTTTGTGTTTGGAACTATAAGTTTCAAACGGAGAGTTTTGATAAATTTGACGTTTTTAATTTAGCTGCACACAGCCAAATTATTGGAACCCAAATTACCCTTTTAAACTGTTTTGAGTTCGACAGAGATCAAAGAGTCATACACCAAAATAGCAAATATTATCAAAATGTATTTATTATAAGCAAATTTTAAACAGCACAACCAACAATCAATCAAAAGTTTATCAATCAACCACAGACTAACTAAACAATTTACCAAAACTTACCTAACAAATAATGGAAGAATACAGGAAAAGTAAACTGATCAGTGAAACTTACTAATCCCACGCTTTCAAAGGTGTGATCAAGAGAAGCGGAACCAACTTTTCGCACCAACAGTGAAAGTGGCACCACCATCAAGAATTGTGACATTATACAAATGTACAGCATGTGAGGAGTTAATGTTATGTTAAGCCTAGCCACTAAAGGGAGCTAAGGGACAGTACTATAAATTGCATTGGCTCTACAAAATTTGTAGACAAAAGTCTACAAAACTATGAGAGGTATGGACAGGGTGGATAGCAACAAGCTTTTTCCAAGAGTGGGGGTGTCAATTACCAGGGGTCACGATTTCAAGGTGAGCGGGGGAATGTTTCAGGGAGATGTGCGTGGAAAGTTTTTACGCAGAGGGTGGTGGGTGCCTGGAACGCTTTGCCAGTGGAGGTGGTAGAGGCGGGCACGGTAGCATCATTTAAGATGCATCTAGACAGATATATGAACGGGTGGGGAACAGAGGGAAGTAGATCCTGCGGCAGGTTTAGATAAAGGATCTGGATCGACGCAGGCTGGGAAAGCCGAAGGGCCTGTTCCTGTGCTGTCATTTTCTTTGCTCTTTGTTCTTGGGCTCGGGGAGGAGACTAGATTTGGAGCTGACAAAGATAAGGGGTGAAATTCTCCTACCCACCCCGCCACATTTCTGCCCCGACCCGCCGGCGGGAGTCTCCGTAACACCGGCCGGTCAATGGGGTTTCCCATTGTGGGGCAGCCCCACGCCGTCGGGAAACCCCCGGGCGCCGGCAAAACGGAGACTCCCGCCGGCGGAGAATGACGCCCAAGATTCATAGTGTATTGCAGAGTTAGTTAAGATACAATTGTAATGGCTAATTGATAGAGACAGTGTTAGTGAGTGTAGTTTAATTCTTGCATGTATGTTTGCTATTCAGAATAAGTGTCAAACTTAAATTTAGTAGTGTTAATAAAATTAGTTTAGTTCTTCAAATGAGCTTTGTGTACCTTTGTGATCACTACACCTTCCATCCTGGAAGCTCCTCACAAAAATCAACACAAGAATCACTACATTTTCCTCGGATTTTGACTAGCACGGTAGCTATAATCGAACCAGTCCCTGTACTAAGAATACTTAACATTCAATTGCCCGACGTGTGTTGGAAAAAACCTTCATGCTGATAGGAGAATGTTCAATTACACCAACCAATTTTTTCACACTTGATGTACATAAAAATGGTTCCTGTAACCTATTTTCATACTCAAAAGATGGTGTAAGTTAACCTTATCCAAGTTGTTGGCAATCATAAGGGTTAAATCCATTGGTTCTAGATAATTGTTCACATTGTCATACACTTAGAACAATGACTTCCTTTAGGCTATGTCGTCTATCTTGATGTCTTTACAGGAGTCCCATTCATTAACACAGACTCAGCAGTCAAGGACAGTGCGTGTTCCTGAAAGGGAGGGAGTCCAAGATTGTGCCATTTCGTTCCCAGCTGTTACAGCATGTCAATTTTCAAAAGAAATGTTAAACGGAGAATTACAGAAATAACATAAAGCAACTTTGAATTAACTGTTGATTATTAATTACAGTACCAGAGTAATTGATGTACTCCGTTCTGATGAAATCATCTGTTACTAGTCAGTGAGTACTTTGTAATACTGTTTTGGGTTAGTTTGTTGTAAATGGTTAACAACATCAAAATGGCTTCTTTTCTGTTCACATGTTAA
The DNA here is from genome assembly GCF_047496885.1 of Scyliorhinus torazame. Classification (NCBI taxonomy): domain Eukaryota; kingdom Metazoa; phylum Chordata; class Chondrichthyes; order Carcharhiniformes; family Scyliorhinidae; genus Scyliorhinus; species Scyliorhinus torazame. The sequence goes on from NC_092708.1 coordinate 76,344,820, forward strand.
TATAGAATGGCCAAGTTAAGCAAGCACACTAAATCCTACTAAAATAAAAATACCTGCCCCAAACCTGCCTCCAATAAATTGGAAAATTCTGTCCAATTGCTTTGGTCCTTCAAAATCTTTGGGGGGGGGGGGGCTTTATTGATCATTTAGGATTGGACGTTGAAGAAGCAGAGCTAATCGAGGCACTGAGAAAAAAAATCCAGGTTATTGGGTTAAATTTGTTTCATTTAAACTAAATCATGTTTTAAAAATCCAAATCTGTTCCAGTTAAAACATCATCCAATCTGTTTAAATTTATTTATGTCATCTTTCAATTGCTACTCGTGTGAGAATAGAATCTGCTTAGTTTTAAAGTGCTTCATTGGAAAATAACAATTAGTCCCCCATGCATTAACACTTGAAATTCTTTCTTGTTTGTATATCACACATACAAGCAAGGAGACACCTTTAATCTAAAAGCTACATCCATCTGTTCAGATAATCAGACCTGCTGTGCATTTCCATCATTTTCTGTTTTCATCGCAATGTTTGGGTGATAATTTGGCAGAGGGCATCTCCAACTATTGTGGAATCCATCGCTCCCAAAGTGGTGAAGGCCTGATGGATTCTACAGCGTGCTCTGCCAGATTGCTGCTCAGGCAGTGAGGGTAAAAATGATCTACCGGATTATTGTAAATTTGAGATAAAAGCACCATCATAATCGTGTAAGTTTCTAATGGTGTTTCAAATGCAACAGGGATCACGCATGGGAAAGTGCAGTTGTGCTTCTGCATATTTGGAAATGCCTTTACAACTTGAGAATATACGCATTATTTCATATAATCGTGTTTTTGCCTCTCAAAGGAGTGAATGAGAATTTTACAGCATGTGTGCAGAAATATCAGCAGAGAAGACATTTAGAGGTGATTTTGAGTCTACCCACAGAGGGAAGACTGAGTGGGAAGCAACTAAAATGCCCAAAATGATTTCCCAAATGATTTCCCATAATCTTCTGGGATAACCTCGCTGTTCTGTACAGGAGGTAAAGGCAGATTGGGGCTACTCAGGCCCTGACTGTAAGTTTAATTCAGGCTGGAGTGGTTTTCCTGCCTGTCTGAAGCAGATGGGAAGAGGATTGGGGAAGTGAATTGGTGCTATATCTAAAAATGTTAAACTTTCATTTGTAGGGTAGAAGTGTTCCCGAGGGTCTATTGCAAGGACAATATTGGTTTTCTCCAACTAGACTTCCCCTTGCTTTCACACAAGCTTTTCCTGAATCTCTTCCTCTGTTCCCTTGGTGGCCATGGCCATATGGTGTCGCAAAGCAGATTCCAACTGGGAATCGATACTAGGAATTTATTATGCCACACTTTGGGGCAGCACGGTAGCCTTGTGGATAGCCCAATTGCTTCACAGTTCCAGGGTCCCAGGTTCGATTCTGACTTGGGTCACTGTCTGTGCGGAGTCTGCACATCCTCCCCGTGTGCGCGTGGGTTTCCTCCGGGTGCTCCGGTTTCCTCCCACAGTCCAAAGATGTGCAAGTTAGGTGGATTGGCCATGATAAATTGCCCTTAGTGTCCAAAATTGCCCTTAGTGTTGGGTGGGGTTACTGGGTTATGGGGATAGGGTGGCGGTGTTGACCTTGGGTAGGGTGCTCTTTCCAAGAGCCGGTGCAGACTCGATGGGCCGAATGGCCTCCTTCTGCACTGTAAATTCTATGAAATTACTTCAATTCTTAGTTCAGTAAAAGCTTCTGAAAATATTGAAGCATTCGTTTTTGAAGATATGTTTTCATTCTTTCATGGGGTTACTGGTATCACTGACAAGGCCAACATTGGTTGTCCATCCTGCCATCCTGAATTGCCCTTGGTGAAGAGGTGTTCAGCTGCATTCTTGTACTGCTGAAGTCCATATGGTGCAGTCAGGAGAGTAGTTCCAGAATTGACCCAGTTACAGTGAAGGAATGGTGACATATTTCCAAGTCAAGGTGATGTGTGATTTGGAAGGGAACTTACAGGTTGGGGTGTTCTTCTAGGAGACAGAAATCATGAGTTTGGAAGGTGCCATTGAAGAAGTCTTGGTGAGTTGCTGCATTGCATCTTGTAGATGGTACACACTGTTTCCACAGTATGCAGGTAAGGGAGGGACTGAATATTTAAGGTGGTTGAGGAACTAATCAAGTAAGCTACTTTATCCTGGATGCTTTCAAACTCCTTGAATGTTGTTGGAGCTGCACTTATCGAGGCAAGTGATGAGTATTCCATCACATTTCACATGATATCACATTACTGAGAGAATTATATCAGATTGAGTGAATTCCATTTGTCATCTTGAACAACGAGGCTGACCAGAGAGATGTGATCCTGGCTATCCCCAAATGCAATATTATGGCATTGCGCAACTCCAGAGAGATACTCAACTGCATTGAGGAGAAGATTTGAGGGGATCTTGTTATCAGAATCTGGGTGGATGGGAACCTTAGCTGAGACCAAGCACTCTGTTGAGAAGGGGGTAAATGGTCAATTTGTTCATTAATAACACATTGCTTGTGTTAGTTCTCCTTCACCCTTCAAAATAGACTTGCTACAGAAGGTACGGAAAAGCTTGTTTAAAACCCCATGTTTGAAGTCCAGGATCGAGCTAGGAGATAAATTTTATTGCAAAAAATAAAACTGCTTTAAGGGAGATGGTGGCAAGAGTGGGTGGACATGGTGTTGGTACGTGGGTGGAGAGATCTAGCTAACACTGATCTGTAACCATGAATTCTAGGGAAGAAAGAAGCCTCATCCCTTTGCTTGAAGACCCTCACATGAGAATCTGGATTAAGCAGTTTGTAATCCTAATGCCTGACCCGTGGCCAAGGACTTTGATATCTAGAGCTATATATTCCCACAAGGTAAAGAATCCGCCCCCACACCCACAACCTTACAACACGTATTTCAAATTGGGAAGCAGTTGTGGGGGTCCCACAGGTTGTGGGGGGGGGGGGGGGGGGGGCGGCGGCAAAGCTAAGTATAGCCACTAGGGGGAGAGGTACATCTGCCAATGCCAGGTTAGGGTAGTAATGCCATGGGAAATTCCAGGGGCAGATCAACTGGGCAACACCATTGGGTGTGTATGTGGAGGTGGGAGCTGCCCAGTGCTTGCAAATTTGTGTGGCTGCCCCAGTGCTTGGGGATGTGGGGGGGTGGGGGGGTCTACTGTATCCATGGGGATCGGGGAGGAGTATCTTTATCGGCACTGATCAGGACAGCAATCTCTGTGGAGCCAGCATTGGCACACTTGATTTCTCGTCTCAGAGAGCACCAGCACCAGCAAAATTCTGCTTTTGATCACAATAAATAGATGATCTGATCATGATTACGGGGTGCGCTACGGCTGGAGGTACTGCTTGGCTTCGCTTTGTAGCCCGTTTTCACTGCACCTTGGTACACGTGACAATAAACAAATCCAATCCAATCCAATTACATTATTGTTTGTGGAAGTTTGCTGTGTGCAAATTGGGTGTCATGTTTCCACTTAATATGACTCCAATTTTCAAAAATACAAGTGGGTGTTAAATTCTTTGGAATGTATTTGGTGATCATGAAAAGCACTATATAAAGGTTTTTTCACTTATGAAGAGAACCTTGTACCTGCTGTACTCTTAGGCTTAAAGCTGCAATTCCCTTGCAGACAGTGTGCAGGGGCTGGAGTTAGTGATGAGCAAGGTTTCTTTGGGGTTAAGGATGTATTGGGTGCCAGCAATGCATTGAAAGTATCGAAGTGAATGTAATTTCTAGATCTTCCAGTCCTGTCAACTGCAACTGCAACTGCAACCCCTTACCGTGAGTTCCCCAACAGTGGAGGGTATGAACAATAGGAAACCCTGTTGACAGCAGCAGGACCAGAGATGCCACCACTGACCAATGGCGGGCCACATCCATCGCTGCAAAACACACTGTGGAGAGTGTGGAATATCCCTCCCATTGGAAAGTCACATCGCCAATGAGTTGTTCAATAATTTAAACAGTAGCAACAAAGTTGAACATTTCAGGAAAATAATCAAATTATCTGGTCATTGGTTGTTTGTGGGAGCTTGCTGTGCACAAATTACTGCCTGTTTGCTGCACTCCACCAGTCATTACACTTGAAAAGTACACCATTGGCTGTAAAGTGCTTTGAAATGCCCAGCAGTTTTGAAAGCTGACAATTAAAGTGAGATCTGACCATTAAACTGAAGGTAAACCTTTGCAGGAAAGGTGAAACTTAGCACCTGATCTAAGCAGGTCCTCCATACTCTACAATTAGTTACTCTGGCTGGTAGGATAAATCTGGCAGCAGGCAGGAATTATTTGACCCTCAGTTCCTAAAACTCTACAGGCGACATTCCTGATTAATAGGATACTTTTAGCTGAACAAGTGATGGGTAGTTTTCCAGGATTCTGTGTTTAACAGATTTGACTGTGCAGCTGAACTCAAATACAGTTGGGAACATTGACAAAAGTAAATGGGCTGTGTCCCTCTCTTGTGAGAATCATAGAATTTACAGTGCAGAAGGAGACCATTCGACCTATCGAGTTTGCAACAGCCCTTGGAAAGAGCAGCCTTCTCAAGCCCACACCTTAACCCTATCCCTGTAAGCCCGCAACCCCACGTAACATTTTTGGATACTAAAGGAAATTTAGCATGACCAATCCATCTAACCTGCACATCTTTAGACTGTGGGAGGAAACTGGAGCACCCGGAGGAAACCCACACAAACATGGGGAGAACATGCAGACTCCTCACACACAGTGACCCAAGCCGGGAGTCGAACCCAGGTCCCTGGCACTGTGAAGCAGCAGTGCTGACCACTGTGCTACCATGCCACAGAGTGTACACTCTTTATTTTACATAGCTTTAGATGTCTCAATAACTTGGAATGAAAACTCTTCACCATATAGAAAACTCTTCAGACTGACATTAACAAATATTTATATCACCAAGATACATTTTAAAAAGGAAGAAAAAAACCTGCATTTTTGTTGCAATCCCAGTTGACGTTACAGCTGGTTAGGAAGATCCCGGAATGGAACCATGGCTCAAAAGACTGCAACTCTTACTTTTTTAAATAAAACTTGGAGGAACAGAGCCACAGAACCACTGCTGATAAAGCCAGGGGAGTCCAACGAGCTTCTTAAAAATCCTTTATTTCAGCAACAGCATCATACATTCACAGGGCCCGGTTACCTTACACCAGGTCCTCATTCCTCTTTAGCTGCCTGCCTTTTATACTAGCGCTGGGTTAACTCAGTCCAATTGAGCACGGGGAACAATCATCCCCTGCTGGATATGTCCAGCGCAGGTTATTACAAGTTATTACACCACTAATTAGTTTTAACAACAAGAACAAAAATTAAACATGAAAAGTTGGATTATGATAATATACTCCTTTAATCAGCCCCCCCCTAAACATTAACACAGATTACAAAGTGCATCTTAAATTACAATGGCCCCAGTAATGCAAAGTTCCTTTAAGCACACAGATTGGCTGTGGTCAAATACATACTCCACTTTGAACCCAAGTTGATGCCTGTGGATTTCTCCTCAGAACCACTTCTCTCGATCCCCCCCCCCCGCCCCCCCACCCCTCATCAGATGATTGTAACATAAAAGCTTCCAAATTCCACTCTCAAAAACATGCTTTAAAATCTTCTCTAATAGGTTCTCAGGGAGCTAGGCAGAAAGTTAAAAGACAGGATGTCTAGGGGTGTAATCTCGGGATTACTCCCTGTGCCACGTGCCAGGGAGGCTAGAAATAGGAAGATAGAGCAGTTAAACACGTGGCTAAACAGCTGGTGTAGGAGGGAGGGTTTCCGTTATCTGGACCACTGGGAGCTCTTCCGGGGCAGGTGTGACCTATATAAGAAGGACAGGTTGCATCTAAACTGGAGAGGCATAAATCTCCTGGCCACGAGGTTTGCGAGTGTCACACGGGAGGGTTTAAACTAATATGGCAGGGGGGTGGGTACCGGAGCAATAGGTCAGGAGGTCAACAATGTCTCCCTCAATGCCAGCAAAACTAAAGAGCTGGTCATTGACTTCAGGAAGCAAAGTACTGTACACACCCCTGTCAGCATCAACGGGGCTAAGGTGGAGATGGTTAGCAGTTTCAAATTCCTAGGGGTGCCATCTCCAAAAATATGTCCTGGTCCACCCACGTCGACACTACCACCAAGAAAGCACAACAGCGCTTATACTTCCTCAGGAAACTAAGGAAATTCGGCATGTCCACATTAACCCTTACCAACGTTTACAGATGCACCATAGAAAGCATCCTATCGGGCTGCATCACAGCCTAGTATGGCAACTGCTCGGCCCAGGACCGCCAGAAACTTCAGAGAGTCGTGAACACCGCCCAGTCCATCACACTAACCTGCCTCCCATCCATTGACTCCATCTACACCTCCCGCTGCCTGGGGAAAGCGGGCAGCATAATCAAAAATCCCTCCCACCTGGCTTACTCACTCTTCCAACTTCTTCCACCGGGCAGGAGATACAGAAGTCTGAGAACACGCACGAACAGACTCAAAAACAGCTTCTTCCCCACTGTCACCAGACTCCTAAATGACCTTCTTATGGACTGACCTCATTAACACTACACCCTGTATGCTTCATCCGATGCCAGTGCTTATGTAGTTACATTGTGTACCTTGTGTTGCCCTATTATGTATTTTCTTTTATTCCTTTTTCTTCCCATGTATTTAATGATCTGTTGAGCTGCTCGCAGAAAAATACTTTTTACTGTACTCATGTGACAATAAACAAATCCAATTTAATCCAATCCAAGGTGAAAGCGTTGAGGGAGAACTAGGGAATAGGGCCAGTATGGCTCTGAGGAAGAGCAGACAGGGAGATGTTGCTGAAAACAGCGGGTCTGGTGGCCTGAAGTGCATATGTTTTAATGCAAGAAGTATTACGGGTAAGGCAGATGAACTTAGAGCTTGGATTAGTACTTGGAACTATGATGTTGTTGCCATTGCAGAAACCTGGTTGAGGGAAGGACAGGATTGGCAGCTAAACGTTCCAGGATTTAGATGTTTCAGGTGGGATAGAGTGGGATGTAAAAGGGGTGGCGGAGTTGCGCTACTGGTTAGGGAGATTACCACAGCTGTACTACGGGAGGACACCTCAGAGGGCAGCGAGGCTATATGGGTAGAGATCAGGAATAAGAAGGGTGCAGTCACAATGTTGGGGGTTTACTACAGGCCCCCCAACAGCCAGAGAGAGATAGAGGAGCAGATTGGTAGACAGATTTTGGAAACGAGTAAAAACAACAGGGTTGTTGTGATGGGAGACTTCAACTTCCCCAATATTGACTGGGACTCACTTAGTGCTAGGGGTCTGGGCGGGGCAGAGTTTGTCATGAGCATCCAGGAGGGCTTCTTAAAACAATATGTAGACAGTCCAACCAGGGAAGGGGTGTACTGGACCTGGTATTGGGGAATGAGCTCGGCCAGGCGGTAGAAGTTTCAGTCGGGGAGCATTTCGGGAACAATTCAGTAAGTTTTAAAGTGCTGGTGGACAAAGATAAGAGAGGTCCGAGGGTGAATGTGCTTAATTGGGGGAAGGCTAACTATAACTATATTAGGCGGGAACTGAAGAACCTAAATTGGGGAGGATGTTTGAGGGTAAATCAACATCTGACATGTGGGAGGCTTTCAAATGTCTGTTGAAAGGAATTGAGGACCGGCATGTTCCTGTGCGGAAGAAGGATAAATACGGAAATTTCGGGAACCTTGGATAACGAGAGATATTGTAGGCCTCGTCAAAAAGAAAAAGGAGACATTTGTCAGGGCTAGAAGGCTAGGAACAGACAAAGCCTGTGTGGAATATAAGGAAAGCAGGAAGGAACTTAAGCAAGGAGTCAGAAGGGCTAGAAGAGGTCACGAAAAGTCATTGGCAAATAGGATTAAGGAAAATCCCAAGGCTTTGTACACGTACATAAAAAGCAAGAGGGTAGCCAGGGAAAGGGTTGGCCCACTGAAGGATCGGCAAGGGAATCTATGTGTGGAGCCAGAGGAAATGGGCGAGGTACTAAATGAATACTTTGCATCAGTATTCACCAAAGAGAGGGAATTGGTGGATTTTGAGTCTGGAGAAGGGTGTGTAGATAGCCTGGGTCACAATGAGATCCAAAAAGACGAGGTGTTGAGCGTCTTGAAAAATATTAAGGTAGAAAAGTCCCCAGGGTCGGATGGTGTCTCCCCCAGAATACTGAAGGAGGCTAGAGAAGAAATTGCTGAGGCCTTGACAGAAATCTTTGGATCCTCACTGTCTTCAGGTGATGTCCCGGAGGACTGGAGAATAGCCAATGTTGTTCCTTTGTTTAAGAAGGGTAGCAAGGAGAATCCAGGGAACTACAGGCCAGTGAGCCTTACGTCAGGGAAATTATTGGAGAGAATTCTTTGAGACAGGATCTACTCCCACTTGGAAGCAAATGAACGTATTAATGAGAGGCAGCATGGTTTTGTGAAGGGGAGGTCGTTTCTCACTAACTTGATAGAGTTTTTTGAAGAGGTCACTAAGATGATTGATGCAGGTAGGGCAGTGAATGTTGTCTATATGGACTTCAGTAAGGCCTTTGACAAGGTCCCTCATTGTAGACTAGTACAAAAGATGAAGTCACACGGGATCAGGGGTGAGCTGGCAAGGTGGATAGAGAACTGGCTAGGTCATAGAAGGCAGAGAGTAGCAATGGAAGGATGCTTTTCTAATTGGAGGGCTGTGACCAGTGGTGTTCCACAGGGATCAGTGCTGGGACCTTTGCTGTTTGTAGTATATATAAATGATTTGGAGGAAAATGTAACTGGTCTGATTAGTAAGTTTGCAGATGACACAAAGGTTGGTGGAATTGCAGATGGCGATGAGGACTGTCTGAGGATACAGCAGGATTTAGATTGTTTGGAGACTTGGGCGGAGAGGTGGCAGATGGAGTTTAATCCGGACAAATGTGAGGTTATGCTTTTTGGAAGGTCTAATGCAGGTAGGGAATATACAGTGAATGGTAGAACCCTCAAGAGTATTGAAAGTCAGAGAGATCTAGGTGTACAGGTCCACAGGTCATTGAAAGGGGCAACACAGGTGGAGAAGTTAGTCAAGAAGGCATACGGCATGCTTGCCTTCATTGGCCGCGGCATTGAGTATAAGAATTGGCAAGTCATGTTGCAGCTGTATAGATCCTTCGTTAGGCCACACTAACTATAGTGTTCAATTCTGGTCGCCACACTACCACAAGGATGTGGAGGCTTTAGAGAGGGTATAGAAGAGATTTACCAGGATGTTGCCTGGTATGGAGGGCATTAGCTATGAGGAGAGGTTGAATGAACTCAGTTTGTTCTCACTGGAACGAAGGAGATTAAGGGGTGACCTGATAGAGGTCTACAAAATTATGAGGGGCATAGACAGAGTGGATAGTCAGAGGCTTTGCCCCAGGGTAGAGGGCTCAATTACTAGGGGGCATAGGTTTAAGGTGCGAAGGGCAAGGTTTAGAGGAGATGTACGAGGCAAGTTTTTTACACAGAGGATAGTGGGTGCCTGGAACTCTCTGCCGGAGGAGGTGATGGACGCAGGGACGTTGGTGACATTTAAGAGGCATCTTGACAAATACATGAATAGGATGGGAATAGAGGGATGCGGACCCAGAAAGTGTAGAAGATTTTAGTTTAGTAGGACAGCATGGTTGGTACGGGCTTTGACGGCCGAAGGGCCTGTTCCTGTCCTGTACTTTTCTTTGTTCTTTTGTTCTAATAATGCCTATCTTTAGTGGTTTGCATTTCAAAATCCAGTCCAAGTTTACAAATTACTCTTGCGAACAAATATTCCACGCCACTTTTGGCAGCGAAGCCACTCCAGTATTTACACCAACCCCATTTAGGATTTCTTTGTCTTGACTGCTGTACAAACTGTTCACAATTGCATTGCGTCTCGGTTCCCAGACTTTAGTGAAACAGCATCAAATGTTTCATTTACCTCTGGGCCGGAATTCTCTGGCCTCTCGCTGGTGTTGGGATTTCTGAAAGCAGGAGAACCCCACTCCAGAAGTCTGCTGCCATATTTTAAATCTGGTTACTGCAATTGTTCCTTTAAATCAGAGCACATTTTTACTCTTCCTTGAATTTGTCTGAACAATACCTTGGTCTCTGCTCTCTTAACTTAAGATGTTTAAAGATTTTCTTACTGTCCCAATTCACTGGTTATCTGGAATGCACCTTGTCCTTAGGAAGCCTGCATCTTTGCAACTCCCTTGGCTTGTCCAGCTTCTCCTGGCAGAATTGAGAGATGTTCACGTCCCGATGTCCAATATAACCAGCTCAAACTCAAAAGCTTTTCTATCCTTAAAAGGACCTTCAATTGCTAAGCAATTACTACTTATTATTCTTCACGCTATAACCCCCTCTGAGCACAATAGAATAGACATAAAAACACCTTTGTCCAGCATGAATCTAACTATCCTTCCAGGCACAGAACATTAATTAAAACCCACTTAAACCTATACTATTTCTAATGTTTTCCAAACAAACATAAATCCCTTAAAACTACTTTTGTTTTCTGAACTGCAGTTATATAGCATCTCTCATAAGCTCCGATGTCTCAAAGTTCTTTACAGCCAATGATGTCATTTGAAGCATAGTCACTGGTTTGGTGAAGGAAGCGTAGAAGCCAATTTATGGACAGCATCTCCCACAAACAGCGAAGTGATATCAACCAGCTGGCTTGCTTATTTTCTTGAAATATTCAACTTCAGCATTTGCAACAGTTTTGATTATTGGTTAAATAATAGACAACTTGGCCTTTCCACATTGAAAGTTTGGCTACTCAGCCTCGTTAAGATAATTATTATGTATTGTGACTACCCAGGACATATGAAATGTATTGGTTTGACACTGCCATTAATTAGTGTCTCGTATCTGTCAGTCTGTCAATTATAGAATCATAGAATTTACAGTGCAGAAGGACGCCATTCGGCCCATCGAGTCTGCACCGGCTCTTGGAAAGAGCACCGTACCTAAGCCCTATCCCCATAACCCAGCAACCCCATCTAACCTAAGGACAATTTATCATGGCCAATTCACCTAACCAGTACATCTTTGGACTGTGGGGGAAACCAGAGCACCCGGAGGAAACCCACAAAGCCACGGAAGAACGTGCAGACTCCGCACAGAGAGTGACCCAAGCGGGAATCGAACCTGGGACCCTGCTGCTGTGAAGCCATAGTGCTAACCACTATGCCACCTTGCTGCCCCAAATTGAAATGATTAATTGAATGACAGACCTAAGAAAGGGCATATACAGCACTATACTTTCTTCAGTGTCATGCCTAACAGTCTTGATGAGTAGATTAAGAAAGCTGAACTTTTAAGATTGAGAATATAAGCTTCCTTTTTTTGCTGTATCAGTCCAATTTAAATTCCTGAACGTAAAATGACTTGATATGGAATATATATCGTTTAAATATATTTGCAGAAAGCAGTTCAAGGTGAAAATGGTGGGGCATTTGAAGAATCGCAATAGTGCCATGGTGTGAAATGGCCAAACAACAAATATAGTGAATTAATGATTTTTTTGTTGAATTACTCAACGTGTTTCAGTTAAAGACTTGTAGGCTGAGAACATTCAAATAATACAAGACACCAGACATAGATGGAATTTGTATAAGGATTCTTGCAGAGCTTTGGACAAATTGATCTTATTACAGAATCACACAGTGCAGATGAGGCCCTTCAGCCCATTGAATCTATACCGACACATGGAAAAATACCTGACCTATCTACCTAAACCCATTTGCCCGCACTTAGCCCGTAGCCTTGAATGCTATGACTTGCTCATCCACTTTTTAAAGGATGTGAGGCAACCTGCCTCTATCACCCTTCCAGGCAGAGCATTCCAGACTGTCACCACCCTCTGGGTAAAAACGTTTTTACTCATATCCCCCTAAAACATCTGCCCCTCACCTTGAATTGTGACCTGTCATGACTGACCCTTCAATTAAGGTGAACAACTGCTCGCTATCCAGCCTGTCCATGTGCTCATAATCTTGGACACCTGAATCCGGCATCAATCTTCTCCGCTCCAACAAAAACAACTCGAGTCTCTCCAATCTCTCTTCATAACTTAAATGTTCCATCCAAGGCAACATCCTGATGAATCTCCTCTGCACCCCCTCCAATGCAAACACATTCTTCCTATAATTTGGCGTCCAGAACTGGACACAGTATTCTAACTGTAGCCTCACCAAAGTTCTATATAACCCCAACATGACCTCCTTACTTTTGGAATATATGCCTCGATTGATAAATGCAAGTGTCCCATATGCCTTTTTCACCACTCTATTAACTTGCCCTTCTGCCTTCCAAGATCCATGAACAAACATGCCAAGGTTCCTTTGTTCCTCAGAACTTCCTAGTGTCATGCTATTCATTGAATACTTCGTTGTCACATTACTTCTTCCAAAGTGTATCACCTCATACTTTTCAGGTTTAAATTCCATCTGCCACTGATCTGCCCAGTTGACCATCCTGTCTATACCTTCCTGTAACCCAAGACTCACAACCTCATTGTTAACCACCTGGCCATATCTTGTGTGATCCGCAAACCTACTGATCCGACCCTCCACATAGTCATCTATGTCGTTTATATAAATGACAAATAATAGGGGACACCGCGGATCCCTGTGCTACACCCTGGACACTGTTTTCCATTCACTAAAGTCGCCATCTGTCATCACCCTCTGGCTCCTCCAACTAAGCGAATTTTGAATCCAGCTTATCAAGTTACTCTGTATCCCATGTGCATTTGTCTTCTTTATAAGCCTCCTTTGTGGGATCATGCCAAAGGCTTTGCTAGAATATCCTTGCCACCATTTATCTATATGTAATTGCTAGAAGTGGGAGCAGTATCCAAAACCTGGAAAGTAGTCAATGCAGGACCAACCTCCAATGATAGCACTATGCTTAACATCTGCCGTAGGCATTAGAAGCCACCCTGGAAGAAGGGGTGATGGTATGGGAAGAACAATTCTGTATAGATTTATAATTGGGGGTTAGAACATCCTTTGATTGCCAGCTATGGCTCAGTTGGTAGCATGCTAATCTCTGAATCTCAAGGTTCAAGTCCCAGTCCAGGGGTTGAGCACAAAAATCAAGGCAGATACCCTAGATCAGCACCGAGGGAGCATTGTACTTTTAGAATTGCTGACTTTTGATTGAGATGTTAAACTGAAACCCTATCGGTCTGTTTGGACAGATGCAAAAGATCATGGGGGGATTCTCCGTCCCGCTAGTCCCATTTTCCAACCCAGTCCCTGCCGACAGCAGGATCCTTCATTCCGGCAGCCACCGAAGGTGTTTCTCATTGTGGCCATCACACGCCGTCAGGAAACCCGTGGGCGTGAATGTGCTGCCGGCGAAGCGGAGGATCCCGCCAGTGGAGAAGCCTGCGGCCTGTTTTGCAGAAGAGTGGAGGGTTAATTCTTGGTGTTCTGTTCAGTGTTTATCCCTTAATCAACATCATAAAACATAGATTATCTGGTTCTTAATACATTACCGTGTGTGGGAGTTTGCTGCATGCAAATTGCTATCACCTTTCCTACCTTACAACAGTTAACTATACTTCATTGGCTGTAGACTGCTTTGAGCATCTGGCAATAATGAAAAATAATAGATAAATGCAAGCCTTTCTTCTCTCCAACAAATTCAAGGAAGAAATAGAGGACCTTGATGAAATTCTGTGCATGTGTCATTTAAATTTCAACAAGACCTTCAACACTCTGTCTCAGCAGTAGAAATATGCCATGGGAACCTGAAACCCTCCATTCTGCAACATCTCAAGTCACATATTAATAGATCTAATCTGTACTTGCCTTTTTTCCCAGTGACTGGCACAGGAATTAATCCTGAAATTGCTACCTTTTGCAATTTCCCCCTTCTGCCCTCATCCAAACACTTCAGAATTCCTCAGCGTGAGCTCCATTCTGTTCTTTCCACATCATTGATTCTATTATGAACCATGAGCTGGATTCTCCGCACCCTGACGCCAAAATCGTGGCTGGCGCCGGGGTGGTGAATCCATTTCCCTGCACGGAATCGGAACCGGCGCCGGTTCCCCGATTGTGCAGGCCCCGAAAGTGGCGTACACTGCATATCACCTACCTGCGGCCATTGCTCGAGGCCCGCTCCACCATTCTCTGCCCCCGACTGGCCGAAGTCCTGATGGCATAGACCACTCATGGTCCTGCCAGTCGGGAAACTAGCATGGCGGCTTCGGACTCAGTCCGTGGTCGCCCTGGTCGGGGGCGGGCCGATCGGAGGACAAGGAGGGCCTTATACGCGGCCGGGCAATGTTTAGGTGGGCGGTCAGGGTCAGGCGCGTGGCCAATCGGGGGGTCTATTTTTAATGTCCAGCTTCACGGTCTGAGTCCGCCATGGAGCACGGCGTGGCTGCTAGTTTTACGCCGGGTCTCCGCTAGCCCCCTGCAGGGCTAGGAATATGTGGCCCTTTCACGCCAGTTTTTCTGGTATGAAAGTCCAGTTTTACGATGGCGTGGGGATATATTCCCAAAAACAGAGAATCCAGTCCCATGACTTTTGCTCTTCCCTCCTTTCCAAAGGAATTTTTCCTCATTTTGTTACATGTAAAGATACACCATGCAAACCATGATTCCCTAACAGCGTGATGAGTATATCAAGGGAGTCATTGCAACACACCAATCAGAAAGGTCAGCCAGTCCATGAGCCACCAACCAACAGAAGACTCCAATCAGCAACTAACATCCATTAACTGGCAACCACTCATGAAAATCGGGTTGTCAACAAGGAACAAGGAAAGGTTGGGCCTTCAGGGCTGTGGGCCGTGAAGGGAGTAAACAAAAGAAAGTTAAGACTTGGGTGCCTGGGTGGAAATAAAAAGATGCAAAATTTCAAGCCAAGGAATTAGATTTTGTTGATGCCAGAAGACTGGTGAGGGAGAAATCAAGAATTGAAAGGCTGGAGGAGAGTTTACGGTCCTGAACTGTGGAAGAAATTTGAACAGTCTGCAGGAAATTAACTGCTGCAATTACTGCTAGCTGATAGTGCGGAAAACTGCCTGCAAAAAGGGACTCTCACAGATGCAGTACCACAATGCTGGAACTCCAAAGTATTTTCAACCAAGGTTATGCACAGCAGGAAAGAACAAACAATCCTTTTTTTTGCAACCAAGATTTCAAAATCAGTTACCGATTATCGACTGTCTTTTATTTAGTCCATTCTGACTTGGAAATATAATGCCGTTCCGAGGACTTGTTAACTTGTACTTGAGAGAATCTTCATCACTCAGACAGCAGAAGAACATATGAGTAGGAGCTGGAGAAACCCATGTGGCCTTCCCCGCCGTTCAATATGATCATGGCTGATCTTGGGTTTTAATTCCACTTTCCCACCTGCTCCCCATATCCTTTGCTTCCGGAGAGTCCAAAAGTCCATTTATGTCAGACTTAAGTATATTCACTGATAATACATCCACAACCCTCTGGGATTGGGAATTCCAAAGGTTTAAAACCCTTTGATTGGAGAAATCCACATCTCCACATCTCTGTCCTTAACGATCAGCCCTTTATCCTGAAACATTGCCCCCTAGATTCTTCAGTCAGAGGGAACAAATCTCATTTTCTATCCTGTAAAGCCCCTTCAACATCTTGAATGTTTCAATTAGATCACCTTCCATTCTTCAGAACTCCAGAGACATAGATCCATTTTGCTCAGCCTCCCGTCATAGCTCAACCCTCTCAGCCCAGTGTAGCAGACAACCTGTCCCTGTCCATACAAGCGGTGGTAAATCTGGTAGAAGAGATTCATACTACCCGGGTTTCCCTCAGTTTGGCCTTTAACTAACTTAAGTGTATCTCCCGGTAACCTACGTTCTAGCTGTACTTCCCTTCTCATACGCCCCATCCTCTCTCTAGTCCCTTTCACTTTCTCATAGCCTCTTCCTACGCTCTTCTGCCAGCCTGATGTTACCTTTATTGCACCACTCTTAACACATCCAAAATCAAATTTACATGTATTCCAAAAACAAGGCAATGTCCATATAATGTTCCCTTCCCATCGCCGGGACCGGTGCAACTGCTTCATGACTCCTGCATTCTCCTTAACTTTGATGACCTTCCATGAGTCGATACCATGTCCTCGTATATGGGGGCAGCGAAGAACATCACCTTTGCATAGGTGATGTATCCTTGTAGATTGGTTGGGGCTACACAGATACATAATATTCCCCTTTTCCATGTCCATCGCCAATAACACGCCAAGCGAAGTGAGGCCAAATATCATACAGACGATGTGTAGCCACTCCATCATGCTCCACACCTGTAAAATAACACTGGAGAAGGGAGGCAGGTTAGTATCCGACCTTTTACAGTAGTGGAGATGGACTCAATTTACAGGAATGTAGGTGGACCCAAGCACTTCGCCCCTCCACTTTAACTGCTGTGGGGGTGGTAAGGAGAACTTGGAAGGGCCCGTCCCATCGCGGCTCCGACCCCTTCCTAGTCCAATTTTTGACCATGACATAACTACTGGGCTGGACTGAAAGTGAGCTAGGTACTGGGGGCGATGGCTGGTGAGCCGCGCGGACCTGACCATGGAGTTCCTTGAGCACTTGCGTGAGGGCTAGAACATAGGTGGTCATCTCTTCAGTCATCTGATGAAACTGAACCAGTCTGGGAACCTGCAGGCTCCAGGGAATTCTAAGAGGCCTGCCATAAAGAATCTCAGCGGGAGAGAGCCGGGCCGGTCCCGCAGGTGTAACCCGCAGCTGGAAGAGGGCAACGGGGAGCAACTTAAGCCATGTCAGTCCCGTGTCTGCTCTTAATTTAGCCAATTTAGTTTTGAGGGTCTGATTGTGTCTCTCAACCAACCCGGCCGCCTGCGGTCTATAAGCACAGTGTAACTGCTGGCGTATGCCCAACTGGGAGCAAAACTCCTTGTTAATTTGTCCAATAAAATGAGGCCCATTATCAGACCTTAACTGAGCTGGTATACCGTACCGGGGAATGATTTCCCGCATCAAGACTTTAACCACAGTAGCAGCTTTATTATCGATAGTCGGATACGCCTCGACCCATCTGCTGAACACATCCACAATTACCAAAACATATTTATAACATTGACACCTTTCCAACTCAATGTAATCCATTTGGAGCGTCTCAAAGGGACCACTGGGCAACGGGGTTTGCCCCATCCCACAAGGGATACATTTTCCGGTGTTATATTGCTGACAAATCAAACACCGATTACTGATACTTTGGGCCATCCCCTGCATTTTCGGGTGCCACCAAGTGTCCAGCAACAAATCACTAGTCCCTCGAGCCCCACAATGAGTTGCAAAGTGTACACATTCAATGACCCATAAAGCCAGTACATCAGACATACAAGTCTGATGTGCAGGCGTGGTCCATAAAGAGGAAACAGAATCATATGTACAACCTAACCGTTTCCACATTTGTTTATCACTCTCAGGAGCGTCCTCCTGTAACCTTATGACGTCTTGGATGGTTGGCATTGACTTGGCAGAAGCAGACATATTTACAGTAGATCGTTTAGTCTGACTTAACATCTTAGGCACCATCACTTGCTGAATTTGCGCGGCTGTTCGCGCTGCACAATCTGCTCGTTCATTACCAACGTCAACTGGGGTTGTACCATTCGTGTGGGCAGCGCATTTAATAACGGAAATCTGCGCGGGCATAAGGAGGGCCTGCAGTAAGTCATTAACTAAACCCCGGTTGGATATTTCTGTGCCTGCCGAGGTAAGGAATCCCCTATTCTTCCAGAGTTGTCCGAAGTCATGAACTACCCCGAAAGCATATCGGGAGTCAGTGTAGATATTTACCCGGCGATCTCCCCCAAGTATACATGCACGGGTGAGGGCAAAAAGTTTGGCTTGTTGTGCTGAGTAAGGGGTCTGGAAAGCTGCTGCTTCTAGAATCAGACCATCCTGATCTATGATTGCATAACCGGACAGTCTCCGGCCAGTGGGGCTTATTAATGCACTGCCATCAACATGCATAATCATGTCAGGTTGTTCTAACGGAATATCACTCAGATCGTCCCTTATTGTTGTAGTTTCCTGAATCAAGGCTAAACAGTCGTGACCAGGCGCGTCCTCGTGGACAGGGGGATCGCTAAGAAAACAGGCTGGATTGATAGTGGTACAGTATTTAAATGTCAGACGTGGATTGTTCAAAAGGTATATCTCATACCTATTCTGACGAGCTGCGGTAAGATGCTGAGTCTGCAGTTGCCTCATTAGTGCGATGACCGAGTGGGAGCTATACACCGTAATATCCTGTTGGAGGGTGAGAGCATGTAACGGCTACGCGATGGCATTGATTGAACGTAAATCCTGTACTAATCGGTACTGGTCTGGTTTGGCTGGTTTAGGCACAGCAAGTATGGGGGTGTTACATTCTGATTGGCAAGGGACCAAAATACCCTGTTGCAACAGCTCTTGAATTAATTTGTCTATAGACGGAGCAGCTTGGGATCTCAGGAGGTATTGCCGAATGGAAGGTAGCTTTACATGATCCTTAATCATTACCTTTATAGGTGTAACATTTGTCTTTCCCACTTGTGATGGGTATTCCGCCCAGACCTGTGGATTGACATATTCCAACACATCATGTCCCCAGTGATGCTGCAGTCGAGTGTTAATTGTTTCAGGGACCTCAAAATATTTTATGGCAGTGCCGTCCGGCATGACTTGAAGTGCGTACTCTGTTGGATCCGAATGATCCACTGCCCTCCTGACCATTCGCCCCATATCCCTGGCATGGTACTGGTCGTGGACCTGACGTGTAATATGAGGGCTTACCGAAGCTGACTGTGGCCATAACTGTGGTGATATTGTAACAAAATCGGCTGTACCTTCTTTTCCCATGACTGTGGCTGTAACCTTGACTGGCCATTCGGTCTCAAGTAATGGCCGGTATTTGTCCTCCAACTCCCTGTTTCGTCCAGTTCTGTCATAGGCCAGGGTAACGTGATGCAGTGACTGTTCAACATCTAACGTCCACCACTGGGGGGTGATAGAAATATAGCACTGTTGTCTCATCCTCTATGATGTAACCGTTACCCCCTCATCTCCGCTCTAGCTGTAGCTGGAAGATGCACAGTAAATCTCGGGCCAACAAGTTACAGTCCAATCCAGTAGTCACTACAAACTGATGCTCTGCAGACTTATTCTCGTAAGTGACTGTCACAGGTTCAGAAATAGGATACTCACACCTGTCCTGTCTTTTAAAGGGGCATTCCTGTTGCCAGTGATCTGCACGGCCGCAATTAAAACATGCATTGCTCCCTCTATATCTGCCTCGTCCTCTTCTTCCAGTAGACCAATGGCCCCTCAGAGGGGGCTGCAGTTGTAAAGCTGTTGATGCGTTCGGTGGGCCATAAAAAGGAGCTGAGGGTCCCTTTGGGTGGGTTTGGTATCCTCCTCCTCGCTGATCCACCCACCCAAAGTCACAATATTGGGGCTCCTGCTGATAAACTACCATTTCTGCCTCTTGTTGGGATCGCCAATCATCCTTTTTCATTACATACTCAGTCTTAACCTTTGTAACTGAGCCTCCTTCTTGGCCTACACCCTCCTTCCAATAAAATCTGACTGCCCTTGCCATCTGGGAAGGGTCGTTCTCTGTCCAATTCATGTTATTACATTTCACAGCAGTAACCACAGAAGGTGGTAGGCAATGCATTAACATAGCACAATATTGAGGGGAATTCTGACCATTTTGATACAGCAAGTCGCCTGACTGCCCACGGTAGATTTCGTTAAAACGCTCCAGAAATTCCTCTGGCTCTTCAATCTTCTTAGGTTTTAGGTCTAAGATAACAGAAAGATTTATGGGCCTTTGAAATGTGCTATTCAACGCCTTCAGGATCTGTGTCCTTCTATCGTCGTCTAATGCATAGGCCTGCTGAAGTGCGGCATGACTAGCATAATTCAGGTGGTTAAGATAATTGCGGTACTCTGCTGGGGTTAAAATCTGCTGGACTAGGGTCCAGAGGTTCCTTGAATCAGCTTGATAAATTGAGATGGTAGTTCTCAAGGAATCCACAAAGGCAGCAGGATATTTTTTTCTATCTGGGATTGTAGACATAATAGCCATCATCTCACTGGGTGTCCATGGGAAGTAAACGTCTATCGTGGGGTTCGCTCCCGCAGTCACTGCGTCAGGGTTTCGCATCTTCCTAATCGGTAACTGTCTCCGAATGTCACCAGGGGGCACTCTAGCTATTTCCCCTGGTTGTTCCAGGACTTCAACGTCTCTCCCTATCACTAGGGGGAGTTCTTTCTCTTCAAAATAAGTTGTTTCATCTTCCTTTGTTCCCGAATCTTGTGGTTTCTCCTTAGTCTGGAGAGACTTAGGTGATATGCTTAATTGTTTCTGGTGAGGGTCAAGCCCCTCTCTCGCTGTCCGAGATCTTGTCCTAGAGCTAACTGGGCTTGTGGGACAGAGCTCCTCTTGTTCCACTGGTCGTGAAGTTGGTAAATCAGGACCCACACTATCACCCAAAAGGGCTTGAGTTACTGGCATATTTGGAATCTGGGGAGCAATGACTGGGTATATATTATTATACTCTGGTGGTTCTGGAATGAGTGCAGACCATGCTACAGGTGCAGATGGAACTTTTAATGACTTTTCCAAATTATTGAATTTTTCTTTTTCTGTCAATTCAAGGCCAGCCATTGAACTACATAGCTCATCTCTTGTTTGACCCGCGTCTTTCCTGTCTCTATTTGCGCTTTTTTTTTAAACTTAAAAATGTTTGAAAATTCAAATTGAATTACTGCAACTTGCAAGCTTAGCTCTGATCTCAACTCAGAACTAAATTTACGATTTGCTTAACACAAACTTGTATAACATTTACAACTTAATTATTTCTTTATCTTAACAATTTTTCTTTTAACAAGTTTTTTTTTTCTCTTTAACATTCACATAAATGTTGGCAAAATCAACTATCATCTCCAGATTTACACTTTTTTAAAATGCTGTCCGTGACCTCCTTTAAGTTTCTATTAATCTCCTGATAAAATGAGATAAACATTATTTCAAGTAAGTAAAACTTAAGATTCTGGCAATTTCAATCAATTGCTTTCGAAAATAATAACTTTTATCAAAGAGGTGGAGAAACCCACTGGTTTCCTTTAATTAATTCAAAACGTAACTTTGCTGGTGTTCACTGACTCAAAGGAAAGGTATCCGATTACACTACAGGCTGCAGCTGTTATCTCAAAGCCTGAGTGAGAAGCACTGTCTGTCTTTTGATTTTGCCTGCTGCTGTTAACCCTTTGAGAGACTTCTGCTTCAACCAATGTGCAGCATTCCCCACAATCTCAACTAGTCCTCGGAACTGCGTTTTTCGCCACCACAGTCCAAGGGTACAATTTTAGCTTAATCAACTATATATTTAAAACACTCACACATAGAGTTGAACCATCTTCAATTTCAAATGTCCCATCAACCCAAAACCTAACCCAAGCCAAATCAGAACTCACACATGGAGTTGAACCATCTTCAGATTTAAAAACAGTTATACTGGACTGAACCTTCACTACTGAAGTCCCATCAGCCCCTGAACCCATATAATAGACTGAACCTTCACTACTGAAGTCCCATCAGCCTCTGAACCCTTATACTTGGAATTGAATCATCATTTGAGATGCCACATCAACCCAAAACCCTAACCCAAGCCGAATCAACAATATGAAATCCCATCAATTAAATTGCTAATCCCCAGACTGACCTGTGATTTCGTCGAGGCGGTCTTTCTGTGCCAATCACGAGTGACCAGACTAATCAGACGATAAGAAGAGGGGAACAATCAATGCGCGGTCGTTTTCCAGTTCTACATTGAGGGCCCTTTGTTCCCCATCCTCCTGTTCATAATCAGTCTAATTCTGATTTCGCAGTTGGATCAGGATCGCCCTGAGAAATCCCGGTTTTCGGCACCAAATGTTGAATCCCAAATTTCTTTACCCGTCAGTCTGGCCTCAATAAAAGTCGAGATGGATTTGCAGGTATGACATTAGTTATTTTATTCAGCTTGCAAGCTAAACTTAGTCCACAGTGATACAGATAACATGTTGCTCTCTGCAGCTCCGGGACTAAGTGTGTCTCAGACAAAGAGCTCCGTACTGATACATTCAAATGGCATCAAGTTTCACATCTCGACGCCCATTGGTCATCCTATGTCCCTCCTGACCTGTTTGATCTATTCTGATTGGCTCACTTCCAATCCCTTTCTCCGGCCCCTATCAATCCAGCATCACTCTCGTAGACACACCTCTTTCTGCTTTTTCCATGCGGTCTAAAATCCTTTGTCTCTGAACTAACCAGAATCAAAGTGGCTTATTTCTACATTACATTAACTAATATCTCTTAAGTAACTATTTTATATCACATTCGTCAGAGGTTTGCTCCCCAGGTGCATACCCTTGGAGACCTGACATGATTCACACCAATTTTCCGTCATGCCGACACAAATGGACTTTTTTCTGAGGGGGTGGATGATTCAGACGTAGAGGCCCATTTGTGGGGTATTAATGTATGGAAATAATGTTCCTGATGTTGAATGCCAAGAATCCCATTCTGTCACTGGCAGTGGGCGGGGTAGAGGGATACAACAAATGCATCATGCTTTTACAACGGCATGAAATGTGATTTGGGCCTCTCGCGGGATTTTCTATTCCTGTCACCAAGCCTGCCTGAGAAGGACAGGAGCAGAAAGTCGCAGCCAATACGTCTTTACATTCGCTCTTTAGTGAATGTTAATGCTAGTATTCATTGTCGCTCTTAATACCATGTGCAACATGGCTGAAATTACAATCTTAGTTGACTCCCTTCTATGCATTGTAAAGGTCATTGTCCGAAATCACGCTCAGTGTTGATAATTGAAATATTGCAGATGAATGCAAAACCCGGTAAGGATTATGCCAGAGAATACCTTGAGATAGAACCATCTGTGGACAGTACTGACATCGACCTTTAGACTTTTAATTTTGTTACTTTGACTGATTGATTACACCACACCCAGGATGTCAGACATTACCCCCTTCCTCTCTTGCATTCCCCTGACCCCACCCTCTGCATTCCCTTGCATTTCTTCTTCCACTTCTCCCCGCCCCATCACACGCAACAACCCCCTCATTACTGATCCACTCTTGCCACACCCGAGCTTCCATCAATGCTTCTCTTTTCCTGCTCCCCTCCCTCGTGCCTTTGAGTTCAACAAGGAAAACTACTGACCCCACATTTTAAATGAGGGGAAAATATTGGATTTCCTCCTGCATACCATCTTTATCTGGTGGTGCAGAGATTTGGAAGCCCTTCCAAAGCACAAGTTTGACAGCTCATGAAGAAAATGGAAAACATGTGGAGGAGTCTGGAACAATTGTACCTTGAAGTATCACTAACAGGGGCTGCATTGTAATGCAAATGTTTTTTTTAAAGAAAATTGCAGCACAGGAACAGGCCCTTCGGCCCTCCCAGGCTCCGCCGATCCAGATCCTTTATCTAAACCTGTCTTCTATTTTCCAAAGAATCTACTTCCCTCTGTTCCCCACCCGTTCATATATCTGTCCAGATGCATGTTAAAAGATGCTATCATGCCCGCCTCTACCACCTCCGCTGGCAAAGCGTTCCAGGCACCCACCACCCTCTGCATAAAAAACCTTCCATGCACATCTCCCTTAAACTTTCCCCCTCTCACCTTGAAATCATGACCCCTTGTAATTGACACCCCCACTCTTGAAAAAAGCTTGTTGCTATCCATCCTGTCCGTACCTCTCATAATTTTGTAGACCTCAATCAGGTCCCTC
The DNA here is from genome assembly GCF_047496885.1 of Scyliorhinus torazame. NCBI lineage: Eukaryota > Metazoa > Chordata > Chondrichthyes > Carcharhiniformes > Scyliorhinidae > Scyliorhinus > Scyliorhinus torazame. The sequence continues at coordinate 76,368,679 of NC_092708.1, forward strand.
CTCAAACTCCGTCTTTCCAACGAAAACAATCCTAATCTACTCAACCTTTCTTCATAGCTAGCACCCTCCATACCATGCAACATCCTGGTGCACCTCCTCTGCACCCTCTCTAAAGCATCCACATCCTTCTGGTAATGTGGCGACCAGAACTGCACGCAGTATTCCAAATGTAACCTAACCAAAGTCCTATACAACTGTAACATGACCTGCCGATTCTTGTACTCAATACCCCGTCCGATGAAGGCAAGCATGCTGTATGCCTTCTTGACCACTCTATCGACCTGCGTTGCCACCTTCAGGGTACAGTGGACCTGAACTCCCAGAACTCTCTGTACATCAATTTTCCCCAGGACTCTTCCATTGACCGTATAGTCCGCGCTTGAATTAGATCTTCCAAAATGCATCACCTCGCATTTGCCTGGATTGAACGCCATCTGCCATTTCTCTGCCCAACTCTGCAATCTATCTATATTTTGCTGTATTCTCTGACAGTCCTCCTCGTTATCTGCAACTCCACCAATCTTAGTATCATCTGCAAACTTGCTAATCAGACCACCTATACCTTCGTCCAGATCATTTATGTTTCTCACAAACAACAGTGGTCCGAGCATGGATCCCTGTGGATCACCACTTGTCACCTTTCTCCATTTTGAGACACTCCCTTCCACCACTACTCTCTGTCTCCTGTTGCCCAGCCAGTTCTTTATCCATCTAGCTAGTACACCCTGAACCCCATACGACTTCACTTTTTCCATCAACCTGCCAGGAGAAACTTTATCCCATAAGTCCATGTATATGACATCTACAGCCCTTCCCTCATCAATTAACTTTGTCACTTTCTCAAAGAATTCTATTAGGTTTGTAAGACATGACCTTCCCTGCACAAAACCATGCTGGCTATCACTGATAAGTCTATTTTCTTCCAAATGTGAATAGATCCTATCCCTCAGTACAGTATCTTCTCCAACAGTTTGCCTACCACTGACGTCAAGCTCACAGTTCTATAATTCCCTGGATTATCCCTGCTACCCTTCTGAAACAAAGGGACAACATTAGCAATTCTCCAGTCCTCCGGGACCTCACCCGTGCTCAAGGATGCTGCAAAGATATCTGTTAAGGCCCCAGCTATTTTGTCCCTCGCTTCCCTCAGTAACCTGGGATAGATCCCAACCGGACCTGGGGACTTGTCCACCTTAATGCCTTTTAGAATACCAAAACTTCCCCCTTCCTTATACCGACTTGACCTAGAGTATTTAAACATCCATCCCTAGCCTCAACATCCGTCATGTCCCTCTCCTTGGTGAATACCGATGCAAAGTACTCATTAAGAATCTCATCCATTTCCTCTCACTCCACGCATAAATTCCCTGTTTTGTCTTTGAGTGGGTCAATCCTTTCTCTAGTTACCCTCTTGCTCCTTATATATGAATAAAAGGCTTTGGGATTTTCCTTAACCCTGTTAGCCAAAGATATTTCATGACCTCTTTTAGCCCTCTTTATTGCACGTTTGAGATTTGTCCTACTTTCCCGATATTCCTCCAAAGCTTCAACAGTTTTAAGTCGCCTAGACCTTATGTATGCTTCCTTTTTCATCTTAGCTAGTCTCACAATTCCACCCGTCATCCAGGGTTCCCTAATCTTGCCATTTCTATCCCTCATTTTCACAGGGACATGTCTGTCCTGCACTCTTATCAACCTTTCCTTAAAAGACTCCCACATTTCAAATGTGGAATTACCCTTAAACAGCTGCTCCCAACCCACATTCCATAGCTCCTGCCGAATTTTGTTACACTTGGCTATTCCCCAATTTAGCACTCTTCCTTCAGGACCACTCTTGTCTTTGTCCATGAGTATTCTAAAACTTACGGAATTGTGACCGCTATTCCCAAATTAATCACCGACTGAAACTTTAACCACCTGGCCGGGATCATTCCCCAATACCAGGTCCAATATGGCCCCTTCCCGAGTTGGACTATTCACATACTGCCCCAAAAACCTCTCCTGGATGCTCCTTACAAATTCTGCTCCACCTAAGCCTCCAACACTACATAAGTCCCATTCAATGTTGCGGAAGTTAAAATCTCCCATCACAACCACACTATTGCTCCTACATTTTTTATAATCTGTCTACATATTTGTACCTCTACTTCACGCTCGCTTTTGGGAGGCCTGTAGTAAAGTCCCAACAATGTTACTGCACCCTTCCTATTTCTTAGCTCTACCCATATTGCCTAAGTGCTCGAATCCTCCATCGTGCCCTCCTTAATCACAGCTGTGATATCATCTCTGACCAGTAATGCAACTCCTCCACCCCTTTTACCTCTCTCGCTATCCCTCCTGAAGCATCTATACCCTGGGATATTTAGTTGCCAGTCTTGCCCTTCCCTCAACCAAGTCTCTGTAATCCCAATAACATCATATTCCCAGGTACTAATCCAAGCCCTAAGTTCATCTGCCTTACCTGCTACACCTCTCGCATTGAAACAAATGCACCTCAGACCACCTGTCCCTTTGCGTTCATCATCTCTTCCCTGTCTACTCTTCCCCTTAGTCACATTGAGTTTATTATCTAATACTTCACTGGCTTTAGTTGCTGTCTCTTTACTGACCTCTAACTTCCTAATCTGGTTCCCATCCCCCTGCCACATTAGTTTAAAACCTTCCCAACAGTGTTAGCAAAACCACCCCCTAGGACATTGGTTCCAGTCCTGCCCAGATGTAGACCATCTGATTTGTAATGGTCCCACCGCCCCCAGAACCGGTTCCAGTGTCCCAAAAATCTGAACCCCTCCCTCCTGCAGCATCTCTCAAGCCATGTATTCATTCTGACTATTCTTGAATTTCTATTCTGACTGTCTCGTGGCACTGGTAGCAATCCTGCGATTACTACCTTTGAGGTCCTACTTTTTAACTTATCTCCTAACTCCCTAAATTCTGATTGTAGGACCTCATCCCGTTTTGTACCTGTATCGTTGGTGCCTATATGCACCACGACAACTGGCTGTTCACCCTCCCCCTTCAGTATGTCCTGCAGCCGATCTGAGACAGCCCAGACCCGTGCACCCGGGAAGCAACATACCATTCGGGAGTGTCGTTTTCGACCACAGAAACGCCTGTCTACTCCCCTTAGGATTGAATCCCCTATGACTATAGCCCTGCCAGTCTTTTTCCCACCCTTCTGTGCAGCAGAGCCAGCCACGGTGCCATGAGCCTGGCTACTACTGCCTTCCCCTGGTGAGTCATCTCCCCCAACAGTATCCAAAACGGTATGCCTGTTTTGGAGGGAGATGACCGCAGGGGACACCTGCACTACCTTCCTGTTCTTTCTCTGCCTTTTGGTCACCCATTCCCTGTCTCCCTTACCAATCCTAATCTGCGGTGTGACCAACTCACTGAACGTGCTATCCACGATCTCCTGAGCATCGCGAATGCTCCAAATCCGCAGCTCCAGAGCTGCCATGCGATCTAACAGGAGCTGCAGCTGAACACACTTCCCGCACATGAAGGAGTCAGGGGCATCGGCCGCGTCCCTGAACTCCCACATTGAGCAAGAGGAGCAATTGTGCTATCCACAAGGCTACCGTGCTGCTCCCAAAAAGATAGGAGAAAGGTCATGGTTCAACTTCTACCTGCCTTTGAGTCTCCCACTTGATCTTTACTCGACTGGGATCCTTACAGTGATTGTCTTTTTTTTTGGTTAGAGGAGGAGGTAGGGAGGGAAACATTGAGGCAGTGTTTCGGGTTTAACTGTCACTTGACAACAACTCCTCCACAAACCACCTTTTGGATGCAGTGACCGCAATGCACAGATGCAAATTTTCCCCACAACAGCCAATCAGCAGCTCCGCTCTACTGCCCTCTGCTGGATGCTTGCCTTGACTTGAACACCTAGGGTGTCTTGCTCAAGTACACTTTCAGGATGCAGTGACTGCAATGCACAGATGCAAATGTTCCCCGCAACAGCCAATCAGCAGCTCCGCTCTACTGCCCTTTGCTGGATGTTTGCCTTGACTTGAACACCTAGGGTGTCTTGCTCAGGTACACTTTCAGGATGCAGTGACCGCAATGCACAGATGTAAATGTTCCCCGCAACAGCCAATCAGCAGCCCCGCTCTACTGCCCGCTGCTGGATCATTTCAGTGCAGTGATTCATCATTAAATCTGTCCTTTAAAGGTACGTTCACCCTAACCTTGAACAGCCTTGTATATATTCCACATGCATGACAATACTTTTCCAATGCAGTGAAAATGTATCAAAATATTCTGTCAGCCCCAGCTGTCACCTTTTCTACTGTGGTTTAAATGGCTCTGTCTGATTTGTAAAAGAAGCTTGATTCTGACACTTGAAAAAACAAATCTAAGAGCCTGCTCCACTACATTGATTAAAATTGAAATTGAAATGAACACCCGCTGTTCGTTTCTTCCCACAGAGTAATCTATTGCTTTGACAGCTGTGACCATTATCAGTGCTTGACTGATTTTCAAATAGATTTCAGCAGATAGATGTTCCATTCAGAATGAATGACAATTTCAAGATATTCACATGGCAAAATGCATTTTTATTTAGTATGAATGATAGTGGGTGGAATTCTCCCATCTGGAACTAAGTCCTGTGGTGGGGGTCGGGAAGGGGAATAGTTCCCACTGCAGAGGGTGGCGGAAAAACATGCCATAAACACTAGCTCTGATGTAATTAAGTATGGACCATGGGGTTTTGCACTGTATTTAGCACAGGGTAGGCATGGTGGCATACATCCCGTTATCATATCTGGACGCCATATTTAAATGGCGCCCAACATCACTCATCCACCATTGAAGAAACTAGATGGACTGCCTGAAAAAGGTGATCTTCAGAAAAACTCTGAGGCTGGAAAATGGACCTCAACAATGATACTGAAGCTGGAAGATCCACCTGAAAGATGCTCCCGTACCCACTGTTCTGGTGTTTTGCCGTCCAGTGTTGCTGGCAGCTTCCAATCCCCAAATCTGGAGGCAGCCCCGGGCATTGTCAGATGAGTCCCAATTTCCGCATACCATGTTGTTCCAGATAATTTCTGGACCAGAGTGTAGTCCTGCTGGTGATGCAGAGAATTGGGCATAGGGGAAAGATTCCAGTCGGGCCTTCATCTGCGTCCCATTAGCTGCTGCAAATCTGTTTCATACTTTCCCCCAGCGGAAGTTCCGATCTGCCACAGTGGAAGATCCCACGGGAAACTCACGCTGACATCAAGCAAATTTTTGGACTGCTGCCGAATACTTCTCCCTGCCCACCATATTAAACATGGGAGAATTCCACTGTGTGTTTGATACAGGCTTTTATCAGATGATCAGATTTCATTTTTTCAGCAATGAATGTAATATATATTTTCCGTGCATATTAGAGAACATTTGAGGACAGTGCAATGTGCATTCTGTGTGAGTGGTGATGGATGATCCATGGGGGTTGCATAGAGATGGCATGGGTGATCTGAGGGGCTTGCGGGATAAATGGGGTCATGGAGGTTGCATGACAAAATCTGAGGTCCATGGAGGAATCAGGGGCGCACAGGGATGGCATGGATGATCTGCACATCATGGAGGATACATGGGCCTTGGAGGTGGCATGAGGGGGCATGGGCAATCTGCCGGGGCATGGGCTGGCATGGCGAATGTATGAACGGGATGAAAGCAAAAGTTCAGGTTTAAGGAGCATTTAAACACTGTCAGGAGCTAGGATACTGTGTTGAAGAACCGAGGCAGGCCTTTTAACCAGCCCATCTCCCAACCCACTCTCCTCCCAAACTGGTCCACAGATTGCAAATTGCACTGGAGTTTGTGTGAAAAGACAAATAAAATGGCTTGCAAAGTCACATATGGGTCAGATGTGCAGTTTTCAAGCTGCAAAAGTGTGGAGGACGGGTTTTCCTGAGCCCAGACGAAGATTCGTCCCCAATGTCTTCATGGAAAGAGGCCAGAAATAATCAAAGTAAATATGAAATCAGAAAGCAATTCAATTGAGTACAGTTAAATGAATTTTAAAAAAAATATTTATTTGTTCTTTGGATGTGAACAATAATGGCAAGACACAGATTCATTGTTCACCTTCTTTGTTGGTGAATTGCTGCAGTAAAAGCGGAAAAGTAAATTAAATGAATTGCAAAACAGTGAAATATCTACTAATTTCCTGATTTCATTCCAAAAAGGTTTATCTAACTGTGGTATTATAGGTATTACGGTACCTGAGAGGCTAAAGTACCATTGGAAGAACCTGTATGCTTGCTATTGGTTAGAGTGCATAATATCTCCTCCCCGATAGGTGGGGTATAAGAACCCGTGCCGCCCCAGCAGCCCTCATTCTGTACCTGAGCTGCTGGGGGAAACATCTAGCTTATTAAAGCCTTCAGTTGGACTACAACCTCGCTTTAGTGGTCATTGATCGTGCATCAATTTAATAAGCTAGTTTTTTAAGAAGAAAGGATGGAGCTCCGAATCAAGCCGGAGTGTCTGCAACTTAGCCTCCACGCGGCGAACTCAGCGGCAATCTTTAAGCACTGGCTGACATGCTTTAAAGGGTATCTCGAGACGGCCGAAAACGCACCCACGGGAGAGCAGAAACTCCACGTCCTGCACTCAAGAGTGAGCCCGGAGATTTACACCCTCATCGAGGAAGCGGAAGACTTTGATGAAGCAATCGAGCTGCTAAAAGGACACTATATTCACCCGGGAAACCAGGTTTACGCCCGGCACCTGCTTGCAACAAGGCGACAAACCCCTGGGGAATCATTGGAGGAATTCTACCGCGCACTCCTGGTTCTGGAAAGAAGCTGCAGCTGCCCGCAAGTTTCGGCGAGTGAACACACGGAACTCTTAGTCCGGGATGCTTTTGTGGCAGGTATGCTTTTGTCACAAATCCACCAGCGCCTGTTAGAGAAGGACACCCTGGGTCTCAGGGAGGCATGGGCCCTTGCAGGCTCCCTGGACGTGGCCTCCAGGAACGCCCGCGCCTACGTTCCCGACCGCGCAGCAGCCCCCTGGGCAGCGTGGAACCCCGCAGTGGCCGACCCCGAGACTTCCCTCATTCCCCCATAGGCCTGAGCTGCAAGGCGGCCTGGCAACCCTGAGGGGCCCCGCTGCTACTTTTGCGGGCAGGCCAAGCACCCCCGCCAGCGCTGCCCGGCCCGCGCATCCACCTGCAAGGGATGCGGCAAAAAGGGGCATTTCGTGGGGGTATGTCAGGCCTGAGCGGTGGTCGCGGTCTCCAGTGGCGAATCCGGACTGCCACCACAAACTTCTCCACGGGCCCCGTACGGCCAGCGGTCACCGCCACCCCCATATCCCAGGGCCACGTGCGGACCCCGGGTGCCGCCACCTTGTTCCGCGGACGCCACGCTTGAGGGATGGGCGCCGCCATTTTGTGCACCCCCAGCCATGTGCGACCTATGGGAGACGCCATCTTGGATGAACTCCCAGGACCCCAGCTCGGCCGACCACACACTGCCTGAACAGAACTCACAACTACTGCGATTGGCCTCGGTGACTCTGGATCAGTCTCGGTCTCGAACACTCTCAACCGCTATGACGACCGTATTCATCAACAGGCACGAGACGTCCTGCCTAATTGACTCTGGGAGCACGGAGAGCTTCATACACCCCGACACGGTAAGGCGCTGTTCCCTCCTCATCCACCCTGTTAATCAAAATATCTCACTGGCGTCCGGTTCCCACTCAGTGGAGATAAAGGGGTTTTGTGTAGCAAACCTTACAGTCCAGGGAAGGGAGATCAAAAATTTCCGTCTCTACGTCCTTCCCTACCTCTGCGCAGCTACACTTCTGGGTGTAGACTTCCAGTGTAACCTTCAAAGTCTGACCTTCCAATTCGGTGGACCTATACCCCACCTTACTGTCTGTGGCCTCACGACCCTTAAGGTCGACCCACCTTCCTTGTTTGCGAACCTCACCCCGGATTGCAAACCCGTCGCCACCAGGAGCAGACGCTACAGTGCCCAGGACCAGATCTTTATTAGGTCAGAGGTCCAAAGGCTACTGAGGGAAGGGGTCCTTGAAGCCAGTAACAGCCCCTGGAGAGCTCAAGTAGTGGTGGTAAAGACCGGGGAGAAGCATAGGATGGTCATCAACTACAGTCAGACCATCAACAGGTTTACATATCATAGAATTTGCAGTGCAGAAGGAGGCCATTCGGCCCATCGAGTCTGCACCGGCTCTTGGAAAGAGCACCCTACCCAAGGTCCACACCTCCACCCTATCCCTATAACCCAGTAACCCCATCCAACACTAAGGGCAATTTTGGACACTAAGGGCAATTTAGCATGGCCAATCCACCTAACCCGCACATCTTTGGACTGTGGGAGGAAACCGGAGCACCGGAGGAAACCCACGCACACACGTGGAGGATGTGCAGACTCCGCACAGACAGTGACCCAAGCCGGGAATTGAACCTGGGACCTTGGAGCTGTGAAGCAATTGTGCTATCCACAATGCTACAGTGCTGCCGTGCTACCGTACGCAGCTGGACGCGTACCCTCTCTCCCGCATATCTGACCTGGTAAACAGGATCGCGCATAATAAGGTCTTCTCCACAGTGGATCTCAAGTCCGCCTCCCCATCCGCACTAGTGACCGCAAATACACTGCCTTCGAGGCAGACGGGCGGCTCTATCACTTCTTAAGGGTTCCCTTTGGTGTCACTCACGGGGTCTCGGTCTTCCAGCTCGAGATGGACCGAATGGTTGACTGGTACGGTTTACGGGCAACATTCCTGTATCTCGATAATGTCACCATCTGCGGCCATGACCAGCAGGACCACGACACCAACCTCCGAAAATTTCTCCAGACCGCTAAAATCCTTAACCTAACATACATTAAGGATAAATGCGTGTTTAGCACCGACCGTCGAGCCATTATCGGCTACGTAGTGCGAAATGGAGTTATAGGCCCCGACCCTGAACGCATGCGCCCCCTTATAGAGTTCCCCCTCCCTCACTGCTCTAAGGCCCTGAAACGCTGCCTAGGGTTTTTTAGCTACTACACCCAATGGGTCCTCAACTATGCGGACAAGGCCCGTCCCCAGATCCAATCCACAGCTTTTCCCCTGTCGATAGAGGCCCGCCAGGCCTTCAGCCGCATCAAAGCAGACATTGCAAAGGCCACGATGCACGCCATTGACGAGTCCCTCCCCTTCCAGGTCGAGAGCGATGCGTCCGACGTAGCTCTGGCGGCCACCCTCAACCAAGCGGGCAGACCCGTGGCCTTCTTCTCCCATACCCTCCATGCTTCCGAAATCCGCCACTCCTCAGTCGTAAAAGGAGGCCCAGGCCATAGTAGAAGCTGTGCGACATTGGAGGCATTACATGGCCGGCAAGAGATTCACTCTCCTCATGGACCAAAGGTCGGTTGCTTTCATGTTCGATAATGCACAGTGGGGCAAGATAAAAAAACGACAAGATCTTGCGGTGGAGGATCGAACACTCCACCTACAACTACGAGATCATGTATCGTCCCGGGAAGCTAAACGAGCCTCCTGACGCCCTGTCCCGTGGCACATGTGCCACCGCAGAAGTGGACCGCCTCCGAGCCCTCCACGAGGACCTCTGTCATCCGGGGGTCACTCGTTTTTTCCACTTCATTAAGACCCACAACCTGCCCTACTCCATCGAGGAGGTCAGGACTGCCACCAGGGACTGCCAAATCTGCGCGGAGTGCAAACGGAACTTCTACCGGCCAGAGAAAGCGCACCTGATAAAGGCTTCCCGTCCCTTTGAACACCTCAGCATGGACTTCAAAGGCCCCCCACCCTCCACCGACCGCAACACGTACTCCTGAACATGATTGATGAGTACTCCCGGTTCCCATTCGCCATCCCCTGCCCCGACATGGCCGCAACCACCGTCATTAAGGCCCTCCATAGCATCTATCTTTGCACTGTTCAGGTTCCCCGCTTACAGACACAGCGATAGGGGGTCCTCCTTTATGAGCGACGAACTGCGTCAATTCCTGCTCAGCAAGGGCATCACCTCGTGCAGGACGGCCAGTTACAACCCTTGGGGTAACGGACAGGTAGAGAGGGAGAACGGAACAGTCTGGAAGACCGTCCTACTGGCCCTACAGTCCAGGAAGCTCCCAGTCTCCCGCTGGCAAGAAGTCCTCCCGCATGCCCTCCACTCCATCTGGTCACTACTTTGTACAACCACCAATCAGACACCTCACGAAGGTCTCCTTGTCTTCTCCAGGAAGTCCTCCTCTGGGACCTCGCTCCCAACCTGGCTAGCAACACCCGGACCCATCCTGCACCGAAAACACGTGCGGGCGCACAAGTCGGACCCGTTGGTCGAGAGGGTCCATCTGCTCCATGCTAACCCCCAGTACGCCTACGTGGCATACCCCGACGGCCGACAAGATACGGTCTCCCTACGGGACCTGGCGCCCGCCGGAACCCCACGCACACCCCAGCCACCAGTCCCACCCTCCCCTCCACCGCAGCACCTTACAGGAGAATCGGTCCTTCCGCTGCCTCCGTCTAGGCCCCCCCACCCACTGACGCCCCCAGCAGGCGCTCCCTTCCCAGGTCAGCCGTTTTCCCCACCAGCGCCGTCTAGGGGTGACAAAGCTGCCATGGAGATCGAAGCCACGCTCCCAGAGTCACAGACGCCCGAGCCTCCACTGGAGTCACCACCGAGGCTCCGACGATCACAGAGGACGACCAGGGCCCCAGATCGACTGATTGCTTCATTTTAACTGTAATCTGTAAATATAAACCACCAAATGTACATAGCTACCAGACTTGTAAATAGTTACTAAACACTGTACGGAGGTATTACGGTGCCTCCATAACTAATTATACCATGTTGTTATGTTTTATAGTTTCCGGCCACCACCCCCTCCGGACTTTTTTTAACAGGGGGTGAATGTGGTATTATAGGTATTACGGTACCCGAGAGGCTAAAGTACCATTGGTAGAACCTGTATGCTTGCTATTGGCTAGAGTGTATAATAGCTCCACCCTGATAGACGGGGTATAAGAACCCGTGCCGCCCCAGCAGCCCTCAGTCTGTACCTGAGCTGCTGGGGGAAACATCTAGCTTATTAAAACCTTCAGTTGGACTACAACCTCACTTTAGTGGTCATTGATCGTGCATCACTAACATTACCAAATAATCTATTATTAATGAATGCTAGTTCTACAAGACTTTTCTGCAAGGTTAATCAAAATCCTAAAATGTTCAGCCATGTGCAAATATGAAGGACGCTGCCTTGGGCAGCTTTCCAAGTCTACTGATTTGAAATGTCTACTGTTTGCTCACTAAGGTGCTTAGCTATTCAGCCAATCCTGTGTCCTGGTGACAGAAGGAAATTGTGCCATAGCAAATTAAGGAAGCCGACTTCAGTGTAAATTTCTCCTACTGCTCCTGATTCAGTCTAGACACATGGAAAGGGATCCAACAAGAAGCACTTTTTCTACCTGCATCTGTCAGATCACCAAAGATGAGAAACCATGTGGGAGCAAGCATCCTTGCCTTAGACACTCCTGCACAGTTATTCCAAAAAGGATGTGAGATGTCTATTTTTTCATGGATGACGCTGTATCCTCCAGCAAAAAAAATCATACCATTTCAAGAGCTTATTAGATGTGCCACAATAGGCCAGGTCAACAATTAGGCTATTGAAAATTCTAGAATAATCAAAGTTTAGTGTTCATTACCTAAGATATAAAGTCAATTTTTGTTGCCCATTAAAATGTTATCTCACTCCATCTATGTGGAATAGGGTGATGTTTGTGACAACAAAATTAAGCATTCATCTGTTTGCCTTAGAATCCTGCTGGCCACCATTTAAACGAGTCACTGCAGTTCTTTGGTTGAGATGCTCACTGGAAGCTGGTAGGAGCCTCAACTGTAGAAGTCATGAACCATTCCCTCCCTTTCCTGCCAGAGACTCACTCACTGGGAATTTTGCTTGTCTTTCATTATTGGACTGAATTCTCAGCCGCATCATGAGCTCTGGTACCGGAGGCGGGCGGCTTAGAATCCAGCGTTGAGCACAAAACGGTGGCGGGATTCTCCAATAATGTGGCTATGTCCCCACACCCGCGAGAAAATGCGCGCAAATCACTCTGGACTTACCTGGAGTAAGTCCAGGGTGATTTTGCGATTTACAAGGGGTTAGCAGGGCCCCGGAGTGCTCCACACAGCACTGGCGCCGTTACGGGACACTTCACTTCTGGTCGGGGTCCGTGCATGCGCACGGCGGCGGCCGGTGACGGCCGCCCCACGCAACATGGCCTACCTACACCGTGGACCGGCACCAAGAAGATACGCCTCCCACCCCCCCACCCCAGATCGCGCACACCCGCGGATCAGTGGCCCCGATCGATAGCATGGCTGTCCTGGAGGTTCCCCTCGGTGAATGACCCCGGACTGAGTCCGCAGCCACCACGCCGAGTGCCTGCTGGGTGGAGCCATGAGCGAACCACGCCGTCGGGAACTCAGCCAGCTGCAATTGAAGAATCACCATGGGGGCTCTTCAATAGCCCCTGAGTGGCGCCGCGTTGACTGCCCACGCCAGATTGGCGGCGATTCTCCAGGGACCGGAGAATCGCAGGAGCGGCGTCGGACACAATCCCGGGTCTGATGCCCATTCTCTGCTCCTGCGCCGTACGCAATTTCCGTGCGGAGGTTCGGAGAATCCGGGATTGGCTCCTACCGCCGATTCCGCTCCGATGCTCCAGTCTCCCACTGGCATCCAGATCGAAGATCACACGTGCGCCAGTGGGAAGATGCAAATGGATCCGAGAACTGGAGTTGTCAGACAGTAGACAGAGAAAGGGGGTCAGACCAGATGGGGATGGTGGGGGGGGGGGGGGGGGGGGGGGGGGGGTTTGGACCGGAGAAGAGGCAGGGTTAGACTGGAGTGGCCGGTCGAACTGGGGGGGGGATGTTGAACTGGAGAGGGGGGATTCGGCCCGGAGTGGGAGAGGCAGAACAGAAAGGGGGAACGGTATGGGGGGTGAGTTGCATTGGGGGGAAAGGGGAATCGGACAGGAGGAGGGAGAGTCCCTCTCAATCCAATGCGGATTAAGTTTACATATTTATCTCTTATGTGGGACTTTGTCAAAGCCTTCTGAAAATCCAAGTAAACCGCATCCACTGGCTCCCCCTCATCAACTCAAAGAATTTCAGCAGATTTGTTATGCATAATTTTCCTTTCATAAATCCATGTTGACTCTGTCTGATCCTACCACTGTTTTCCAAAGCCACACAAGTGCTATTGACTAGAAACAGAACTGAACCAGCCATATAAATACTGTGGCTAAAAGAGTGGGTAAGAGGCTGGGATTCCTGCAGCAATTAATTCATGAAAGCCTGTCCACCATCTCCACAGCACAATTAATAATAATAATAATAATCATCATTTATTGTCACAAGTAGGCTTCAATGAAGTTACTGTGAAAAGCCCCTAGTCGCCACACTCCAGTGCCTGTTCGAGGAGACCGGTACGGGAATTAGGAGTGTGTTAGAATGCTCTCCAACTGGGCGGCATGTGACACAGTGGTTAGCACTGCTGCCTACGCCGCTGAGGACCCGGGTTCGAATCCTGGCCCTGGGTCACTGTCTGTGTGGAGTTTGCACATTCTCCCCATATCTGCATGGGTTTCACCCCCGCAACCCAAAGATGTGCAAGTAAGGTGGATTGGCCATGCTAAATTGCCCCTTAATTGGAGAAAAAATAATTGGGTACTCTAAATAAAGGAAAAAGAATGCTCTCCAATTGCCTGGTTCAGTGCAGCTCCAACATCAGTAAAGAAGCTTGACAGCATCCAGGACAAAGTAAACTGCTTGACTGGCACCTTATCCACCACCTGCAACATTCACTTCCTCCACCACCAACACACAGAAACAGTAGTGTGTGCCATCTACGAGATGCACTGCAGCCACTAAACATGACTGCTTTGACAATACCTTCCAAACATGCAACCTCTACCATCTGGAAGGATAATGGCAACAGATGCCTGGGAACAGCACCACCTTTACATTTCCCACCAGGCCACTCACAAGGTAATACGATGAGGCGGTGTTAAACCACAATGGTGATTTATTAACAAAGAAAGAACTTTATATTTATAGATCAACACAGCTCCAAGACAGAACTAGTTCCCTCGACTCCCACGCTTACTCTGAAGATTTCCCAAGACCTGGGTCCACGTCCTGGTACCAGATAGGTGGAGATTTGCATGCTCCGTCCACATAAGTTCCAGGCAGATCACGTGACCCAAGAAGGATCGCCCCTTAAACAGGCCACGCTACCACAGAAATATATCACCACTCCTTCACTGCCAGTGGGTCAAAATCTTGGAACTCCCTCCTTAACAGCACTGTGGGTGTACCTAATATAATAATAATCACAAGTAGGCTTCAATGAAGTTACTGTGAAAAGCCCCTAATCACACATTCCGGCGCCTGTTCGGGGAAGTTGGTACAGGAATTGAACCCGCGCTGCAGGTCTTGTTCTGCATTACAAGCCAGCTATTTAGCCTATTGTGCTAAACCAGCCACATGAACTGCAGCGGCTCATCATTACCTCCTCAAGGACAATTATGAATGGGCAATAAATGCTCTCCTACCCAGCGACACCCACATCCCATAAACAAAAAGAATTTTTAAAAGGTTAGTCGGAAAAATTGAGGCAAGTCCAGGGAAAATGAGTTCCTATCTTAAGCATTACTAGATTTCAAGAAAATGATATTTGCTGTAACATCTATTTGTATTCATAAAATATTTCATTGTTCTAAGCATGAGGAGAACTAAAGGATTAGGAAATCAATAAATGTTTTAAAAGACATAAAGGTTTGACTGAAGAACAAAGCATGGTTATGAATTGCCTGAAGCCACCTGTGACATTAAGAATACATTAAATCCTTCTGAAAGTATGAGTCCGCAGCAGAAAGCCCCATGCGTGCCCAGTAGCTTATTATTTTGATGCTGACAAATCATGGAATTATTTTTGCATTGACTAATCTGTTTTAAAAAATCTTTGCATGAAAAAAAATGTGACTCTGCAGCCATCAAGAGGTTAGGCAAACAGCGATGGTCAGAAAACAATTCTTCAAACAGCGCGTAAAGTTAGCAAATGAGGTTTTGACAACACTAGTTAAACATCAAGTTAATGAGTTAAATTTATTGCCAAATTTTAAACACAATTGCCTTCGTAGTTCCCATTATATTAACTGATATATTCTCACAAGGCAAATAAGCTGCATAGCTCACCTTTCAGAAGCAAGACTAATTTGCCACTGCCCTGATATTTTTTTAATTAAGCATCTCTTCATTTCTCCATCAAATCCAGACTTTGTGTATTGAAATAACAGAACCAAAATGAAATGATGTATACTTGCCACTAAATAATGCATGGACTATGATCATCCTGCAGCTACAAGTATTGCAATGGTCGAAGGTCTAAAAATATTTTTTGTCAGGCAGCCAAAGTAACTACAAAAGCAAAATACTGGAAATCAAAAATAAACACAAAAAGGAATAAAAGTCCAAGAAAGCAATCAAACAGAAATGATCAAAAGTCAGCAACCTGAAATGTTGAGCCGCATCCTACACTGGACTCGGGGTAAAATGCAACCTGTGGACTTTTGTGGTTTGCAAACTGCACACATGACTCACGTGTGACTTTACATGCCATTTTTGCCTTTTCACATTGGGATTGAGTTCGCATTGCAATTTGCGACCTGTACTGGCGTGCATGAGGAGCATGGGTGTGGAGGTGGGATGGCTCACGTCAGTTCTTCAACACAGTATCCCAGCTACTACCAGTTCTCAAAGGCTCCCTCAGATTGCCGGTGCCACACAATGTCACCTTTATGCCCCATATATCCTCCATGCCCATTCAGATCACCCATGCCACTTCTATGCCCCCCCTCCCCATGTATCCTCCATAGCCTAGTATGTACTATGTGTCCTGCAATACCATGCAAAATTAATGGATAATATGTTATATTCCTTGCGGGAGAAAAAGGAAACAACGCACCAATTGATAATTAAACAAAAAAATGCATTCTGACTTGTGAAGAAAACTTGTAATCATTGCAATCATATTAACTTATGTCAACAAATGAGAAACTACATCAAAAGCACAATGAGTTATTATAACTTCTTACGAACAAATACTCAAAGCTGGTTAATGTAAGAGTGAATTTATTTTTAAAGGACAGATCCCTTTGAAGTATCACTACATTGGAAACACATCCACATGGAATTACAGCATATAATACTGGTATTTAAAGATGTGGAAACTCTTTATAATTACCTTTCAGAACATTCTAGATTGCTCAGCAGCCTTTCTATTTTCTTCATGAACCCTCAAACCGGGTGCGTTTTAAAGGGCTTCCAAACCTCCACGATGCCTGCTAAAAATATTGTGCATGAGAAAATCTGATTTTCATCCCTTATTTAAAAAGGGGAACCTGAGCTCAGGAGGGGTGGGTGTACGTTTTGCGGACCAGACATTCGCAGCCTACAAACTGGCATGGGTTGAGAAAGTGGAGGAAAATTGCATTTCCTCCAAAAAAATTAAATGTGACCATTCGCACACTGAAACATGCTCCAAATCCTGATAGAAATTCGGTCCATTCCCTTTCCTGAAATTCATTTTCTGTCCCCTTGAGCGAGTTGGTCATTATTTATATTTCCATCCTCTTGAACCACAAGCGAGGATCCTGAGGACTAGAGAATAGCCAATGTTATCCCCTTGTTTAAGAAAGGAAGCAGGGACAATCCAGCAAATTTTAGGCCGGTGAGCCTGACATCAGTGGTGGGGAAGGTTTTGGAAAAGATACTGAGGGACAGGATGCATGCACATTTGGAGCAAAATGGACAAGTTAGTGACAAGCAGCATGGTTTTGTAAGGGGTAGGTCATGTCTCACCAACTTGATTGAGTTTTTTGAAGAGGTGACAAGGAAAATTGATGAGGGAAAGGCTGTGGATGTAGTTTATATGGAATTCAATAAGGCGTTTGACAAGGTCCCACATGGCAGACTGGTACAAAAACTAAAATCACATGGGATTTGGGGTGGGCTGGCTAGATGGATACAGAACTGGCTTGGTTATAGAAGACAGAGAGTAGCTTTGCCAGGGTGTTTTGCTGAATGAAGATCTGTAACTAGTGGTGTTCAGCAGGGATCAGTGCTGCGACCTCTGTTGTTTATATAAATGTAGTATATATAAATGATCTGGAGGAAAATATGGGTGGTCAGATTAGTCAGTTTGCGGATGACACGAAGATTGCCAGAGTTGCTGATAGTGCCGAGGATTGTCAAAGGATACAATAGGGCACAGAAATGGCAGATGGAATTTAATCCGGACAAATGTGATACATTTTGGAGGATCAAGTCTAGGTATGAATTCTACTGTAAATGGCAGAACCCTTAGGAACATTAACGTACAGAGAGACTTGGGCATGCAAGTCCATAGTTCCATAAAAGTGGAAACACAGAAGGCCAAGTTGATTGTGAAGGCTCATGGCATGCTTGCATTCATCAGCCAGTGCATTGATTACAAGAGTTGGGAAATCATGTTGCAGCTATATAAAACCTTGGTTAGGTTGCATTTGGAGTATTGCATGCGGTTCTAGTCCCCACATTATTTGAAGGATGTGGAAGCTTTGGAGAGAGTTCAAAGAAGGTTCACCAGGATATTGCCTGGTCTCGAGGGTGTCGTCTATGAGGAGAGGTTGAATAAACTAGGATTGTTTTCACTGGAAAGACGGAGACTGAGGAGAGACCTGATAGGAGTCTACAAAATCATGAGAGGCATAGACAGAGCGGATAGTCAGAGGCATTTTCCAAGGGTGGAAGTGTCAATTACAAGGGTGCATGGGTTCAAGGTGAGAGGGAGTAAATGCGGCATAGATTTCACACGCAGAGAGTGGTGAGTGCCTGAAATGTGCTCCTAGAGGATGTGATGGAAACAGGCACATCAGCAACATTTAACAGGCATCTGGATGGATACATGAATAGGGAGGAAATAGAGGGATACGGACCGAGTCAGGGCAAAAGGTTTTTCTTTAGTTAGGGCATCATGATCAGCACAGTCTTAGAGTGCTGAAGGGCCTGTTCCTGTGTTGTACTTTTCTTTGTTCATGTTCTTTGTTTGAACCTTGATAGCGAATGGCTTGCAAGTTCTTTATTTGTGAGAGACATCAGAGCGAGAACTTGTATTTTTAGGCCCCAGTTTGCACTTTCCTACAGGGATCACTGGAAAGCTATTGGGTATGGGTACTTACTGATTTAGGAATCCTAAATCCAACCTGTAATGTTCTAGTCGGATGGCCTGATTTATATTACAAGAACACTAAAGCTGTAAGCTATAAAGCTATTAACGATCTATTAACATTAACTGTGGATCAAATATCTACAAAACAACAGATGAATAACAATATGAACATGCACAAAAAATTTCTCTCCCAGCTCCCTAGTCAGCCTGAGGTCACCTGACTCTAATATTCACTTGTATACTTTAAAAAAATAAATTTAGAGTACCCAATTTATTTTTCCCAATTAAGGGGCAATTTTAGCATGGCGAATCCACCACCCTGCACATCTTTAGGTTGGGAAATGAGCAGCACGGTGGCGCAGTGGTTAGCATTGTGCTTCATGGTGTCGAGGTCCCAGGTTCAATCCCGGCTTTGGGTTACTGTCCGTGTGGAGTTTGCACATTCTCCTCATGTTTGCATGGGTTTCGCTCCCACAACCCAAAGATGTGCAGGGTAGGTGATGAGCCCCTTAATTGGAAAAAAAATGAATTGGATACTCTAAATTTATTTTTAAAATATATATATAGAAAAACAGCAAGCATAGTATGTACAAATAGTTCAAATCTATAAATTGAGTCAATAAGGTTTTCTTCTGACTATAGTTGATCTTCTCAAAGTTTGACCTTGCTGCTCAGAACTTGTGATTCAATGTTCTCCAATGTTCTCCCGTAACAGCCTCCCCGAACAGGCGCCGGAATGTGGCGACTTGGGGCTTTTCACAGTAACTTCATTTGAAGCCTACTTGTGACAGTAAGCGATTTTCATTTCATGACATTCACATGCTCAGGAACTGCTGAACTATCTGACACTGCAGCTGACGTTGATTTTGATGTAGATTCATCATCCATCACATTGTTGTGAAAGTGTTCTTTGATTTTCAAGGGCGTGTGACAATTTCTTCTTAAAACCAACCCTTCCCCTGTCTGTACATTGTAGGACCGAGGTCCTACTTCTTCAAGTGCAATGGCTTTTCTCGACCAATTGCCGAAACCTTCTATTCTCACAATGTCATCACTACTTTTGTTTTGCTTTAATGCTTTGCATTTCCTGCAGTACCACTGCATTCTCCTCCTTCTTTTTCAAGTATGGCAGTGTGGTATGCAAGCTTCTATTCATGAGTAACTCTGCTGGCAATTTACCATGTGACAATGGTGACGCTCTGCATCTCAATAGTGTAAGTTATTGATCAGATTGGCTGTTCATTGCTTTTTTCAACAATTGCTTGACAATATGTACACCTTTCTCAGCTTTGCCATTAGCTTGTGGGTGCAACGGACTTGACATGACGTGATTGAAATCATACGTGACTGTGAAGTGTTACCACATTTTACAGCTAACAAAGGACCGTTGTCACTCACGACGACTTGAGGAACTCCGTGTCTAGCAAAAATTGACTTGGTATGTGGTATTATACTGCTTGCCGTTATGCTTGACAGCAGAGCCATTTCGAGATAGTTTGAAAAAGAGTCTATGATAATTAAATAATCTTTCCCTCAGAGGTGAAAGAGATCCAGAGCTATTTTCTGCCATGGTGCCAAAGGTAAATCAGATATTTGCATAGGTTCTCTTGTTTACTTGCAACGATGCGTCTGCATGTCTCACAACAACTGACCATCCTGTTCAGATCCTGGTTTATACCTGGCTAGTAAACAGAGTGATGAGCTCTCTGTTTACACTTCTCAATCGCAAGATGTCCTTCATGTATCCTCTTAATTACATTCTTGCAAAGAGATGATAATAATAATCTTTATTGTCACAAGTAGGCTTACATTAACACTGCAATGAAGTTACTGTGAAAAGCCGCGAGTCGCCACATTCGAGCACCTGTTCGGGTACACAAAGGCAGAATTCAGAATATCCAATTCACCTAACAGCATGTCTTTCGGGACTTGTGGGAGGAAACCAGAGTCCCTGGAGGAAACCCACACAGACACAGGGAGAACATGCAGACGCCACACAGACAGTGACCCAAACCGGGTATCAAACCTGAGAACCTGGAGCTGTGAAGCAACAGTGCTACCCACTGTGCTACCATGCTGCCTGATTGAGGTATAACTATAGTGTTCAAACTCCATTACTAATACTGAGTTCTGTATTGTAGAACTCCATACATTGACCTCTGGGCCAGTGTGAGTTGACTTTCCTCATCATCCCTTGAAGCTTTCGATCCTTCCTGGTCTCTTCTTGGATCTCAGGTAGTTCTTATCTGAAACTGGAAGTAGTGTGGAAATAAGATTGACATGCAGATCTACATCTGTATCAGTTTCACTACTAATATTTTGTATCAGTGCTTTAGATCCTGCATCTTCTTTAAATTGATTCTCGTTGGTGAATGTTAGTGCACTAAAATCAGTGAATACATCGCTGAATTTGCTGATAATGTTCTCAGAATCCTTGGAGTATTGATCCAATCCTTTGTGGATACTATATACCAACTGTGCTTGACCTAATTATTCACAGGACTGATCACCTAATAATGAATCCAAGCCCTCGGATATAATACAAAATGGGACAGAATAAACTGTGTTCTTCACCACCACACTCGGGTTACAAGCACTATAACATTTAATACTTGAACCATTACAATCTTTCAGAGATATTTTGTGATTTCTTCTAATTTTTAGATTTTTAAAAATCAGTCAGGCTGATTAAATTGGCTTTGGCACCAGTCTCTAACTTCAATTGGACCACCGTACCGTTCACTTCAAGTGGTCGTAGCCATCTGTCCTCATCAACCACATTTATTTGAAATGGAGCAACAATTTGCATTTTTTAAGTGCTGGAGAATGTTTTGATGTCTCCAAAAAGTTATTCTTCTCTGTTATTACTCTCACAAACAATGTTATTTCATCACTGGAAACTGTGTCTTCCACAATGCTGACTGATCTGGGATTGAGCTTGGAATAACAATTCTGAGCAAAGTGATTTTTTCCTTTGCATCTGGAAGAAAACTTGCCAAATACTGGAAACTGCCTTAATTTGTGCTTTTGACCACATCTTTGACACATAAATACCTTGTCCTGATCTTTAACCTCTTGTTGGTGTGCGAGGAGCTGCAGGAACTTTCCAACCTTTTTTCAGAAGTTTCCCACCTTTTTGGAAAAGGGCGGAACCGGAGTGCTTTACTTCAAGAAGACGCCGCCATTACTGAGAAACAGTTTAGAATGCTGTGCTGCTAGCTTGTGTGCCTGACAAATATTAACTGTTTGTTCCAAAGACAGCTCCGATCCCCTCAGCAACCATTCGCTCAGCTTATTTTCATTCACACCAAACACAATTTGGACCCAAATCATGGAATATTCCACTGCAGAAAAATTACAGGTTTAAGCTTTTAACTTTAAATCACTGCTGAAATTACCTATGGACTCTTCTGTTTTCTGTAAACGTGATATAAACACATAGCGTTCATAAATTTCATTCATCAAATCATCGCATTACTTCGTTAAGATGTTTACTATCTTCATCATTGGCAAATTTAAACATATTAATCACAGCAATTGCTTTGGGCCCCGCAGTTGTTAGGAGCATCGCTACCTTACGCAAATCTGATTGATCTCCTAAATTTACTGCAGTAAGAAATAGATTAAATTGTTGTTGAAACACATCTCAGTTGCTGTCCACATTACCATGAAATCTGAGATTCATTATTGCTTCATTCGTGCAGTCTACAAAATCTTCAACTCTCTGTATACCTCGTGACAGGCTTGGTGATAGTTTTTCTCTGTTTAAAACCATCCAGCCCTGGTACCATGTGATGTGGGCAGCACGGTAGCACAGTGGTTAGCACTATGGCTTCACAGCACCAGAGCCCCAGGCTCGATTCCCGGCTGGGTCACTGTCTGTGCGGAGTCTGCATGTTCTCCCCGTGTCTGCGTGGGTTTCCTCTGGGTGCTCCGGTTTCCTCCCACTAGTCCCAAAAGGCATGCTGTTTGGTGAACTCTCCCTCTGTGTACCCGAACAGGCTCCGGAATATGGCAACTAGGGGCTTTTCACAGTAACTTAATTGCAATGTAAGCCTACTTGTGACAATAAAGATTATTATATTAGATGTTCTTGTCAGATAGCCTGATTTATATTACAAGAACGCTTGGAGTTAAATCTATAAACGATTTATTAACATTGACTGTGGGTCAAATATATACAAAACAACAGATTAATAAGAGAATGAGCATGCACAAGCAACCTCTCTCCCAGCTCCCTTATCAGTCTGAGGTCACCTGACTCTAACATGCACATATATACTAATGAGACTCCTAGTGGTCAGTTGGTGAATTACCCCACAACCATGAAATCACTACACAACCCTATTGCCATCTCAGTTGAGATAAGCAAACCAGGAATTAAACCTGGGGCCTCCTGGGGCTGTTTGCTGTAGCTATTCTCTCAATGATATTAAAAGAGTAAATGCTGGAAAATCTCAGCAGGTCTGGCAGCATCTGTAGGGAGAGGAAAGAGCTAACAAATGGTTGACAAAGGGTCATCTGGACTCGAAATATTTGTTCTTTTCTCTCCCTGCAGATGCTGCCAGACCTGCTGAGATTTTCCAACATTTTCTCTTTTGGTTTCAGATTCCAGCATCTGAAGTAATTTGTTTTTATTCAGCACTTAATGATATTGTTGAGCCATCACAAACATAGGGCATTATCTAACGGCCTCGACGTGCCTGACTTGGGACACGACGAGGCTGGTAAATCTCGCGAGTGGCCTCTCGCGAGATTTACGGAGCGCGTTGCGCCTCGCGAGATGCTGTCAGACCTGCTGTGAGTGTCCAGTATTTTCTATTTTTGTTTCAGATTCTAGCATCTGCAGAAATTTGCTTTTGCTTCAAGTTTAATTCTGCAGTTGAAACTCCTATTCTCTCCAGTAATTTCTTGGAGTGACTCCTGCAGTAAATGTATTAAGCGGCAATGGCTTACATTCCTGTATTAAACTAAGCCCTTACTTTCAAAACATTCTATTTTTTCCCATCTTTTGCCGTCACAGACCGGTGATGTGCAAATCATATTTACACATTGTGGCTCTTATGCTTCTGGTTCATTTAGCCAAGACCCAGAGGCACATGATCCATCTGAACTCAAATTGTAAGCTGTGCAGATTCATGATGTAGTAGAAAATCTAAATGATTTTAATGTCAAATATATTCAAGAAAGGAATTTGAGTTTTTGATGTCATTTAACATAGACCTTTCAAGATATGTAAAGTGGTCTCAGGGCTACATCTAACAAATAAAATTAATTTGAATTTGTAGTGTTAATATGATGAGCTTTATGTAATAGTTAAATGTACAACAGGGTTAACTAAATAATAAAAAAAGACTGGATGCAATGTAATGCTGTATTTTTCATTAAGTGTTTGACAAACTGGTGGCTTACTTTGAAATCTTTCAGCTTTTAAAATAGCTAATGCAATTGTTCCTTTGTTCCTTATGTGCAGCAGACATAAATAGGGGGAAATAATTTTAATAACAGTCATTTTGCAAAAGTAACTAGCATTGTAATTACAAACCATATTTTCTATCTGAATACAACACACAATTAGTTAAGGGTGACAACATTTAATGG
The DNA here is from genome assembly GCF_047496885.1 of Scyliorhinus torazame. Classification (NCBI taxonomy): domain Eukaryota; kingdom Metazoa; phylum Chordata; class Chondrichthyes; order Carcharhiniformes; family Scyliorhinidae; genus Scyliorhinus; species Scyliorhinus torazame. Next base: position 76,392,549 of record NC_092708.1, read on the forward strand.
TAGGGAGGGGATGAAAAGACATTAATTTGTTTCTATTACCACAGTATATTGAGAAGTCAGAAAGATATATGAGCAATTCTTGTTTATTCAGGGCTGTGTCGTGTGACTAAACACAATGTATTATTCCTCCTTTCTACCTCATTAAATAAGTTAATCACATAAATCTGGGGAAAAAAGCATTTAGAATGCATTTGAATTAGGCAGCATGTTAAGCCCATTTTTCAGCAGAATGCACGTCATAGTTTCACACAATTAATTAATTTAATTAGATTTGCTGTTTATATACAATGTTTCTCCCCAGTTAAAATTCAGATATTGAGTGATAGAATCCTTCTTCCTCTCAGATCCATGTCTGCACTGTTCCACTTCGTGGGAAGGGGTTCAGTAGCAATCTGTTGTCACTATCAGAACAACAACTGGGTTAATTCACCAGAAGGCACGCTTGGATGCTACAAAGAAGAACTCCTGCCTATTTTCACCTCACCTTTTCTGCACCTTGCCCTCAGAAGTCTAACTTGTGTTTGTTTCCTTGTCTAGAATCTGATACCGTATGCATAGGAACACAGAAAATAGGAGAAATAGTAGGCCATTCAGCTCCTCAAGCCTCCTCCACCATTCAACTGGATCATGCTCAATGTCATTTTCTCGCATTATCCCCACATCCCTTGACATCATTAAAACCTGGAAATCTATCAATCTCTGCCATGAATATACTCGATGACTGAACCTCCACTATCCTTGAGAGTAAAGAATTCCAAAAATCCCCCACTCCCTGAGGGAAGAAATTGCTTCTCAGCCCAGTCCTACATTATATTCTGAGATTGTGTACAGCAACATATAATATCCTTGCTGGTTATATTTGATGGCTAACAAATAAAGTAACAGAGTATTTAAATCTTGTCTTCATACTCTATTTAGTTGCATTGAAACAGTGAGTAAATTAACAGCAACTCAGCTTTTTGGATAAGCATATTATTAATAACTAAGATTCAGCTTGCATTCATAATCCTTTTTCTAAGGATTTCTATTGCATAATATCAGTTCATAATTAGAAAATTGAAAAGTAAGAGAAAACTCCAAGGCTCTAAAAATAGTTGTGGATTTTCCTTTTGATGATGACGAACTGAGAGTGATTATTGAATCGTTAAATGGGTCGAAATTTAATTGGTAAGAGGAGGTAGGTGCAGGTAAGGAATGAAATCCTCAAAACAGGTTGTTATACCAGGAACTCAATATCATCCTGCCCAATTCTGGATGTGGCATGGCTGGGTTTGGAGGCAAGCGTCGAATCTAATTAGCATTTTCGGCGAGGTTATGCACTCTCACTATAACCCTGCATTCGGACTTTCTGACCTCACTATATCTCACTAGGGTCAATGACCTGAGTGCACAGCTGGGAGTGAATGTTGAATGAAGTTGATGTGCAGTGACGACTTTAAACAGTGAAACTACTAAGCTTGTGATGAGCCATGGTGAAAGGTTTGTGGTTGCATGGTGGCTAGTTCTTTCATCCTGAAACCATTACTTTGAGTGTTAATTGCAACTTTCTGTCATTAATTTCAAGCACTTTGGAGGATATTCAGCTGCATCTCAACTTCCTGGCTAGCAGCCAGCATTGTAGCATGAGAGCAAACAGTAACCCAGATCGCTGAGGAGGAGCAACACCAGCACAATAACAGGGGTAACAGCAGTATGAGGAGTAGCTGCCTTTTCTGTCACCACATGACAGAGAGGATGAACAGATCCAGCTCAAAAAAATACTTTGCCCCCTTCACAGGGAATATAAGACAAGAATGCACGCAGTGACCCTGATGCACTGCCCTCCATTGGAGTTACCCAGGAAGATTCTACCCCCCAATGAACATTTCACCTGCATCCTGGGACTGTCTGCAAATGTTTCTGACTGAGTTAGAGTCAAAGACTTGGGGCAGTTCTGATGTACTTACCTCAATAGTTACCCAGATTAAAACTTAGTCTAACACCTAGGTAACTACACAACTGACCCCCCCCCCCCCCCCCCCCCCCAATAACCGCCCACACTCACTCCCTGACTCGTCCATCAACCTAATATGACTACCTCTCCCCACATACCCACCCCCCCACCATCTGCCACTGACCAGATCAGGCCCGGCTACTGACCTGACCCAAATACCACCCCCCCCCCTCCCCAGTCCTCATTGACCACCCAACTACCTTCCTGACTCAACTCAACTAACCTCCCCTCGCCCCCACTCCCCCAACTACATGACTATCCCTCTGATCTGATCTGACTGCCCCCGGCTAGTTTTAAATAACCCTCACCAGTCTCAAATACCCCAACCCCTGAATAACCCTCTGACCAGACCTAAGTACTTCCTGAATCACCTATTATCGAACCACTTGCGTACCTACTGACCGTATCCCTTTACCCACCTGCTCACTCAATCAGCTATCCACCGACGCACTTATCAATTTATGCACCTCACCCTATTAAACCTTTCATCCACTGGAGAATAGCCAATGTTGTTCCTCTGTTTAAGAAGGGTAGCAAGGATAATCCAGGGAACTACAGGCCGATGAGCCTTACTTCAGTGGTAGGGAAATTACTGGAGAGAATTCTTTGAGACAGGATCTACTCCCATTTGGAAGCAAATGGACGTATTAGTGAGAGGCAGCATTGTTTTGTGAAGGGGAAGTCATGTCTCACTAACTTGATAGAGTTTTTCGAGGAGGTCACTAAGATGATTGATGCAGGTAGGCAGTGGATGTTGTCTATATGGACTTTAGTAAGGCCTTTGATAAGGTCCCTCATGGTAGACTAGTACAAAAGGTGAAGTCACTCGGGATCAGGGGTGAGCTGGCAAGGTGGATACAGAACTGGCTGTCATGATATTCAAACACACACATCATGATAGACACACCAACAGACAAATCAGAACACACAACACCACAACCAATGACAGAAAGATATAAAAGCACAGACACGACCCCTGGTGGTCAGTAAGAGCTGCAGAGGAGAACCAGGAGACATCTATTGCCAAACACACTTAGGGAGACAGCACGTGCAGAGTACCCAGAACGAACTGTATTATAAGAGTTATAATAAAATAGAGTTGTACCACATACAACTGTGTTGGCTCATCTGTGCACCAGAGCACCCAACACCACATGGTACAGGAGTGGATCGATACCTGCCGGCATACCTCAGTGGAAAGAGACAACCAGCAGTGCCCAGGCATGATGTACAAGCTCCCGGTTCCGCAGGCGCTCCAGTGCGACGGCGACCTCCACGAAAACTGGCGGCGATTCCGGCAAATGTTCGAGTTGTTCCTGGCGGCAGCTGAACTCAAGGACCTGGATGATAAGGAAAAAATTGAATTTCTCCTCATCGTCGCCGGTGCAAGGGCAAGAGCAATGTTCAGAAGGTTCAGGTTCTTCAGGAGGCAGCAAAGGCACGATTACCAGGCAGTCATGGGCAAATTCGCCAAGTACTGTGAAGAATACGCAATCCAATGGGAACTTAAAGGTAAGAAAAGCTGCAGTACTCACCTCGTGGCTGGGATCCTGGAGCCCGAAATCCCGGGCCTGAGAAAAGGCTGGGTTGAGGTCGACGGCCATCTTGCTAAAGGTATGACGCTAGCACAGTTGCGCGAGAAGTGCGCAGAACCGGAAGTTTCGTTTGCGCATGCGCGAGATGCTGCGCATGCGCAGTCAAGAAAACGGCCATCGGTAAAGGAACAGCGATCTGAGCATGCGCAGTCGCTTCCTACGTGCTACATACCGAGCGTCAGGATGTCAGAGGCCACAGACTGCACCAATTTAAAAGGGAAATGTCCCAAATCCAATTTAAAAGGGAAACGTCCCAAATCAAAAAAACAAAAATCTGTTAAAGCTGTAAAACAACCTTCCTTCACCTGGAATGACAGCACAGTGCCGCAAATTGACCCAAGAGATGAATTTAACCTCCGAAGAACCCTCCGACAAGCAGTTACCTACGCACAAGCCGATGATTCCGACCTTGAATACTTCGATGACGATTTTTACAGTGTGTCCGGACCTCGCGAGCCCAATGATAGCTCCGTGGTCCTATATGACTATGACTCGGACGAACCTTTCGTGTTGCACATTGGCGGCCCCCACATGAATTCCGACGCAGATGCGGATTCATTTTTCGGATTTGAGGATCTTCAATCCAGCAGATATGACGTTCCAACTTATCAGTACCGGATGATGCTGCAGCCTGACATTAACAGACAGGGAGCGGTGCAAGCACACGGAGAGTGCCCTGCTGCCACACAGAGCGTGGTCCACGTCCCGCTCAACGTTCCCGACTCTATGAAAGAAGACATGCAAGACTCTAGAGTGCAGTCCTCGCATGAACCAGAAGTGACTCCAGTGTCACAAGCTTCCACAGCAAGCTCGTGGACAGACTCCACAATTGCAGAAATGCAAGACTCCAGAGCGCAGTCCTTGCACGAACAAGAAGTGACTCCAGTGTCACAAGCCTCCACAGAGAGCTCGTGGACAGCCTCCACGATAGAAGCAACGCAAGACTCCAGAGCGCAGTCCTTGCACGAACAGGAAGTGACTCCAGTGTCACAAGCCTCCACAGAGAGCTCGTGGACGGACTCCACGATGGAAGGAACGCAAGACTCCAGAGCGCAGTCCTTGCTGGAACAAGACCATGAGGGTCTAGCAACCTCTCCTGACCAACCAGCGGCAGACGATGCAAGTCTGCCATGCTCCCGTGAACAGCAAGAAGGCTATAACAGCCTACCATGCTCCACTACACAGCAGCATGACCATGACGGTCTCTCATGCTACAATAAAGGGCACAGCGCTGAAGACTGTTCAAGCCCAACTGAAGACAAACCAAAGGAATCGCCTCGTCCAAGCCCGAAGAAAAAAGGTTTATGCGCTGACCTTCAGGATCATTGTAGCCGAACAGAGATTAATAATGCTGCACGGCCACAGAAGGATGCTGAGGATTTGCTAACGAAATTAATTGAATGTTTAACTTGCAAGGAGCAGACTGAGAATTGCCAGTGTTTTAGTACAGATCGAAAAAATGGACAAGACATTGATCCTCAGGTAATGGAAATAACACAACCTGAATCATATCTACAGCAGGGACATATGTCTCCCTTCAACACAATGCCGCAAAATCCCAACTTCGGAGACCAGCAGTTAGTCAGTAATGACTCTTCAAACCTGGAGGGGAACATTAATTGCATTGAACCTATACACACTCCACTGATTATTGAGCAGAACATTGGAGCAAGAATCCTGAGGACACCGACATCGAGTAGCCAGATAACAAATTTAAAACCCACAGCAGTTTCAAGTGAACCAAGTGTGCTTTCCACTAATGGTGAAGATGCAGATAAGGTCGACCCGATTGTCCATTGTACCACACTAACCCCAGTGATTAAGCAGTTATGTATGGGGAGTATAATGTGGGAAATTGAGAACAGTAAAAGAGAGACTGTGACCATGCCAGTCCCAGCAAAATCAGACCCAGAGACCATGAAGGCATGTACATTAAACAAAGTTACATATGAGGTACCTGAGAAGAAAAGTGAAACGGAATGCTCTTTGGAAAATGGTACATTGTCGATAGAAACAGTGGATCCTATGTTCGAGACCATACATATGGGAGAATTTGGGGGTAATAAACAAGGTTCTGCAATGTCTGGGGGAAGATTTAAAGTTCCAAAGAAGAAAAGCCCAAATGAAGGACAATGGCAAGACAATGACAGTCCACCGACATGGTGTGCACCACCAGATGAAAACTCTGACAATTTACCCAACCCTAGTGAACAGCAAGCTGCTAATGACGATCTATCCACGGGATGTGAGACGAGTGACGACAGCATCCCACTTCCCATGCAAAAGGTGCAAGGTGACAGACCTCGCCTAGTGCGTACCGAGGCACTCAACGATCACGGTGGGACCACTGACGACTGCGGTGGCGGCGCACCGCTTCCACCCTCGATGGCTCGAGCCTCTCCACTGGTTGGTGCATTCCTGCATGTTCCGACTCCAGAAGTGCAGCTTCAGGGAATCTCGGCTGCCTCCAGTGAACCTGTTGGGACTCCGGACGGGGGGCATCGGCGGAAGGCAGACCGGACTCCAGATGGGGAGCAGCCAAGCGCCGACTCTGATTTGCGCACGCCAGACCTTGCTCCGGACGGGCGGTGTCGCGGCCTCGGTGATGGCACGCTCAGGGTGACGGCAGATGCCACGGCGACAGGGAATGGATCGCGTGGCAGTCCCACTGGGTCGGCAGTGGCAACCAGCACCGGCGGTCCAAGATGGACACACCAATTCGCGCCATCGCCAGACGTTGATGCGAGCAACAATTCTCTCTCCAAGGCGACAAGCTTCGACGTTTCTCTGCGGAGTCGCCCTTCCGGCACAGCAGAAGGCCGGAACCAGCGTACACGGTCTTGGCCAACTTCCACATCTGGCACAGTCATCGCCTTGCATGATATTAGTGATGGTGCTACTTCGATGGCAACGACCCATCGGCTACAAGATGCCGTCCACCACAAACATAAAAAGAAAACAGACTCCACCTTGTTCCTGGCATGCAGGGCGGATGGATTGGTGCGTAGGCGCAATCAGCGGGCTTTGTGCCGCCTTCCACGCTCGCAACTGCACCGTACGCACACGCCGGATCCTCCACTGGTTCCCAAGGATGACTCCATGGAGATGCCACGGATCATGCCCCTTCCATCGCCACCAGAACCAAACCACAGCCAGGGCACCACTAACAAAGATGTTGAATGTTATATTTGCAAGAATGAAAAAAAAAAAAAACCAAGCACTGCTTGAAGTACAACAAATGGTAAAGTAGAGACTTCGGCAACAGCATCACCTCCAACAGTCCAAGGTGAACCAGTGTGACCCCAAATCTCCACAGCTGAACCGGCTTGAGGACCAGCCCATTCTTGAGGCGGTCACCCATTAGACTGGACTTATAACGCTGTTAATATGTTCAAAAAGTCAAACACTTCTGTATTATAACCTGTTGTTGTTTATTGTTCCAGATATCGTCTGACCGGACCAATGTTCAAGTTTTTTTTTCTCTCGCATCCAAGTTTTGTTATGGTACAACCTTGTTAGTGTGACGCACCCGACATCGCCCCATGTAAATAGTTACGTCATAAACACACGCTGTACACAACACAAACGCACACTCTTAGATGCACTCACGACACAATTATATTTATAACCACGTAGGCACTTGTCTTTGTAAAAAGGGGGGATGTCATGATATTCAAACACACACATCATGATAGACACACCAACAGACAAATCAGAACACACAACACCACAACCAATGACAGAAAGATATAAAAGCACAGACACGACCCCTGGTGGTCAGTAAGAGCTGCAGAGGAGAACCAGGAGACATCTATTGCCAAACACACTTAGGGAGACAGCACGTGCAGAGTATCCAGAACAAACTGTATTATAAGAGTTATAATAAAATAGAGTTGTACCACATACAACTGTGTTGGCTCATCTGTGCACCAGAGCACCCAACACCACACTGGCTAGGTCATAGAAGGCAGAGAGTAGCAATGGAAGGATGCTTTTCTCATTGGAGGGCTGTGACCAGTGGTGTTCCTGAGGGATCAGTGCTGGGACCTTTGCTGTTTGTAGTATATATAAATGATTTGGAGGAAAATGTAACTGGTCTGATTAGTAAGTTTGCAGACGACACAAAGGTTGGTGGAATTGCGGATAGCGCTGAGGACTGTCAGAGGATACAGCAGGATTTAGATTGGAGACTTGGGCGAAGAGATGGCAGATGGAGTTTAATCCGTACAAATGTGAGGTAATGCATTTTGGAAGGTCTAATGCAGGTAGGGAATATACAGTGAATGGTAGAACCCTCAAGAGTATTGAAAGTCAAAGAGATCTAGGAGTACAAGTCCACAGGTCACTGAAAGGGGCAACACAGGTGGAGAAGGTAGTCAAGAAGGCATACAGCATGCTTGCCTTCATTGGCCGGGGCATTGAGTATAAGAATTGGCAAGTCATGTTGCAGCTGTATGGAACCTTAGTTACGCCACACTTGGAGTATAGTGTTCAATTCTGGTCGCCACACTACCAGAAGGATGTGGAGGCTTTAGAGAGGGTGCAGAAGAGATTTACCAGAATGTTGCCTGGTATGGAGGGCATTAGCTATGAGGAGCGGTTGAATAAACTCGGTTTGTTCTCACTGGAACGACAGTGGTTGAGGGGCGACCTGATAGAGGTCTACAAAATTATGAGGGGCATAGACAGAGTGGATAGTCAGAGGCATTTCCCCGGGGTAGAGGGGTCAATTACTAGGGGGCATAGGTTTAAGGTGAGAGGGGCAAGGTTTAGAGTAGATGTACGAGGCAAGTTTTTTACGCAGAGGGTAGTGGGTGCCTGGAACTCGCTACCGGAGGAGGTGGTGGAAGCAGGGACGATAGTGACATTTAAGGGGCATCTTGACAAATACATGAATAGGATGGGAATAGAGGGATACGGACCCAGGAAGTGTAGAAGATTATAGTTTAGTCGGGCAGCATGGTCGGCACGGGCTTGGAGGGCCGAAGGGCCTGTTCCTGTGCTGTACATTTCTTTGTTCTTTGTTCACTCACCCATTCATTAACATTCACACTGGACATTTAAACTTACCACATGGCAATTAATGACATAAAAAGGGGGCATATGCTGATTTCCTCCAAATCTGATTCTCTCCAACGGAGTTCCCTAATGACACCACTCCACATTTCTATGGTCTCGGTAGAAATATGCTGCAGCATCAAGGTGGGGGGAATGTTCAATGATCATTGTCCTGTTTGGAAGATCTGGCTCATTATATGTTCATTCACATTTGGGCAGCACGGTAGCACAAGTGGCTTCACAGCGCCAGGGTCACAGGTTCGATTCCCTGCTGGGTCACTCTCTTTGCGGAGTCTGCATGTTCTCCCCGTGTCTGCGTGGGTTTCCGCCGGGTGCTCCGGTTTCCTCCCACAGTCCAGGTTAGGTGGATTGGCCATGATAAATTGCCCTTCGTGACCAAAAAGCTTAGGCGGTGTTATTGGGTTACGGGGATAGGGTGGAAGTGAGGGCTTAAGTGGGTCGGTGCAGACTCGATGGGCCGAATGGCCTCCTTCTGCACTGTATGTTTTATGTTATGTCTATGTTAACATTAATATAAGTACTCACTGCAATTAAGGTATGTTTCTCATCTGCTTCCACTTACTCCTATGTAGTGCTACTCCTGTGGTTTCAGCAGAACTGGAGACAGGCAGCTTGTTCCCCTACCCTGACTGGTGAGAAGCTTGTGGTGGATATTCTCTGGGTTTTGGAACCTGAGAGGTTGATGCCAAAAAGGGGAAAGAAGCAGCTTGTGTCGCTCTATCTGAGGGTGGAAGGGAAAGGGCTGGGAGTCACGGTGCCTCAAGAAAAATTACCTTCTGCCCCCTCTCCACCTTCTCTCTCTGGTCTACCTGCATTCCCCTGTTAGTGTCGACTGGAAGAGCACAGCCACACACAAAGTCACCAAGGCAAGGCTTTTATTGATCCACTGTAAAGTGGCAGTCAGAGTGTACCTTTGGTCTAGACCAGCATAAACTCGGTGGGTTGTGATTCTCTGTGAGGATGGCCAACTTCTCATGACAGTGGGCATCAACGCAAATGTCCGACACATTATGATGCTCATGCTGGGGATGGATGAATCCATTCTATCAAGGTGGGGGGAATGTTCAATGATCATTGAACAGGGTGTGCACAACCTCTGGAAATGTTGGAAGCAGCACACATATTTCCCGGTGGTGCTCCACAGGTTCCTGTTTCATGCACAACCCTCATCCCAACTGTCAGTATCAAGTTTAAGCGAAATAGATCTTGGAGAACCCTGTGCTCTCCAATGTGGATTGAATGGACTCACCACTTTTGTCCTAGTCTTCAGCACCTGCTCACGTGTGCCAACCTAACTATTACCACTCCAGTACCCACTGAGAAGTGTGCATCTGCACTGGTGAGAGCTTCCTTTCATATGCTCATCCTCCTCTGAAGATTTGCCCGTTTACCCCTTCACCAACTTCTCCATCACCCGTTAAGGACCTGTGGGAGATGAAAAGCTAGTTAGTGATGAGATTGAGAAAGGTTAAAAACTCATAACTGTTCAGTTAGTGCTGATTCATCAATTCAACATGAGTGCTAACTAAGGGCTAAGTGGTAATGGATCGTCTATTGCTGTCTCTGGGCCACCCCTCTTTCCATCACTGTCATAATTTACACATCAGTATATGATGGTGCAGAGCCACACACTGACTGACACACTGCAAGACCAATCAACACACACAACACAGCAGCCAATCACCAGTCAGGGCACGGTCACTATAAAGACAGAGAGTGCTAGTTTTCCTGCTCATTCGGGATGCAGCCTATGAGACAGACAGAGCCCGCAGTCAGTAGCACAAACATCCACCAGGTGCTAGCAGTATAGACTGGTCAATCTAACATAGTGTCGACCCACAGTGCAAGTATGTTTAACAGCTCTTAGTTAAATAAAATAGAGTTGTACTATTACAAGTGTTGGTAGCCTGTCTATGTTACTGCTAAGGTAAACGCAGTCTCCACAGATCCAGAGTACCCAACACATCATGGTACCAGTATGTGATGTTAGAGTTTAATAGACCTCCCTTCAAGTGATCTGCCTTCGACGAGCAATCAGCCATCCGGTAGTATGAACAGCGTCCGCCCTCCCCCACCGCTCCGCATCACCGGCAATCTCGGTGCGAACTGGAAACTCTTTAAACAACGATTCCAGCTATACCTCAAAGCTACAGACCTGGAAGTTGCTTCAGACGCCAGGAAATTGCTCTCTTCCTTTCCACGGCCGGGGACCACGCCATCCATATCTTCAACTCTCTCACTTTCGCTGAAGATGAAGACAAGTCCAAGTTCAAGACAGTCCTGCTCAAATTCGACAGTCACTGTGACATTGAGGTAAATGAAAGTTTTGAGCGCTATGTCTTTCAACAGCGTCTGCAGGGTAAGGATGAACCTTTTCAATCTATCCTCACCCACCTTCACATCCTCGCGCAATCCTGAAATTACGGCTCCACCTCCGACTCGATGATCCATGACCAGATCGTTTTCGGTGTGCAATCGGACCCCCTACGCCAGCAGCTCCTCAAGGTTAAACAGCTCACCCTTGCGATAGCCATCGAGACCTGCGTTCTGCATGAACCCCGCCACTAACCGATACTCGCACATTCAAGCGGCTGAAATGGCACGGCAAGGTCCTCACGAGGTAGAGCGGGTGCAAGCCATTAAACAACTCCAGGGCCTAAGCCTGGATGAGGGCGGCCATTTCGCGCGCTTTTCGCGGTCTCCCGCGCATCCGTGCACTGACCGAGGGGACGGCGAGGCCGAAGACCGCACTGCGCAGGCGCGCACTACGTACGACCGCACCGCGCATGCGCGGTGGCGTACCGAACCTTCTGATGTCACGATGTGCGACAACTGTGGCTCCGCCCACCTAATGCAGCAATATCCTGCAAAATCCCGACGCTGTCTCCAATGTGGCAAGCTTGGCCACTATGCAGCCCTATGCAGGCCTGCTCAACCTACTACCTCTCGTCGCTCCAACCAGCCACGCAGGGATGTCCGAATCATCCAGCCACCAGTCACCGATTCCGACTCCGACTTGATTCCGGACCTTGACACCTAGGACCCTAAAGCACCATTTCGGGTGGGCATCATCACCAAACACAAGATGCTCCAGGAGACAAAAGCCAAGTCTCTCCCAATATTCCGCATTGATCCGGACGACGAGTGGTGTGCCACCCTCACGGTCAACCAATCCCGCATCCAATTCCGCCTGGACACCGGTGCCTCAGCCAACCTCATTGCGCGTCTGACCTCGAAAGCCTCCATGTCAAGCCTACCATCCTGCCATCCGCCTGCCAGCTTCTGGACTATAATGGTAATGCCATTGCTGCCAGTGGCTCTTGCCAGCTTGAAGTGTCGCACCGGTCATTAAAGGCTAACCTGCCATTCGAAATAGTGGGATCCACTAAAGCCTCCCTGCTTGGTGCTCAGGCGTGCAAACTTCTAAACCTTATCCAAAGGGTTCACTCCCTGCCACCCGCTGACGCTTCCGCATCTCAGGACGCCGACTTTCGGACAAAACTGAACGCCATCATCACCCGATACCACGGTGTATTCGAGGGCATGGGCACACTCCCATACATTTATAAAATCTTGTTAAAACTAAATGCCATGCCTCTGGTGCACACACCTCGCAGGATACCAGCACCCCTCAAGGACCGCCTCAAGCAGCAACTGCAGGACATCCAGGACCAGGGCGTAATTTAGTAAGTTACAGAACTGACTGACTGGGTGGGCTCTATGGTGTGCGTGAAAAAAACATCCGGCGAATTACGCATATGTATTGATTCCAAGGACCTCAACCGCAATATTATGAGGGAACACTATCCCATTCCAAAGCACGAAGAACTCACCTGCGAGATGGCTCGCGCCAAATTTTTCACCAAGCTATACGCATCCAAAGGGGTTCTGGCAGATCCAACTCGACGCATCCAGTCGGAAGCTCTGCACCTTTAACACCCCATTTGGCCGGTATTGCTACAACCTGATGCCGTTTGGCATCATCTCTGCATCGGACGTGTTCCAGAGAATAATGGAGCAGATGATGGAAGATATCGAAGGGGTTCGCGTATATGTGTTCGACATCATCGTCTGGTCTACCACCCCGCAGGAGCATACTGATCGACTCCAACGCGTCTTCCGACGAATCCATGAGCATGGCCTCCGCCTCAACAGGGCCAAATGCTCCTTTGGTCAACACAACTTAAATTCCTCAGAGACCACATTTCACAGTTTGGCGTGCAGCCGGATGCTGACAAGGTATCTGCCATTAAGGCCATGAAGACACCGGAGGACAAGAAGGAGGTCCTCCGCTTCCTGGGCATGGTCAATTTCCTGGGGAAATTCATCCCGAACCGCGCTTCCCACACCACGGCTCTCAGGAACCTGGTTAAGAAGACGACCAAGTTCCAATGGCTCCCCGCCCACGAACAAGAATGGCGGGAACTCAGCGCGAAGCTGACCAAGGCCCGGTGTTGGCATTTTTTCGATCCTGCCAAAGAAACAAGGGGCGGGATTCTCCACCCCCACGCCGAAGTGGCCACGCCATCGTGAACACCGTTGAGGTTCACGACGGCGCGGAACGGCCCCGGTCCCGACCGATTCAGGCCCTGACAATGGGCCAGTATCGGGGCCGCGTCATCTACCCGCGCCAGGCCTTGTGGCCCGCGTAAAAGCGGCGCCGCATAGGTGACGCGGCCGGCGCCGCATAACGGACGTCATCCGCGCATGCGCGGGTTGGCGTTGCCATCCTGTCCAAATCCGCCCCGCAAGAAGATGGGGGACGGATCTTGCGGGCCGGCGGAAGGAAGGAGGTCCTCCTTCAGAGAGGACGGCCCGACGATCGGTGGGCACCGATCGCGGGCCACCCCACATTTAAGGTACCCCCCGGTGCAGGATCCCCCCTCGCCCCCCCACAGGCCGCCCCCCCAGCGTTCACGCACCGCCCACGACTGTAGCGACCAGGTGTGGACGGCGCTGGGGGGCACCCGCCGTTTTGGCCTTCCGCTCGGCCCATCCGGGCCTGAGAATAGCAGGGGTGCTGGAGAATCGCCATTTTTGGTGTCTCCGTCGATTCTCCGGCCTGTGACCCGCGAAACTCGACCGGGCCATTCCTGCCGCTTGGGAGAATCGCGGGAGGGCGTCGGACCGGCGTCCCCGGAAATTTTGGCGGCCCAGGCGATTCTCCCAACCGGCGTGGGAGTGGAGAATCGCGCCCAAGGATCTCCATGGATGCCAGTCAGTCCGGCATTGGAGCAACGTGACGACGGCTCCTCATGGGCTCCTGTCACATACGCATCACGTGCAGTGACGCCCACCGAACAGCGCTCTGCGCAAATTGTAAAAGAGTGCCTGGACCTTCTTACCGGAGTCGTCAAATTCCATGACTATGTCTATGGACTCCCAAAGTTCACAGTCGAGACAGACCACAGGCCACTGGTCAATATCATTCAAAAAGACCTTAACGACATGACGCTGCGCCTGCAGCGCATTCTCCTTAAACTCAGGCGGTACGACTTCAAACTCGTCTACACCCCGGGTAAGGAGCTCAACGTCGCCGATGCACTCTCCCGATCTGTCACCACACCCTGCGACCCAGCGGGCATCGTGTGCTAAATTGATGCTCAGGTGGCATTCGCCGCATCCTGTCTGCCCACCACGGACGAACGACTCATCCAGATTCGTCGTGAGATGGCCAACGATCCCCTGCTCCAACATGTCATGTGCCACCTGACAGACGGGTGGCTCAAGGACCAATGCCCTCAATTCTATAACATTAAAGATGGCCTGGCGGTGGTAGATGGAATTCTACTAAAGCTGGACAGGATCGTCATTCCGCACAGCATGCGGAACCTCGTCCTTGAGCAGCTCTATGAGGGCCACCTGGGAGTGGAGAAATGCCGCCGACAGGCCCGTGAGGCAGTGTACAGGCCTGGAATCAATGAGGATATTGCCAACGCCGTTCTTAACTGCCCAACATGCCAGCCTTTCCAGCCTGCTCAGCCAAGGGAGACCTTGCAACCCCATGAGTTGGTCACATCCCCCTGGACCAAAGTGGGCATCGACCTGTTCCATGCACTTGGCCGGGACTACGTCCTCATAGCGGACTATTTCCCAAACATCCCGGGAGGTAGTTAGGCGACACGACGTCACCTCAACTGCGGTCATCCGTGCGTGCAAGGAAACCTTTGCTTGCCATGGCATCCCGCTCACGGTCATGTCCGACAATGGCCCGTGTTTTGCCAGTCAGGAGTGGTCCAATTTTGCCAAACGATACAACTTCACACATGTCACGTCCAGTCCCCATTACCCCCAATCCAATGGCAAAGCTGAAAAGAGGGTGCACATTGTCAAACGACTCCTGTTCAAGGCGGCCGATGCAGGATCCGATTTTTACCTCGCTCTGCTTGCTTACAGATCAGCTCCATTGTCCACCGGCCTGTCACCTGCTCAATTGTTGATGAAATCGCACACTGCGGACGACGGTGCTGGCCATTCATGTCCCGGACTTGGACAACCTTCCGGTCCTTCGTTGAATGCAGTTGTCTCGGGCCTAACACAAATCGGCGTATGATGCCCGCTCCACGGATCTCCCTGCTCTGGCTCCTGATGACGAGGTCCGTGTCCAACTTCCCGATGGTGGTTGGTCCGCCACCACTGTGGTGCTCAGACAAGTGGCCCCCAGGTCATTTTTGGTTCGTCTACAAGACGGCTCTCTTCTTTGCCGAAATAGGCGGGCACTACGACTCCTTCCTCGCTCGCCACCAGATCATCATGTCCTGCCTCGCCGTCACGACGAACCCGTCACAGACTTTGCAGATCTCCCTTTCGCTCTGCCACCCTCTGAGTCTGACACAGTCCCGCCCATTCCAGAACAGGCGGCCCCTGACCCACCCTTGGGGCGGTCAACCAGAATTCGTCGCCCACCTCAGAGACTGAATTTATGAACTGCCTGAATTCATGGACTCTTTGAACTCATGAACTGATTGTTTTGTTACCCTGTTTGATTAACTCACTGGTTTGTACATACTGCCTTTCTAGTTATATTTTGTGTTACATACTGCCCATCTGCACTAGACACCTTCCAATGAAAATATCTTAGAGTTTCTGTACATAGCCCTGTAAATATGCTTGCATGTGCCACACATAGTTAGGAACATTCGCATACTACATTATTTATTGCCACAAACACACATTTTTTTTAGAAAAGGGGGATGTCATAATATACACATCAGAATATGATGGTGCAGAGACACACACTGACTGACACACTGCAAGACCAATCAACACAGCAGCCAATCACCAGTTAGGGCACGGTCACTATAAAGACAGAGGGCACTAGTTTTCCCGCTCATTCGGGATGCAGCCTCTGAGACAGACAGAGCCCGCAGTCAGTAGCACAAACATCTACCATGTGCTGGCAGTATAGGCTGGTCAGGTTAGGCATAGGTCTTCAGTCAATCTAACATAGTGTCGACCAACAGTGCAAGTATGTTTAACAGCTCTTAGTTAAATAAAATAGAGTTGTACTATTACAAGTGTTGGTAGCCTGTCTATGTTACTGCTAAGGTAAATGCAGTCTCCACAGATCCAGAGTACCCAACACATCAATCACCAACACCAGTGTGTATGTTATCTTGCTGATCTCCTGTAATGGCCCATAATGGTCAGGGTGGCAACGACTGTAGGTCCATCTCCAGTTCCTCTCTTTTCCTGGAGCCGTGCACTCTCTTCATCTGCAACAAGAGAACACAAAAAGTTAAGAGTTTGAGAAGTGGAATGTCTGTTGAGGATAGTGTAAGACTGTGAGAAGCTAATGAGGTCATTTAAACTTTTTTCTGGCACTGCATCCTTGTACTTGGTACCACACACCTGCTGCTGACAGCTTCTGCTACCAGCAGTCATGTCTGCTTTATTAGTCTGACTGGCCTTTTCCTTCTGTCCTCAGTAAAGAGGACATCTCTCCTGTTCCTTATAACCCACAGTATTGCTTCCAGCGAACAGTCAGAGAACCAGGGAACAGACAGACTTCCCATGTCTACTTTCCATTCTCCACCATACTGAATTGTTTACCAGCAAGATTTCCTGCAGTCATTCAAACCCCTGCCCGGGTCTCTTTAAATAAAGAGCCTTCATTGACTGATTTGACACATCATCACCCTCCCCACCCTCTCTAATTGATCAGAAAACCGAAAAGAGGGATGCTAATGAGATGGCTGTGTAAAATAGCCATGGCAAAGCCTGCTCCTTTAACAAATGGATCCCCAATCCACCATAGCCATTTCAGATGAGACGATCTTTAAAAATTTCATCCGGGCAGCATGGTGGCTCAGTGGTTAGCATTGCTGCCTCATGGCGGCGAGGTCCCAGGTTCGATCCCGGCTCTGGGTCACAGTCCGTGTGGAGTTTGCACATTCTCCCCGTGTTTGCGTGGGTTTCGCCCCCATAGCCTAAAAATGTACAGGGTAGGTGGATTGGCCACGCTAAATTGCCCCTTAATTGGAAAAAACAAATTGGGTACGCTAAATTTTTTTTTAAAAAATCATCCATTATAACAATTGATGCATACACTTCAAATATTCTTACCTGATAATGTGGAATATGATTAATTATTTTTGGCCTGAAGTATAATTTAGTGAATGTAAAAATAGAAATAGTTCAAAAGGACGCTTCAAAACTGAATGGCATAGTTTACTGGGAACAAGCGCAGCAATAAGACTATTCCCATAATGTGTCAACTAACCTTCTCCCTGGTGAGAGCCTTTATCTTCATTCAGCTTTTCATCTTTCTGCCAACATCACAAACAATACGAAAGGACAACCTAAGCATTCACTACTTCCTGTCACTCAAACATTCAAGCAGAGATTCTCCTTTTTTGGCACAGCTGCCACTTTTGACAGGTTTTCTTTGTTAGATGCAAGTTGGAGAGAAAAATTGGCTGCAAATCAAAATGACAAGGGTGGCGGAATTTACAGCTGACTGACAATAACAGGCAAGATTTTTTAATAGACTTTGGACAAATTCAGAAACGTATCTTGACCCATTGGCAGCCTGTACTAAGATCAAAATGCCCAGGAATAAAAACAGGCAAAAGTGAAGGAAAATAAAATCCAAGATGTAAATCCAAGAAGTGGGAGTGAGGCTGCATGTGAATGCTAGCATGGCCCGTACACAACTCCCTGTTTTTTGGCTGCGGAAGGAGATGCAGCCAAGTTTCAAGCTACTGCTAATGACTACAGTCACTGCATGTGCTATCCATATGCTGCGTGGTGGCTGATGTCCGTGCAACAGATGGTATAACTCTGAATCTGTGTTTCTGCTGTCCCAAACCTTGGCACGAGAGTTCCTAATGGTCATTGCCAGGTAGCTGTGCCTAAGTGTACAGAACGGTTTGATAGTATTTTAGTGAGTGTAGCCAATCAGGAAAATTGACTTCTTTTATGCAGCACTTCTGAACCTTTGACATATGTAGTTTGGCATGTTTTCTAGATAGCAATCAATGTTATGGTTATTTAGGCATTCACATGACATAGTAGATCTGCTGTCCTAGCTTTCTTTGGAAACACCAACATAAATGTTTTGGATTGGCGGAAAGTTTTGTCTAATTATACATCTCTGCATGGTGTTGGTCCAGCTTTCTGCCTCAAGTATTGTGCACCAATGCAAGCTGTTGTTGTTCTCATTTCGTGCTAAACTAATCAAACAGGTTTATAATTTTTCTTAGTCAAGGGAAGCTGTCTGAAATTAAATGAAGTAATTTAGTTTTGATTGTAACTATCAGTTGTTACGATCATATGTTTATAAGATTATCATATTTTGGGACGGTAACTTTAAATTTAGAGTAAATGAAGGGTGCCATGTGACCATTTTTAAGTTTGCCTTACAGTAAACCTAGGTAGTTTGATTATTAGAAACAAAAGAAACATAAGGATTACTTTACTGAAAAGAAGATGCAAGGTATTTATGCTTGGATATAATGGCAGCAGTCTCTGTGTTTACAACAATTAGACTGTGGGCACGATCTACTGGCCGGAATCGGGACGGGACGCGGCTGGTGGACCTTGGGAGAGGCCCCCCTGGGATTCCCGATGGCTGTTGCACCTTGCAAGAAGGGTGGTTGGGGGTTGGGGGTGGGGGAGGTGGATGTAGATTTGAGCCAGGCTTGGCTCACCCAGGCACAGCCACAAAGGCTGCTGAGTGCTGAGGTGGGCTTGTTAACAGGCCTGCCTTGGTTCTCTGGGACTTTGTCCCAGTCGTTTTATTTATTAGACGTCCTAGCTCTTCATCCTCACATTCTCTCACTCCCCCCTTCCCACTCCTAACGTCCCATCCATGCCAATCCATTCTCCTCCATCCCTCCGAATGGCCCCTCATACACTCCATGCCAACCCATGCAATTCATTCTCGACGCCAATTTAGCAATTTATTGCAATTCAATGCCCAGTATTTACTCTGTACGGAACCAATGAACACTATTGTAACAATGGCATAAGTGTAATAGCTTAAAAATAGCCACTTTCTTTAAATTCCTGATGTTACGACAACCTAATCATAATCTTTATTAGTGTCACAAGTAAGCTTACTTTAACACGGCAATGAACTTACTGTGAAAATCCCCTTATAAAAGTGTCAAGCAACCAGACCATTGAGGAACAAGCAACAGAAACTTCAAGTACTTGACACTTCTTTATCTTGTGGAAATAATCATGAAACAATTGACAAAATTGCTTGAAGAAAAAAATGTCAATCAAGCAATATTTCCCCTTCTGTACACTTGTTTCTTCGGACCACTGGATGCTGGGTTGTCAGTCAATAATGCATACAGAAGTGAAATGCGTTGTCTCATCCTCGTGCAGGAGGAGGTTGAGTTCACCCTCCATATTGCCTCGCACCACAGTCACCAACCTATTTCCCCCTCCAACTCCTCCTCCCATTTGTTCTTGATCCTGACCACTTGCGCCCCATCCTGCTCCCCCAATTTATCTGGGATATACCTCCAATTCTTCCCTCCCCAACGTATCCGGGAGGAGCAGTTGTTCCTATGAAGTGTACTCCGGCAACCTGGGAAATGCCCTCCCCACTTTCCAAAGTCCCGCACCTGCATATATCTAAACTCACTATCCCTCGGTAGCTCAGACCTCTCCCGCAAATCATCCAGACCAACAAACTTACTTCCCGAGTACAAGTCCCTAACCCGCTCCAGCCCTGCCTCCCTCCATTTCCCAGACATCCCATCCATCTCGCCTGGCTTAAACCAGGGCTACCCACATAGTGGCATCAACACCAACATCCCCTCCAACTTCAAATGTCCCCTCAGCTTGTTCCACAGCCTGACCATCGACTGCACCACCAGGCTCCCTGTATACTTCCCCAGAGCTAACGGCAGCGGAGTCGTACCATGGGCCTCAGACTGGATCAACTTCAGGACTCCTCTTCCATCCAGACTCACTGCACCCCTGCCCCCCCTCCCCTCTCTCCTCTGCTGCCCCCCCCCCCCACCCAGCCAACCATCGCCTCACCTTCTCCACATTCTCCGCCCAATAATAGCGCAGCAGGTGCGGGAGTGGCAACTCCCCTTTCTGTCTCTGCCAATGCAACAGAACCTGCTTTACCCTCGGCACGTTCCCTGTCCATATGAACTCTGAGATCACTGTCTCCAGCCTCCAGAAGAAAGGCTGAGTGAGAAAGATTGGGAGGGTCTGGAAGACAAACAAGAACCTCGGCAGCACATTCATCTTTACCACCTGCACTCTTGCTGATAATGTCAGGTGCAACTTATCGCAAATCTTAAAATCTCCCTTGATCTTCTCCACTAAAGTTATCAAATTCCACCTGTGCATCATAGGCCATTCTCACGTCACCTGAGTCCCCAAATACCTAAACCTCTCTCTAGCTACATTAAATGGCAACACCCCCAAATTAGCCTCCCGTCCCGCCGCATTCACCGGAAACATCTCGCTCTTCCCGACATTTAGCTTATACCTGGAGAAGGCCCCAAACCTCTCTAACAGTCCCATGATCCTACCTGTACTCTCCAGCGGGTCCGACACAAACAACAGGTCATCAGCGTATAATGGCATCTGGTGCTCCTTGTCCCCCTCAAAATCTCTACCACTCCTCAGACCCCCGAATGGCCATTGCCAAGGACTCAGTTGACAGCGCAAACAGCAACAGTGACAGCGGACACCCCTGCCTCGCTCCCCTGTGCAGTCCAAAACTTGATGAACTCATCTCGTTCGCACGGACACTTGCTACCGAGGACACATACAGAAAATGCAACTACGCCTCAAACTTTGGCCCAAACCCAAATCATCCCAAAATTTCTAATAAGTACCTCCACTCCATCTGACCAAAGGCCTTCTCCGCATTCATAGAACCAATAATCTCTGGTGCCCATCCCTCTGACGGAGTCATAACCACATTTAACAGCCTCCTGATATTGCTGGAGAGCTGTCAGCCCTTTACAAAACCTGTTTGATCCTCAGAAACCACCCCCGGCACACACCCCTCCATCCACCCCACCACCACCTTAGCCAGGACTTTCACATCCATAGTCAACAACAAAATGGCCTTTACGACCCACACTCCAACAGACCCTTCCCCTTCTTCGGGATTAGTGTAATCGGCACCTGTGTCAGCATCTCTTCAATGCCTCATTAAGCATCCCCAATAGGTGGAGGGGCCAACTTTGCCACAAACGCCTTGTAAAACCCTGCCAGAAAGCTCTCCAGCTGCGGGGTCTTCACTGACAGCATTCCCCTAATACTACCTATCACCTCCCTCAGCCCCAGCTGCTCCTCCAACGCCTGCATCTTCTCTTCCTCCAACCTGTCCAAATAACGCTCCATATCCCTTATCTCTACACTCTGCTCTGCCCAATGCAACTTTTCATAATACCCCCTGAACACCTTGTTTATCCTTCCCGACTCCAGGGCAGTAATCTCAGAAATATTACCTGTGCCACGAGCTTCATCATTTAGGCAAAGGCAGACCAGGGAGGTAACTGTGTTTCTTAAGGGATGGTGTCGAAGGGAGGGTTTAGAGTTTTGGGCCATTAGGATCGGTTTTGGGAAAGGAAAAAGCTGTTTAGAAGAGATTGGCTTCATCTGAATTAGAATCTTTATGGTTGGAGGTGAGAGACAGGAAGGGAGCAGTGACCTTGATTAGTATTTACTATAGACCTTTAAATAGTGAGGAGGAAGTAGAAGAGAGAATTTGTAGGCAGATTATGGAAACCAGCAGGGCAAGTAGGGTTGTGACAGTTGGGGATTTCAATTACCCGAAGGTAAACTGGGAAACGGGTAGAGTGTGGGGCACGGAACGGGAGAAATTCCTGCAGAGTGTGCAGGAGAACTTTCTGTAACAGTACATTTCCAGTCCTACCAGGGAGCATGTTCTGCTGGATCTGGTCCTGGGAAATGAGGGAGGGCAGGTGGAGAATGTCAGAATGGGGGAGCTGTGTGGAAGTAGCGATCCTAATATAATATGATTCAATCTTAAATTGGAAAAGGATAAAAACTGTCATGGATTAAGATCCCAGTCTGGAAAAGGGCAAATTTTAGGGGTCTAAAAGTTGAACAGGATCAGGTTGATTCAAAACACATTTTGGTGGATAAAAACTGGATGAAAAATGGGAGACTTTCAAAGGAGAGAAATGGTGCAAGCTAGGTACGTACCCATGAGAAATAAATAAGGGGTATCCAATGCTAGTACCCTGGATGACTAAGGATATTGATGATAAGATAAGGAAGAAGAAAGAGGCATATGATGCATGCCGGAATAATAATAGCAATAGAAATCAGAAAGAGTATCTCAAATGCAGGAGAGAGACTAAGGCTGGAATAAGGAAGGCTAAGAGGAAGCATGAGGAAAGGATTGCAGGCTGAGCTAAAACAAACAGCAAAATATTCTTCAACCAGATTAATGGTAAAAGATTAGTGAAGGATAGCGTGGGGCCCATAAGGGACAAGCAGGGTAAACTGCTCACTGAAGCCAAGGGTATGGCAGCGGTACTAAATGAATACTTTGCCTCTGTCTTTACCAAATTAGAGGATGGTGACAATGGCCCAGTTTAAAATGTGGGTGTTGAGCAACTGAGCAGTATAGTGATAGATTTTTAAAAAGGAGCTTAAAATGTTGGCAGCACTCCAGGTAGAGAAGTCACCAGGCCGGGATGGGATGTGTCCTATGTGATGCCGTTGTTTAAGAAAAGAGCAAAGGATAACCCAGGAAATTACAGACCTGTCAACTTGACATCAATCGTGGGAAAACAGATGGAGGCCATAATACGGGATGATATTATGGACCACGGTTTAGAGAACACCAAAGTATATCATGGTGTTCACCTGACCCACAACTTTTAATAGATTTTGGTTATGGGGAGCACAAGGGCCCACTTTACAGGTGTGATGCAATGGAGGTCTAAAGTATTTTGAAAGAAAACAATGTTTATTCTATGAATCTAGTTAACATTTTATAAACGCACAGTAAGCATCTTATCAACTACCAAAAAAATACAATACTCCTCTGTAGGTAACCCTAAGTACCTTTCCTAACAACATCCATAAGTCAAAGACCCTTTTTAACAACGACAGTGGCCGGGATTCTCTGAAATCCCGGCAATGTGTTTACGCCGCCGCAAACAGCGAGTGGTGTATGTCAGCGTCAACAGGCCTCCTGGCCCAGCAATTCATTGGTGTTCAGGAGGTTAGCACAGCAGCGGAGTGCTGCGCGCTGCACCGGCGCCGAAAGGCAGCCCTGCACGGCCGGCGCGAGTCTGCACATGTGCGCAATGGCCATCTCCACGCCAGCGCATGCGCGTGGTTGCCATCTCCGCGTCGGCGTATGCGCATGGTTGCCGTCTCCATGTCGGCACAGCGCAACATGTCAGGGACCTAACAGCAGGCCGCGCGGAAGGAGTTAGGCCCCCTCCAGATCATGGCCGCCCGCCGATCGGAAGCCCCCGATCACGGGCCTGGACCCGTGGAGCCCCCCCACCCCTCCCCCCCCGGAGTCAGATACCCCCTACCCCCTCACCAGGATGTCTACCACTGCTGCGGGTCCGACCTCCCGCTGGGTGGTACCTGGTTGGAACCACGTCGGCGGGACTCGGCGGGAGTTTGGCCAGTCGCCCGCAGAGAATGGCTGCAGCGGCCTATTTCAGCGGCACCTGACCAGTGTGGGCACGATTGCCGTTGATTCACCGGTTTGCTGGAGAATTGGTGTCCCGGCGTCGGAGTGGCATGGCGGAAATTTCCCAGCCCCCCCCCGGAGATTTTCCGACCCGGCACGGGCTCGGAGAATCACGCCCAGTAGGTTTGCATTCCTTATAGAAACAGGTATTACTTTGAAATCATCAAGTGATCTGGAGACATTCTTTAGCATGCAGAGAGAGAGACCTTGGTTTGAATGCAGCTCTCCAGCTGAAAACGAAATGAAAACTCAGAACCAAAACCAGCTTCCAGCTCAAAACAAAAGTAAAAAGCAGAGCTAGAGCCCAGCTCCATCCACACACAGACATCACTGCGGCCACTTGAGAAGACAAACATTTCTTAAAGTGACATTCCCATGACAATGAGATAAATATACACTTAGAGAAAAACAACTAAATACCAGACAGTCAACATGGCATTGTCAAGGGCAGGTCACGTCTGACAAATTTAATTGAGTTCTTTGACGAGGTAACACAGGCAGTGAATGAAGGTAGTGCCGTGGATGTTGTATATTTAAACTTTCAGAAAGCATTTAATACAGTGCCACATGGCAGGTTGGTTAACAACTTGAAAATGTTTGGGATTCATGGGTCCTTAGCAGTATGGATTAGAAGTTGGCTAAGAGATAGGAAAGCACGGTAGCATTGTGGATAGCACAAATGCTTCACAGCTCCAGGGTCCCAGGTTCAATTCCGGCTTGGGTCACTGTCTGTGCGGAGTCTGCACATCCTCCCCGTGTGTGCGTGGGTTTCCTCCGGGTGCTCCGGTTTCCTCCCACAGTCCAAAGATGTGCGGGTTAGGTGGATTGGCCATGCTAAATTGCCCATAGTGTCCAAAATTGCCCTTGGTGTAGGGTGGGGTTACTGGGTTGTGGGGATAGGGTGGAGGTGTGGACCTTGGGTAGGGTGCTCTTTCCAAGAGCCGGTGCAGACTCGATGGGCCGAATGGCCTCCTTCTGCACTGTAAATTCTATGATATCTATGAAACAGAGGGTAGATTTCAATGGGCAGTTCTCAGACTGGAGAAGAGTTGAAAGTAGTATTCCCAGGGCTCATTATTGGGATTCTTGCTTTTTCTGATTTATATAAATGATCTAGAGGTGGGTATTGAGGGCAGAATCTCTAAATTTACAGATGATGCTAAGCTTGGGAGAGTAGTGAATTGTGAGGATGGTGCTGAGCGACTTCAGAGGGACATTGACAAGTTGACCAAATGGGCAGGGACCTGGCAGATGAACTTCAATGCAACAAAATGTGAGGTAATGCATTTTGGGAGAAGAAACATGGGGAAACTACATCGGCTCCATGGTACAACATTGAGGGGAGTCCAAGGTCAGAGGGATCTCAGGGTTCAAGTGCATAATTCTCTGAAGGTGGCCAGGCAAGTTGACTCAATTGTTAAGGAGGTTGATAGCATCCTTGAGTTTCTAAATAGAGATATAGAGTATAAAAGCAAGGAAGTGATGCTACACCTCTACAAATCATTGAATGAATGAAATGAAATGAAAATCGCTTATTGTCACAAGTAGGCTTCAAATGAAGTTACTGTGAAAAGCCTTTAGTCGCCACATTCCGGCGCCTGTTCAGGGAGGCTGGCACGGGAATTGAACCATGCTGCTGGCCTGCGTTGGTCTGCTTTCAAAGCCAGCAATTTAACCCTGTGCTAAACCAGCCCGCAGACTACATTTGGAGTATTGTGTTCAATTCTGGGCTCCTTATTTAAGGAAGGATGTTAAAGCCCTGGAGAGAGTGCAGAGGAGATTTACTGGAATGATGCCAGGAATTAGGAATTTTAGGTAGAAGGAAAGATTGGAGAAATTTGGCTTGTATCCTTGGAGCAGAGAGAATTAAGAGGTCACCTTATTGAGGTGATCAGAATTCTGAACAATTTTGACAGGGTAAAGAAGGATATTCTGTTTCCACTAGTTGGTATGTCAGTGACTGGGGATCACAATTTCAAGATGGTCAGCAAGAAAGATAGAAGTGAGATGAGGAGAACCTTCTTTACTCAGAGAGTTTTGGGGGTTTGGAATGTGCTGCTTGAGAGTGTGGTAAAATGGATTCCATAAGAGGTTTCAAAAGAGAACTGGATATATATTTGAAAGTGATTAATATTGAGGGCTACGGCGATAGGGCTGGGGAATGGGACTAGCTATGTTGCTCTTTTGGGAGCCAGTGAAGACACAATGGGCCGAGTGGCCCCTTCTGTGCTGTAAATAACAAATAACATGGAATTGACACCATCTCCACACACTTAGAATTTCCCTAGATGTCGCCTGCCTCTGCAGCTGGTGGGCCAGCATGCGGCTCGCCTTCTTTGTACTGTACCCCCTCGCCCTAAGTAATTGCCCCACCGCCTTTCCCGTCATCAACCCATCAAACTGTCCCTGCAACCTCTTCCTCTCCGCCAACAACGCCTTAGTGGAAGCTCCCGAGTATCTCCTGACAACCCCGTCCAGCCCATTCTTCTCCCTCCTCCTAATGTCCCTATGGCCTTGAACAAAATAACCTCCCCTCGGACCACTGCCTTCAATGCCTCCCATAACATGGCCGCCGACACCTCTCCATTCTTATTAAGCTCTACGTAATCCCCATTCGCCAGGCTCACCTTTTCGGAAAATCCCTTATCTGCCAAGATACCAAAATCTAGTTTCCAAATCGGCCTCTACATTTGCCCCGAGCTAAGCCTTACCTCCAGCCAATGTGGCGCATAAATTATAGGCACATTCCTGACCATATGTTTTCCCCGATCACTTATGGAAGTGGCTAGCACCATTTAATCCAAAAGACCTTCTGAAGCAGATTTGAAAATCATAATAAGACAAGTATTCTTTTGCTATTCTCGGGTATTTGCTGTGTTGTCCCTCTAGGTGATGGCATTTATGGTTTTATCTCCCAATTAAGTGTAAATATCATCAGTGGGATTCCTTATCGGCGGGACCCTCCGCTTTGCCAGCAGCACACTCTCTCCCGTGGATTTCCTGACAGCATGAGGGCGGCCACAATAGGAAACCCCACTGGCCGACTGTCAGGACGGAGGACCCCGCTGCCGGTGGGGGCATGCCGCTCCAGAAAACGGTCCTGGTGGGATGGAGAATCCCACCCCATATCTTTAAGGGATGCTGTCCAGGAGATTTACATCTCATAGAATCATTGAATTTACAGTGCAGAATGAGGCCACTCGGCTCATCAAGTCCGTGCCAGCTCATGGAAAGAGCACTACTTAAGCCCATACCTAAACCCTATCCCTGTAACCCAGTAACCCCACCTAGCCTTTTTGGACACTAAGGGCAATTTATTATGGTCAATCCACCTAACGTGCACATCTTTGGAATGTGGGAGGAAACCGGAGAACCCGGAGGAAACCCACACAGACACAGGGAGAACATTCAAACTCCGCAGAGACAGTGTCCCAAGCCGAGAATCGAACCTGGGACCCTGGAGCTTTGAAGCAGCAGTGCTAACCACTGTGCTACCATGCCTCCCATATGCGCACATCACGTTCACTACAGATATTAGAGGTCTTGTAGTACAGTTGCGGTGTCCCTAACTCTAGACTAGAAGGTCTAGGTTCAAGTCCTGCCTTGGTCATAGAGGAGCATTCATGACACATTTCAGTGGTTTGATAATGAGCCCCACTTCCCCTCTTTTCCCAAGGGAAAAAAGCAGATGTGTGTGAAGATATGCTTTAAAAAGATTGCAAGTATAATTCAATTTGATATTAGGTTTGATAGGCAATCTCCAAATTATATCCAAGTTAAGAAAACGTCAAATATGTGCAAAACAAATTAGCCAACGTAATTGTATTGAACTGTCAATGGGTAAACCCCAGACAAATATGATAACTATTCAGTATGATTCAAAATCTGCACATGCTCTTAAAAGGGTAAGGATGCTAAGAAAATAATAAGAGGTATAATAAAGTTATAGGAGATGTCTAATTCGACAGCAAAAATAAATGCGTTTGAAGAAAAGAGTGGCAAATGTTGGCTGATTAAAAATGAGAGCAAATGAGATTATAATGGATGATATACGAATGAGAGGCTTGTTAAATAAGTACTTTTTAAAATCTGTTTTCACAGTGGAGGAAGGAGACAAATTACCAGTGGTACAAATAAACCTGAGATAAGTCAAAGGGAGGAAGTTAGTGAACATAGTGCAAGCAAAAAACACAAATGAGAAAATAATGGGACTTAAGACAGGCTAACATTCAGAACCAAATGGTTACAGTATTAAAATAAATTATTGAAGAAATTACAGATGCATTTGACAAAATTATCCCTTTGGTTTCGGGAATTGTGCTTTTGGATTGAAATATTTTAAACAACACTCAGTTATTTAAGAAGAGAGGGAGAAGAAACCAATTAGTTACCCAATCTCTCAATTTAACAATCATTACATAAATATAGCATCAGGGACAAGGCCCTGATATTCACTTGGAGGTGCTCGGAATACTGTGATATTTATTAAGCGGTAGAAGAAGTATTGTCTCAAAATTGTTCTTTGCTGTATTACCATGGGAATCCTTCATCTCATTCTATCATATGTGTTTGTTATTTTAATGACAGCATTAGCATATTTATTTTAATAAGGTTAAAGCCTCAGTTAAATTTGTGTACAAAGGAATGACATACAAACATGATGCATTTAGATGCTCATAACACAAAAAGTAATTTCTAATTGAAATCAATGGTGCATCCTCCTGTTGAAATTTATCAATATTTTTCTATCTCGTGGCTGCGGAGACTTAAATTGAGATAAATTTTTAAATCTGTAAATACCGAAGTGCTCTTGGTAGTGAACATAGGATCCACTCTCAGAATTGTAATTATCAGGATGAGCTGTTTATTTCTTTCAAACACTTAATGACTGTTCTTTTTGATAAAACTAATAACCATCTAAATCTATGTGGGATTCTATAAAAGAAATAAAGGTTAACCAATTGCAGTTCAATAAATATATCATATTTTAAATTGCTATAAAATGAATAAGGATGACCTTTCATAGTTACCAGAGCATAATCAGATGATAACATCTTTTTAAACGTTGTCACCTGATTTAATAAATTGCCAGAAATAAAAACAAATCGTGCAGGTACAGGACCACACTCCACAATTAGCAACAGAGTAAAGTTAATTAAATATGATTGTTCAACTTTATAAAAAAATTTGACTCACCGGTCTGGGAGAGGCTGTGCACTTACATAATTTCTCAGTCTCAAACCTCCACAATTTGACAGGCATATCCTAATTGACCATTAATGACAGGTGAGCCCCACAAGTCTTTACCTTGACTCCTTAATTATGATTATTTATGCGTATTTGTCAGGTTTTGGCATGTTCTCCTTGTGGAATGGAGAACAATTTTCTCAATATAGTTCTCTATTAATAGAAATGTGCTCTATTGCTTGCACTCAAAAACATTTCATCCATGGACACAGGACTTCTGTCAGACCTACAAACACCCAATCACTGCTGAAATCATATAAATTGATATGAGTGGAATCAATCGCGTGTTTTAACATGTATGACATCAAATTAGTAGACTATGCTTTGTCACTACATACTGCTCCAGGATTTATTTCTGCTTTGCTTGTTGAACTCATTTCTAAGGACCTCAAATTGCAACATGGTGCAAACATTAAAAAAAAATGTCTGGTTGAAATTCCTGCTTCATTATCAAAGAAGAAATGTTAGCCTTTGAGCATAAATTAATGCCTTGGCTAAAATAGCAGGTGAATGAATATCACCAAGACTTCATACACTGGTGTCATTCCAAGGGCTAACTTATTGTAGGAGGGGGAAGAGGAACAACAAGAACAGCAGCAGGTCAGGGAAACCCAAGGAGCTGCATTTTGTCTCTCCGCAGACTATTCTTGAAGAGGTATCTTCACGTCTATTTTTTCGAAGTCCTTGGTATTTTGGAGTCACTTAACCACAATTTTCAAGAATCGGTGCATCAGGAGGCTACATGCCACCAAAACAATTGTCAGTTTCAAAAGCTGGTTATGACAGAAAATCCACCACCATTTCCTGATGCCTGCTGGCGTCCATTGGAAATGCAATGGTATCGATGACTCTGGAAAAGAGCATATTAATGTAGGCATGGGCAGAAAGCTGACTTATATGACTGATATCACCCTCTTTAATCTGGGATAAGCACAAGACAAACCATATGAATGGCGATAGTCACTTTGATTGTCACAGGCACTGCCTGGTCAGTTGGAAAAACGGGTTTCAAATCTTATTGTAAGACTGTAGAGGGGGAATCTCTGCAATTGGTCCCTTGGAGAATCTCTTGCAGCTTTGTATTGTGCTGCATTTTGCGCAACTTTGCTGGGTTGCAGGAACTGAATGTTGAACCTGGCGACCACACAATTTGTGATGCAATGCAGAGAGCTGATGTCCTGCAATTGGAAACATGCTGCAAGTAGCCTGAAAACATGGTTTGGTTCAGGTTCTGTTTCTTCTACCATTTCCAGCTCTGGAGTGAGGCCCAAATGCTCAGGCAGCAGCTTTGCTACTGCAGGTCTCCGTGCTTTATTTTGCATGTTAAGTTCTATCTGCTTGGCTTTCATTTTTAGCTCTTCTATGTTGAGGATGTTAGGTTTTTCCTGGTTTAGTTCTCCTCCTGTAAAAATGCTTTCACTTCAAATGTATTGATTTTATTTTCTAGTGGTAGTACTTACCAAGTTTACTGCTGTATTCCCTTGTGTTTCTATTTCAACAATTTGTTCAACTTTGTCTTACCCTTCCCTTTTAACTGAATTGGCTCATTTGTAATGGATTGATCATAGACTACTGTCTCATTCACAGTAGGCTTGTAATTTCTTGGATGAATTGATGCTTTAGTTGAAGTGGAGATTATATAAAACCAGATGATCCTCAGTAAGCTTTATGGAATCTTCTAGTTGAATTACCAGAAAATTGGGTCTCAGGTGAACTTTAGATTGGAACAGCTTTGGAGGGGAGGCCTTCTCTTACTTTCAAGGTATACCTGTAGATTACCTTGCTGCATTGTATTACCTTAGTAAGAAGTCTTACAACACCAGGTTAAAGTCCAACAGGTTTGTTTCGATGTCAATTGTATTACCTTGTAGCTGGTTTGATGGCTTATATGGTGTTTCTGATAATATCTATTTCAGAAAAGCTTCTGGTGTTACGTTTTTAAAAGCAGGAAGAAAACATGGCTGCCTTATCCATGTGACCTGTGGTAAGTCTGCAGTCAATTTCCAAATAAGGTGGTGGGTTAGACCAATAAACATCCTGTGTTGTGGCTTTTCACACCCTGAGAGTTTCAGTCAGCCAGGGTCTTTGTGTTTCGGATGAGGAACCATCACAATGCAATGAAAGATTGTTTATATCTTTTGTCTGAACACACTTCAAGTTTCAATGCACCCGATGAAATGTGGAGTCAAGTTGTTTGTTGTTGTGCTTCCTTTAAACAACGGGATGAGTGAATCTCACATATGGCTGTGATTGGCCATATTTCATTTTGGTATTTTCTTGTGTTTAAGGACTGTCTGGAGTACTGTCTGTACTGCCAAGTCACATGAAGTCACAAGGAAAACCCAAAAGCTTTCAGGAAAACCCAAAAGCTTTCTATAGGTATGTCAGGAATAAGCAAATGACTAGGGAAAGAGTAGGACCAGTCAAGGACAGGGATGGGAAATTGTGTGTGGAGTCTGAAGAGATAGGCGAGATACTAAATGAATATTTTTCGTCAGTATTCACTCAGGAAAAAGATAATGTTGTGGAGGAGAATGCTGAGCCGCAGGCTAATAGAATAGATGGTATTGAGGTGCGTAGGGAAGAGGTGTTGGCAATTCTGGACAGGCTGAAAATAGATAAGTCCCCGGGACCTGATGGGATTTATCCTAGGATTCTCTGGGAGGCCAGGGAAGAGATTGCTGGACCTTTGGCTTTGATTTTTATGTCATCATTGGCTACAGGAATAGTGCCAGAGGACTGGAGGACAGCGAATGTGGTCCCTTTGTTCAAAAAGGGGAGCAGAGACAACCCCGGCAACTATAGACCGGTGAGCCTCACGTCTGTAGTGGGTAAAGTCTTGGAGGGGATTATAAGAGACAAGATTTATAATCATCTAGATAGGAATAATATGATCAGGGATAGTCAGCATGGCTTTGTGAAGGGTAGGTCATGCCTCACAAACCTTATTGAGTTCTTTGAGAAGGTGACTGAACAGGTAGATGAGGGTAGAGCAGTTGATGTGGTGTATATGGATTTCAGCAAAGCGTTTGATAAGGTTCCCCACGGTAGGCTATTGCAGAAAATACGGAGGCTGGGGATTGAGGGTGATTTAGAGATGTGGATCAGAAATTGGCTAGCTGAAAGAAGACAGAGGGTGGTGGTTGATGGGAAATGTTCAGAATGGAGTACAGTCACAAGTGGAGTACCACAAGGATCTGTTCTGGGACCGTTGCTGTTTGTCATTTTTATCAATGACCTAGAGGAAGGCGCAGAAGGGTGGGTGAGTAAATTTGCAGATGATACTAAAGTCGGTGGTGTTGTCGATAGTGTGGAAGGATGTAGCAGGTTACAGAGGGATATAGATAAGCTGCAGAGCTGGGCTGAGAGGTGGCAAATGGAGTTTAATGTAGAGAAGTGTGAGGTGATTCACTTTGGAAGGAATAACAGGAATGCGGAATATTTGGCTAATGGTAAAGTTCTTGAAAGTGTGGATGAGCAGAGGGATCTAGGTGTCCATGTACATAGATCCCTGAAAGTTGCCACCCAGGTTGATAGGGTTGTGAAGAAGGCCTATGGAGTGTTGGCCTTTATTGGTAGAGGGATTGAGTTCCGGAGTTGGGAGGTCATGTTGCAGCTGTACAGAACTCTGGTTCGGCCGCATTTGGAGTATTGCGTACAGTTCTGGTCACCGCATTATAGGAAGGACGTGGAGGCTTTGGAGCGGGTGCAGAGGAGATTTACCAGGATGTTGCCTGGTATGGAGGGAAAATCTTATGAGGAAAGGCTGATGGACTTGAGGTTGTTTTCGTTGGAGAGAAGAAGGTTAAGAGGAGACTTAATAGAGGCATACAAAATGATCAGGGGGTTAGATAGGGTGGACAGTGAGAGCCTTCTCCCGCGGATGGAAATGGCTGGCACGAGGGGACATAGCTTTAAACTGAGGGGTAACAGATATAGGACAGAGGTCAGAGGTAGGTTCTTTACGCAAAGAGTAGTGAGGCCATGGAATGCCCTACCTGCTACAGTAGTGAACTCGCCAACATTGAGGGCATTAAAAAGTTTATTGGATAAACATATGGATGATAATGGCATAGTGTAGGTTAGATGGCTTTTGTTTCGGTGCAACATCGTGGGCCAAAGGGGCTGTACTGCGCTGTATCGTTCTATGTTCTATGTTCTATGATATGTTACAGCCCACCTTTACTTTTGGCCGCTTTGTGTACATCTGTGGAGTGTGTAATTGTAATGAAGAGAGTTGCTGTAGTGTTGCCTTGTAATGCAGACACATAGAGACAGAAGGACCCCATGCTCATCCTCATTGTATTAATCAGATCATTGAAGCGCTTCATGTCAACCCATGTTCTGGGAATAATGGTGCGATAGTGACATTATCTGCCACCTGCCTCTACGTTTACTACTATGTCTATTTAAGAACCTTTCTGCCAATTCAGGGAATTCCTGCATGGCGTTAGAAGGAACACTAGCACCTTCATTGCTTCAGTGGAGAAGCAAGGTATATAATAATGTGGGTGAGGGGTGCATTCCCCGTCATATTGGTGCAGACAGGAAAATAAAGTGCCCAAACCGGGTCTTGTTTGAACTAAAGCTACAATGTGTCCCCAGGCAATTTTCAGGCAAAGGAACCTGGAATTTTTGGCAGCTGTGTCTTTCAGCAGGACGTAACCAGGAAAGTGGGGCAATTGGGAAGGAGGAGATCAGGAACGTGGTGGAAATCAAGGGAGATGCTTGCAGCATCTAGGAGGTCAAGGTCATGATGGGGGTCGCATTGATCAGCGAGTAAATGGATATGGTGATTGAAATGTGTCACCGGGGGTAGGGGGAGGGGTCTGTGATTGGCAAGAAGCCTTGGTTTAAATGTGGAGCATTCCTTCACAATCCTGCACAGGGGGCCTCAGACAGACGAGGTCCCTTATTTGCATATATTTCAGCCACTTGGTTTGGACACTTTGGGCTAGATTCTCCAAGCCGAAATCGCATTCGGCGCAGGGGCAGGGAATGGTCGACAAACCCGAAATTTTGACCGACGCCGCTCCCGCAATTCTCCGTTCGGGAGTCTCTCGCGCGCCAACTACGCAGCGTGGGTAGGGAACCGTTGACAGAGGCTCCCCCCGCGATTCTTTGAGCGAAACCGGCCATGTTCTCGATGGCATGGTTCTAACCACCTATCGGCTGCCCTGGTGGGGGGCGGGAGGATCATTTACCGGGGGGGGGGGCCTAGTAAGGGGAGGTCGTGCCTGACAAACCTGTTAGAGTTCTTTGAAGAGATAACAAATAGGTTAGACCAAGGAGAGCCAATGGATGTTATCTATCTTGACTTCCAAAAGGCCTTTGATAAGGTGCCTCACGGGAGACTGCTGAGTAAAATAAGGGCCCATGGTATTCGAGGCAAGGTACTAACATGGATTGACGATTGGCTGTCAGGCAGAAGGCAGAGAGTTGGGATAAAGGGTTCTTTTTCGGAATGGTAACCGGTGACGAGTGGTGTCCCGCAGGGTTCAGTGTTGGAGCCACAATTGTTCTCTTTGTATATTAACGATCTAGATGACGGGACTGGGGGCATTCTGGCTAAGTTTGCCGATTATACAAAGATAGGTGGAGGGGCAGGTAGTATGGAGGAGGTGGGGAGGCTGCAGAAAGATTTAGACAGTTTAGGAGAGTGGTCCAAGAAATGGCTGATGAAATTCAACGTTGGCAAGTGCGAGGTCTTGCACTTTGGAAAATAGAATAGAGGCATGGACTATTTTCTAAACGGTGACAAAATTCATAATGCTGAAGTGCAAAGGGACTTGGGAGTCCTAGTCCAGGATTCTCTAAAGGTAAACTTGCAGGTTGAGTCCGTAATTCAGAAAGCAAATGCAATGTTGTCATTTATCTCAAGAGGCTTGGAATATAAAAGCAGGGATGTACTTCTGAAGCTTTAAAAAGCACTAGTTAGCCCCATTTAGAATACTGTGAGCAATTTTGGGCCCCACACCTCAGGAAGGACATACTGGCACTGGAGCGGGTCCAGCGGAGATTCACACGGATGATCCCAGGAATGGTAGGCCTAACATACGATGAACGTCTGAGAATCCTGGGATTATATTCATTGGAGTGTAGGAGGTTGAGGCGAGATCTAATAAAAACTTACAAGATAATGAATGGCTTAGATAGGGTGGATGTAGGGAAGTTGTTTCCATTCGCAGGGGAAACTAGGACCCGGGGGCACAGCCTTAGAATAAAAGGGAGTCACTTTAGAACAGAGATGAGGAGAAATTTCTTCAGCCAGAGAGTGGTGGGTCTGTGGAATTCATTGCCACAGAGGGAGATGGAGGCCGGGACGTTGGGTGTCTTTAAGACAGAAGTTGATAAATTCTTGATTTCTCGAGGAATTAAGGGCTATGGAGAGAGAGCGTTTAAATGGAGTTGAAATCAGCCATGATCGAATGGTGGAGTGGACTCGATGGGCCAAATGGCCTTACTTCCACTCCTATGTCTTATGGTCTTATGTCCCACGGGACAGCCGCTGGAGACCACTGCCGTGTGCATGCTCGGACTCTCGACCGGAAGTACGGGGCCCCATATCCACAGCCAGAGCTGCGAGAAGCACTCCCGTGCCCTGCTAGCCCCCTACAGATGGGAGAATCATTCAGGACTTTCTTGTGTAAAAACGCTGGTATGGGGACACAGCGCCATTATTGGAGAATCCAGCCCTTTGTTTTCTTGTCTGTGCCAATATGGTGGGGAATGCACTTCTCACCACCCCCCTTAATGGTAATCACATTGATTTCCATAAATTTTAATATATTCACATAAAGGGGCTGGTTTAGCTCAGTGGGCTAGACAGCTGGTTTGTGATGCAGAACAAGGCCAGCAGCATGGGTTCAATTCCCATACCAGCTTACCCGATCAGGTGCCGGAATGTGGCGACTAGGGGCTTTTCACAGGAACTTCATATTTGTGACAATAACAGATTATTATTATATAATTATCGGCTTTGAAGCCATAATGTCTGTCCACGAAGTATCCTCCCCCCCACCCCGGCAGAGTAACGTAATGCTGCCGCGAATCAGTACAGATTTTCAAAAATTAAAACCAGTCATGATAACCATGCCGGGAGCATGGAGGTGCCTGTAGCCCCCAGGGTCTAAGGAACATGGCTGGGTATTTCTCCCTGGCCTCCGACATTGCCAGGAGGCAAAGCCAGGGGACCATGCCAAAGGCATGTCAGGGGAAATGGCAGGGGCAATGCCAGGGGGCATTAGCAGGTGGCTAGAACTCCTGCAGCGAGTAACACACTCAAGTCAGGAGCATAATGTGTCAGAAAAAAAAGGGCAGCACGGTAGCATGGTGGTTTGCACAATTGCTTCACAGCTCCAGGGTCCCAGGTTCGATTCCCCGCTGGGTCACTGTCTGTGCGGAGTCTGCACGTTCTCCCCATGTCTGCGTGGGTTTCCTCCTGGTGCTCCGGTTTCCTCCCACAGTCCAAAGATGTGCAGGTTAGGTGGATTGGCCATGCTAAATTGCCCATAGTGCCCAAAAAGGATAGGAGGGGTTATTGGGTTATGGGGATAGGGTGGAAGTGAGGGCTTAAGTGGGTCAGTGCAGACTCGATGGGCCGAATGGCCTCCTTCTGCACTGAATGTTCTATGTTCTATGTTTTATTACACATACCACCTAAGTTGTCTTTCAATGTGCATTAATTTCTGCAGAAGCCTCTTCTTTTTTGCGAAATCTCTGCTTGTGTTTTATAACCTGGAGCTCTGTCCCTTTGTATGCAATAGCTCCAATGCAGAATTATTCATCACCCGCTGAAGTAGAGCTGATGAAGTGTGCAATAAGCCTCAGGAAATCGTCAGCTTTATCTTTAACATCCTACTATAGTTTCTCCACTTCTTGCTGTGCTTCTCGCCAAATGAGTTTGGCATCTATTCTCATTATGGATGCTATCTCCCAGCTGCAAACTGTTGTTACATACCTTTAATTAAAAAAAACGTTAATTCCAGATTTAAGACTTTGCACAAACATACCTCTGTTTATTAGATCATGGGTTTTCCAAATATTAATCAAAAAATACACTATAAATCTATGATTCTAATTTAACATTTCATGGGATAACTTTATTCTGAATATTGCAAGTTGACTTCTATACTGAGAAGAATAGAAAAGTCAAGAAATGAATCTTTACTTTGTAAGCAGAGGAAAATAAGTTAATCTTTCTGGAAATGTTCTCAACCTGAAAACAAAATGCTTACCCAATTTTCTGAGATTAAACATATTCCCAAAAACATTTCGCCATATTCCTTACCCAAAAGACAGCCTCTGTCATTTCTAATAATAATAATCTTTATTGTCAAAAGTAGGCTTACATTAACACTGCAATGAAGTTACAGTGAAAATCCCCTAGTCGCCACATTCCGGCGCCTGTTCGGGAACACAGAGGGAGAATTCAGAATGTCCAAATTACCTAACAGCACGTCTTTCGGGACTTGTGGAAGGAAACCGGAGCACCCAGAGGAAACCCACGCAGACACGGGGAGAACGTGGAGACTCCACACAGACAATGACCCAAGCCGGGAATCGAACCTGGGACCCTGGTGCTGTGAAGCAACAGTGCTAACCACTGTGCTACCATGCTTCCCCTATTGGTGTGGTCAAAGATTAGAACGTCTCAAGTCTGTATTTGGTAAACAAATATAAATTTAAAGGACTTATGCATGCACTGGTAAACATTAGAAAGAAGTTATAGTTTTAAGTATGTTTAATTGAATGTTTCAGTTCTTGGAAGGGTAAAGCCTGGAGTTGGATTCATGCTGGACAAAAGTGTTTGAATGTGGGGTGTTGGTTAAGTTCTAACTGTGTTTCTATTGTGCTTAGAGAGGGCTATGGCATAAAGAGTAAATAAACCAGCAGTTTCCTTATCAACTGGGGCTTGTAAGGTAGAAAAGCTTTCATGTTTCGTTCAGCCAACATTTTGGGGGGAAATATTGATACAAAGTTTTCAAAAACCCAAACAAGAACACATAGAAACAGTGATAACCCGCCACATCGCCCTCCCTGACAAAGAAATAAACTAACCCCCACCCCCCATCCCATCTCCCTAACAGCTAACAGCGATCAACTCTTTAAAGTACATTATAAACAGCCATCATCTACCCTCTCACGGTGAACTTGACCTTCTCGAGGTGCAAAAACTCCATCAGGTCACCCAGCCATGCCGAGGTGCTTGGCGGTATAATTGACCTCCAGCTTAAGAGGATGTGCCCCCTCTCCTGCCCAGGTGTAGACCGTCCGATTTGTAATGGCCCCACCTCCCTCAGAACCGGTTCCAATGTCCCACAAATCTGAATCCCTGCCTCCTGCACCATCTCTCAAGCCACACATTCACTCTGTCTATCCTGCCGCTCCTACTCTGACTAGCACGTGGCACTGGTAGCAATCCCGAGATAACTACCTTTCAAGTCCTACTTTTTAGTTTATCTCCTCACTCCCTAAATTCAGCATGTAGGACCTTATCCCTTTTTTAATCTATATCATTGGTGCCCATATGCACCACAACAGCTGGCTATTCACCCTCTCCCTTATGAATGCCCTGCAGCCGCTCTGAGACATCTGATCCATCACTGCTTCCATCTCCGTGCTGAACTGGTCTTCATGGACAACATCGTGCTGCCAGAATCATGGACCCTCCTGTGACACCGAGTCCGATCAGTGCCATGTCTAGGGTTGGAGAGTAGAGCCTTTGGAACTACACGGTAATGTTTATCTGGACAACATTGCACTGCATGACCTGTGCTGTCCCCGCAACAAGGTTCCAAAGTTTGACTGGGGGTGGAATGCGAGATGAGGCTAGGGGGAGGGATGGTGTGGGCAGGGGCAGAGAAGGAGGGCCGTGCAAGAAGGGGGCAGGAAGGGTGAGGGCTCATGATGGCACGCAGAGGAGCATGGAGGTCGATGAAGAAGGTGAACAATGGAAGACAGAGGGAAGACCGAGAGGACGGAAGTTGGAGGCTGATAAAGCTGCATGTAAAGTTCACAAACAAGGTGTTAAAGTGATATCGCATAGTTTACTGGAAGGGGATGCTTGAAGATGCCAGATGCTGTGGCTAGAATCCAAATGGGGCATGGGCGCCTCACAGGTGTGGGCTCGGAGGTGGGAAATGTGTTAAATCAAAGAACAAACTTCCGCATGAGGCGATTCAACTTCCCGCCTGCCAGGGGAATCAAAGGGGATCTTGCTTCTGCATAATTATTGCGATTCCAAGCACAGAATCTCGCATGGGATCCCACTATTCTGATCAGCAGGACAAGCGCTGCTGGTGCTGCCGGTTTGAGCTCCCAGGGGGATCGTAAACTGGTTGCAATTCACCTCCGGCATCTCCCAAACAGCGAACTCCGCCCTTAATGTTTCCTTTTTTTTTAAGTCTATTTAGTTAGCCATCTATACAAATCATGTGTAGAGTAAAAGTAAAAGTGAGGATAATATAATGCATTCAAACTAATGAGAGAAAATGAAGTTGGAGGCAGAACCAACCCAGTCCTTTGGTTCTTGTAACCAATTAGTCAGGCCCATTTCCTGTGCATGGTAAGTAAGTGTATCCAACAGCATTATATCCAACCAACTCCTCAGCTGTTGCACTCATTGGAAGAACTCCAGTTGTTTCCAGTGCAATTCAGCTTTCTCTGTGAAAAGGTTTCCTGAATATTTTTCAGAAGTTTTTTTATGTCGAATTGTTTTTTCTCCACACTTCGAGATTGAAGATATAAAACTTTATCCAAACAGTAGAATCATAGAACTTTCAGTGCAGAAGGAGACCATTCGGCCGTTTGAGTCTGCACCAGCCTTCGGAAACAACACCCTACTTAAGCTCAGTAACCTCACCAAACCTTTTGGACACAAAGTGGCATTTTAGCATAGCCAATCCACCTAACCTGCACATCTTTGGACTGTGGCAGGAAACCGGAGCACCCGGAAGAAACCCACGCAGACACGGTTAGAAAGTGCAAACTCTACACAGACAGTCACCCGACGCGGGAATTGAACCCAGTACGCTGGAGGTGTGAGGCAGCAGTGTTAACCACCGTGCCACCGTGCTGCCTTGTAGTTGAACAAGGGCATAATGGCTGCAAGGGAATTATATCTTTTCACAATGATGGGTTTTCCAAATGTGTGTCACTGTTTCTCTTCCTGGAAAGCACACCTTCATAGCTCTACCATTAGTGAGCCTGCCACTATATGATCATATGTGCCTGAGATAGGTTGTTCGGTCTATGCCATCACTACATTTCAAAAATCATGGCAAGATTTTCTCCCAATGTCGGGCAGGAAGTGTGGCGTTGAGGCCGCCATTGACAATGGTGGCTTTATCTGCCATCAAGTATGGGACTATGAAGAAAAAGGAGGCAGGTGGAGGTTCCATATCGTATCGCTGACGGTTGGCCTCTGGTCCACCTGCCTCGCCATCAACACAGTGAATCAATGATCCAGATGCCATTTTGAAAGGCTGCCCAGGTGTATGGTGAGCAAACGAGAAAACAACCTTCACCCAGGTGCACCCTTGGCACCACCCTGACATCAATCTGGCATCAAACTGGCATACCCTAGCATTACTCTGGCAATCTCAATATTACCCTGACATAACCCTCTACCCCCCCACCCCTGAGCGCTGCACTAGTCTCCCAGCTCCCCTGTGAGTACTGCTTACCAGGTGAATACCTTCTGAGGCCAGCTGTGCTTCACACTGTTCTGACATCCCGCTCCATGAACATATTATTTGACATGGGGGTATAACTCCAGTGTATGGGCCTGATAGTGAGATGTTAAGTTATCACAATGAAATTCCTGACATTGAGGTTATTCATGGAGGCCCCACCTCCTCAACCTTGCCCCTCACCTGAGATGTGGTGATCCTCAGGTTAAATCACCACCAGTCAGCTCTTTCCTCGAAGGGGAAAGCAGCCTATGGTCATCTGGGACTATGGTGACTTTACCTTCACCTGACATTGAACAGTGGGCAATGCAGCCTGCCACCGATGGGGAAAGGGGATGCCCACTTCTTGCTTTTACGTTGATGTGAAACACAACTTTAGCCTTTTCATTATATTTTAGCTCTCATCGCCAAATCCACCCGATGCATTTGGGAGCGGAAAATCTCAACCCACATATAATCAGTTCAACCATAGTTGAAGTAACAGTTCTTCCCACTTTATTTTTATTCTCGTGGAAACTATTAGCTGTTGTGAAGAATTTTGCATGACCTATTTTCCTACAAGTTTAGTTCTAGATTAATGTAATATGGGCTGCCATAAGCCTCCTGAGCACTGGGCTCACTTCCGAGCTTCCCTGGGAGCATTGTACCCCAGGTGCCCGTCTTCATAGGCCAATCGTACTTCATGTCATTCTGACAGCACACTGCTCTTGATGGATTTTTTGATATGGGGGATGTTCCAGCATATGGGCCTGATAATTAGAAGTAAATTTAATATATGAGGATCCTGACATTGAACATTGGGAAACGCAGCCTGTCACTGGAGGAGGGAGGGGACAATCACGTCGTGTTTTCATGTCATTGTGAAATGCGACTTTGGACTTCACCTGATATTTTCCACTCCCATTGCTGAACCTGCCCAATACAAATGGGCCTGGAAAATCACATCCAGAAAAGTTGCTTTCAGTAAGAATTGGCCACCAATTAGTAATTTTAAAAAAAACATTGTTTCATGCGATGTGGGTGTGGCTGCATTTACTATCCATCCTTAGTTGCCCTTGACCTGAATGGTTCGCTGGGCTATTACAGAGGGAAGTTAAGAGTTAACCAAACTGCTGTGGTTCTGGAGCCACATGTGAGGCTGACTAGGTAAGGATGGCAGATTTCCTTCCCTAAAGGGCATTAGTACATGAGTTTTTAATGACAATTGACAGTTTCATGGACACCATTACTGACTAGCTTTCAATTCCAGATGTTTTGATTAATTGAATTTAAATTCCATCTGCTGTGGTGGGATTTGAACCCAGGAGCATTAGCGTGGGCCTCCAAATCATCAGATCAGTGACTACACCGCCACCTCCCCTTCAAACCTGACCTTCTAAAAACTGTCAGGGCATTAAGTGGATCAGACTTTAACTACTTTTTCAGATCATCTGATGTTAGAAAACTCTGGTATATAGGATGGAATCCAGTTTCTGGAGCTTTGGTTTATTTCTGGCTTGCAAGAGGCAATAATTATGACATTGGAAAGAAACGTTGGAGGAAGATTTCAACATGCATGAAAGAAATTGGGTTCCACCTCGAAGAGCTGGGCATTCATAACATATTTTAAGTTCTGCATCTGGCAGAAGTTGGGTTATATTATCTCACATTTGGCAAGCTAATTTCCCTTTCCTAAATGCTGTCTCACTTTATTTTGGCAATTTTAAATTAGAGTCTTTTCTAAGATCTGCTGTTCACCTACGTAAGAATAGTGCAGGCGCTGTCAATCTTTCACTGCACAGCACATATCCCAGATTTATACACATCGGCGTATTATAGTGCATGTAAATTTTACATAAACTGTTATTTTCTCTAACAGTAATCGCTAAAGTAACTTTTTTCAGAAAAGCAATATTTAGTGACATTCTTTCAATATAGTCGCTAGTTTTACTTGTGACACTGAATAGGTACATTTCACAATAGCTTTGAAATGGATATATTGGTTGTTGCAGCAGAACGGTCAAAGATGTACACATGTAAAATTTTGGTTCGGGTGAGCTGTGGTGAACAGCTGAAACATGGCAGATAGGATATGAGACAGACATTAAACAAACCTCACAGGGCCAATTAATTAGCTTGACTTATCAAGTTTAGCAGTATCTTGAATACAAATTTTCAACCCATATTCATACTTAGTCAATTAATGAACTCTCATTTCCATTTGTTGCTAACAATATTGTCTTGAACTTGCAGAGTTTAAAGAAGGATTGCCTGTATCTGCTTAAATTTGTCATTAACAGAAGATATAAACCACTATTTAGAAGCACTATTTTCGATTAAGTACAAATATGTGACAAACATTTCCTTTTGGCTGTTACTGAAAACATTCAGGGCCAAATTTTTGCAGAGTAGGGAAGAATCCGCAGACCTTTAAAACGGTAAGTCAGACCTGGAAACAGAAATCTCACACCCATTTCTGACAGATTCATTTTGTTCTGGCAGGGAAAGGGGATAGGGTATGATTCAGCCAGACTGAAAACCTGAGTTAAACAGGGCCATTTGAACTTAGTTTTGATTTCAAACAGACCACATTTTAGATGTTCCAAGAACCTAGCATGCAGTACGGGAGTCACAAATGGATGGAATAGACATAAAAACTCATGAATAATGTATGTTTAGGTGTCTTTTATTTTAATCATCTCTTTAAACTTGGACAAGAAGGCGAAGCTGTCAATGAAATAAATACCATCTGCTGGACCACTTTTATTAACAGGCCACCTGATGTAGGTGAGGAAATGTTTGTGCAGTTTCAGTAGACTTTTCATTGAAATGTTCCACGGGTATTATTATGCCATTATGAATGCCTGGCTGAATTTCAAGAGCTACAATTTTCTCAGCAGCATAATTTAGTTCATAGTTTGATCGATAGTTAAAGAGGCTATTAAACCATTTATGTCTTCGATGTAGGGTCTGACTAGAGGTTTTTAGAAGAAATTAACCACTTGAGATTTAAAAGCTATGAATGGGTTTCATTATTTGACATTTTTTCACTGTCAGTTGTTTATTTGTTTTCAAATCCACATCGCTCCATGATGGACAGAGGTTTAATGGCTTTAGAGATGGCATGTTTGAGGGCCCATGGAGAGTAAGAGAGGGCATTGGTGTCTATGTGGGGGCATGTGTTGGCATGGGGGTCATGAGGGGGCATTGGTGGATGGAAGGCATGTATTGTCATAGAGGAGCTGTGGGTGTGGTTGGGGCTGGTCATGTGAGAGGAGAGGGTTTGAGGATCTTAAAGTCTTCTAAAACAACTGGGATGAAGTCCCAGAGAACTGAGGTGGGTGTTCTAACCAGCCCACCTCAGCATTTTCCCATCACTTGCTGCCTACAACCTGCATCTGCGGTCGGTGAGCCAGAACCAATCCCACCCTAGACTCCTCAGATCAAAGGTTGGGTGCGATGCACCCTTTTAAACTGAAAAGGGTCTGCCA
This sequence comes from Scyliorhinus torazame, assembly GCF_047496885.1. NCBI lineage: Eukaryota > Metazoa > Chordata > Chondrichthyes > Carcharhiniformes > Scyliorhinidae > Scyliorhinus > Scyliorhinus torazame. The sequence goes on from NC_092708.1 coordinate 76,436,798, forward strand.
AGCAGCAATTTTTCCCAACTTGAGCTGCCCATCTCGGTTGTGAAAATCTAGCCCTTGTTCTCAGCACATTAGAGAAGAACCTGTATTCACATATTAACAATTGCAATCTCAGAACATGGCATATGTAATGGCTCAGGAGTGGGAATGGAAGCTATTTCAGAAAGCTCTATGCCTAGAATCGGATCAATAAGAATGGAACGAGGCAACAGAACTCTGCTGAAAGGCAGAGGAGAGGCATTGGAACAGGATGGTGTGTTCCAGGAGTTACAGTTGACCAGAACCTTTAATTGGACCAACCAGATCACACAAAGGATTTGGTTTTGAAGGATGAGCAGGGGAAATAATAATAACCTTTATCAATAATAATAATCTTTATTAAATGCCCCATGGTCACAATGACATAAGGTTGCATTTGTGACTTTGATGAGATCTATTTCAGAGCTGTGTCGATCTGATTGGAGGGTTTGAATTATGGGAAAATAGGCATGAATTTAGGAGAAAGTGATTGAGAAATCTCACCACAAATAAAAATATAGCGAGGAGACTTTAGGCGGCACTTAATGTAGATGTTGACTGGAGAGACTCTTTTAGGGACGGCTTTGTTAGACTAAGTGCCACTCAGGTACTCAACTGAACAGCGGTGGGCCTTCCACTGAACAAAGGACTTCCGTGACAGAAGTCCCACCTGGCGAGAGCCGCTGACCAAGCAGAGGATGACAGCTCTGTTGAGTTGCCAATAAGAGGCCTAGGATCATCACTTAATCCCAGGCCACAAGTATGTGGGGATTTATGGAGAGTGGTACATAGGGGATCAGTACCGGCAGTAACAGCAAGGGAGGGTTTGCTCTCAGCAGGGCTCCCCTCTTCCGGATGTTTGTCTTTGATAAGCCACTGAGTGCCTTTGAATGAAGGCTCTCCTGATAGCCTGCAAGCAGCTGCGGATGGGTTTGTTTGTCATGCTGCCCACATGGCAAGTCCCCCGACTTAGAACTGGGTTAATACGAGTGATGGTGCACCCTTTAAGTGGGTATTAATTAAATGTCTACTTAAGGGACTCAATGGTGGTGGGGCAGAAATGCCCCGGGATTTAATTAGGATGGAGGCAGGAATGCAGCGGAGTTTCTAACCACCGACCTGATTACCTGTACCTCCAACCCCCAAACCTGCAGAGGGGAGGACATTAAATTCCACACCTAAGGTGACATTCAAGACCCATATCATCATTTAGATAAGTCCCCGGGACCTGATGGGATTTATCCTAGGATTCTCTGGGAGGCCAGGGAAGAGATTGCTGGACCTTTGGCTTTGATTTTTATGTCATCATTGGCTACAGGAATAGTGCCAGAGGACTGGAGGGCAGCAAATGTGGTCCCTTTGTTCAAAAAGGGGAGCAGAGACAACCCCGGCAACTATAGACCGGTGAGCCTCACGTCTGTAGTGGGTAAAGTCTTGGAGGGGATTATAAGAGACAAGATTTATAATCATCTAGATAGGAATAATATGATCAGGGATAGTCAGCATGGCTTTGTGAAGGGTAGGTCATGCCTCACAAACCTTATTGAGTCCTTTGAGAAGGTGACTAAACAGGTAGATGAGGGTAGAGCAGTTGATGTGGTGTATATGGATTTCAGCAAAGCGTTTGATAAGGTTCCCCACGGTAGGCTATTGCAGAAAATACGGAGGCTGGGGATTGAGGGTGATTTAGAGATGTGGATCAGAAATTGGCTAGCTGAAAGAAGACAGAGGGTGGTGGTTGATGGGAAATGTTCAGAATGGAGTACAGTCACAAGTGGAGTACCACAAGGATCTGTTCTGGGGCCGTTGCTGTTTGTCATTTTTATCAATGACCTAGAGGAAGGCGCAGAAGGGTGGGTGAGTAAATTTGCAGACGATACTAAAGTCGGTGGTGTTGTCGATAGTGTGGAAGGATGTAGCAGGTCACAGAGGGATATAGATAAGCTGCAGAGCTGGGCTGAGAGGTGGCAAATGGAGTTTAATGTAGAGAAGTGTGAGGTGATTCACTTTGGAAGGAATAACAGGAATGCGGAATATTTGGCTAATGGTAAAGTTCTTGAAAGTGTGGATGAGCAGAGGGATCTAGGTGTCCATGTACATAGATCCCTGAAAGTTGCCACCCAGGTTGATAGGGTTGTGAAGAAGGCCTATGGAGTATTGGCCTTTATTGGTAGAGGGATTGAGTTCCGGAGTCAGGAGGTCATGTTGCAGCTGTACAAAACTCTGGTACGGCCGCATTTGGAGTATTGCGTACAGTTCTGGTCACCGCATTATAGGAAGGACGTGGAGGCTTTGGAGCGGGTGCAGAGGAGATTTACCAGGATGTTGCCTGGTATGGAGGGAAAATCTTATGAGGAAAGGCTGATGGACTTGAGGTTGTTTTCGTTGGAGAGAAGAAGGTTAAGAGGAGACTTAATAGAGGCATACAAAATGATCAGGGGGTTGGATAGGGTGGACAGTGAGAGCCTTCTCCCGCGGATGGATATGGCTGGCACGAGGGGACATAACTTTAAACTGAGGGGTAATAGATATAGGACAGAGGTCAGAGGTAGGTTCTTTACGCAAAGAGTAGTGAGGCCGTGGAATGCCCTACCTGCTACAGTAGTGAACTCGCCAACATTGAGGGCATTTAAACGTTTATTGGATAAACATATGGATGATAATGGCATAGTGTAGGTTAGATGGCTTTTGTTTCGGTGCAACATCGTGGGCCGAAGGGCCTGTACTGCGCTGTATTGTTCTATGTTCTATGTTCTATTTGCAAGGAGTAAAATGTGAAAAAGATGGAGAGTTTAATAGCAAAATTATTTTGGTTATAAGAATTCCTTTTTGGCAGCATTTACAATTGTGTTAAAATGCAGATGAAAATGTTGCCCCTTTAATCTAACTGATATTTGTCAGAATGATTCATAATTCTTAGGGGCCTATAAATGTTTGGCTAGCAGACATACCTCCTGGGCCGAGAAAACTTAAGATATGTGGAAAAATCAGCTTTTTTCTGAGTCAGCCACTCATTTGACTCTGAGAAACACAACATTGTGTGTGATACACCTTAAGACAATTTAGATTGTGAGTAATTAGACTTTGCATTAATGATCATGTAGGTAAAAGTGAGATACTAAATTATATCTTTTCTGAGATCCCATTCTTAAAATTGAATGAGATATTCCAAGAATTGTCTGCATGGTATTTATGATTGAATCTATCTGGATATCGTCAGAAACCAATTAATTATTACAACAACAACAAAGCTTAGATGAATGATGGTGTTTCATGTGGAGCATGAACACCATCCTGGAACTGTTGGGCTGAATGATTTTCTTCTGAGCGATAAATATTATCTGATCTGGTGAAACATATACTAAACAAATCCTTCTTTTCTGTACAGAGGAGGTCATGAGCAGTCTGCCCAGCAATGAAATTGAATTTCCAGGGAGATGGGAATGGAATAAATAATAAAATGAATAGAAATTTTAAATAGGGCGATCAGTGATCGGCTGAGGATGTTAAAGCCAGGGGAGCCACTGTGCCTGAATAGACTTCATACAAGGATATTTTTAAAAAGTGAAATCAACTTTATCGTTGCCATTAATTCCAGGGAATCATTGGAATCTGGAGCAATGCCTGAAGATCAGAAAGTAGCCAAAATAATTGCAATTTTTAAAGAAGGGCACAGTGATAACCCATGAACTGCAGACCAGTGAACGCGATGTTTTTGCAATATCTTTAAAGAACGGATAATTAAACGTCTAGATACATATGATAAAAGGGAGTCTGTACTGATTTAAGGAAGTCAGGTGTTTCCTATAAAAACGATTAAGAGCTCTGTGTGGAAATGACAAAGTTTGTTGAGGACTGAAATTCGGTGAATATGATGTATTTGGGTATCAGTAATCTGTTGCACACGTGATTACTTCACAAGTTAGAAAGCCACGGAAAAGCCGGTCAGCACCTGAGGTAAACTGGAAATTGCTAAATCTAGAGCAACCGATGTGTGGTTGTGAACATAGAAAGGGTACTTCAATGATCAGGCAATTTTCTTTTCCCTCACGGTCCAAATCATTTGGATAGAATTTGCAGCACAAAAGCAGATTATTCTGTCCAACTACTTTTTAGGGAGTGGGGTATGCAGGCAGATAGATTACCGGCCCTCCTATTTCCAAGCTAAAAGGCAGTTGACGCGCTGCCAACAAGGTGAATCTGTCTTCCCTACAGCTATAGTATGCTGGGGTTGGCCTGAAGTGAATGAGTGGAACTTCCAGGCCAGGAGGTCCTGGCATAGAGAGCTGCTAGCCATTCTGATTGGCCAGCAGCAGTGTAGTCTCAATAGCATCAGTAAAGAGTAGTGGCCACTGCTGGGACTTTAAGTAGTCCCAGTCCCAAGGAAGAAATCGAGATGGATACCAGACTTCAGGTAAGTTTGGGGATTTTGAGCAGTCATGGCAGGGGTGCCCAGCGATGCGGGGTATACGGGCAAAGGGGTGCAAGATCAGGTTAGAGAGGGCGGGAAGTTCAAAAGGGGTACCATCTTGGGGAAAGGAGGGACATGCCCCCAACAGACACAGAGGACCCCACAAAAGAAGTTCCCCCATTCCTATCCAGCAGCAGCCCATGCGAGACTGCACGCCATGCCCCTGCCATCCCCTGCAGACTTAAAAATTGTGGAAGGTGGAGGTGGAAAGAGGCCCTTCACGGTCAGTTAATTGCCTGTTTAAGGCAGGTGGGCCGTGAGGCTCTTTAACCCCCATGAGGGATAGGTAAGAGGTAGGCACGAAGGTGGGTAGGTTGCAAATCACTTTACTTTACAGACCCACACCCTGCCTTTACATACGCTGGCAGGAGGCTGTAAGATTCATCCCACATGAGCTTCCAGACTCCATTTACTTCATCTCACCTCATCACAAATCCTTCTATTATTTTCTCCCTCATGTGTTGCCCCTTCTTCCCCTTAAATATACCTGAACTACTCACCTCAGCCACTCTGTTTGGTCGTGAGTTCCACGTTCTCACCACTCTGAGTAAAGTAGGTTCTCCTAAATTCCTTATTTGATTTCTTAGAACATAGAACATAGAACATAGAACAATACAGCGCAGTACAGGCCCTTCGGCCCACGATGTTGCACCGAAACAAAAGCCATCTAACCTACACTATGCCATTATCATCCATATGTTTATCCAATAAACTTTTAAATGCCCTCAATGTTGGCGAGTTCACTACTGTAGCAGGTAGGGCATTCCACGGCCTCACTACTCTTTGCGTAAAGAACCTACCTCTGACCTCTGTCCTATATCTATTACCCCTCAGTTTAAAGTTATGTCCCCTCGTGCCAGCCATATCCATCCGCGGGAGAAGGCTCTCACTGTCCACCCTATCCAACCCCCTGATCATTTTGTATGCCTCTATTAAGTCTCCTCTTAACCTTCTTCTCTCCAACGAAAACAACCTCAAGTCCGTCAGCCTTTCCTCATAAGATTTTCCCTCCATACCAGGCAACATCCTGGTAAATCTCCTCTGCACCCGCTCCAAAGCCTCCACGTCCTTCCTATAATGCGGTGACCAGAACTGTACGCAATACTCCAAATGCGGCCGGACCAGAGTTCTGTACAGCAAAGAGTTCTTGGTGACTATACTATAATTACATTCAAGGCCCCTAATTTTAGAATTCTCCACAAGTGTTAGCACCTTCTCCACACCTAACCTATTTAAACCCTTCAAGATTCAAAAAAGCCTCCCTCAGGTTGACTGAATACTTACACATACTGTAAATAGCAACGACCCAGCACAGTGTTTGCATATGACATATAACTGAGAACAAGTGTCATTATATAATAGGGAATAGATAAACCTCATACAAATCAACCACCTGTATAGTTTGGGAAGGTCGAAGATGGACACACAGAAAGCATTATCAAAAGGAAAAGCAAGTGGAACTATAATCCAGATGGTTCTAAACAACTTGGCACAGCTGAGGAGTGCGACTTTTGTGATACTTCACAGAAACCAAAATCATAGTGTAAGGCTCAAGTCAACAAAGTTAGTCATATCTTGAAACATATTACTGAGGTATGGAACACACATATTTGGAGGCAATGCATAGGAACTGGTATGTACAGTGCTGGTTGGTATACTGTACCAATGATACCCAAGCATTGGAAGCAGTGCAAAACAGGGCAACAGGATTCATAATTTTACACAATCTGGTCTATTAGGAGAGGTTGAAGAGCCCAAATGTCAAAGATTGCTGGTGTGTTAGGGAGGTTGGTTCGATGTGGACTGCACTCGATGCAGGGAAGTTAGAAACAGACGTCTAACACAGGAGAAGATCCAACACTGTTTTATTCAACTAGATGAACTGCTGTACATATTCAGCTGTGGGTCGACACTATACTGATCTGACTCGTGACCTTGTAGTAGCCTGACCAGACTTACTAGCTACCGCATGGTGTTTGTGCTTGCTAGTTCGTGGACTCTGACTGTCTCAGTAGCTGGGTCCCGAGAGAGCGGGAAACCTAGTGCCCTCTGGCTTTATAGTGGTAGTATCCTGTCTGGTGATTGGCTGTGCTGTGTTGTATGCTTACTGGCCATCCTATGTGCCAATCACTGCCTGTCTGCATCTCATTATATACATGAGTGGATATTATGACAATTGCAACAAATTCTAAAGTTTGATTTTTAGTACTGTTCCTTCATATTTTGCTCAGGCTCAGCACTCAACTTTGCTAACTTTGATGAGCAAAGTGCCTTGGCCAATGATAGAAAATGAGTATCCATTACTGTAGTTTGGCTCACCTTTGTAACATCTATCTCTCAGGCCAATTTAAGTACGCATCCCAAACTGAAGAAGGACTGTCAATTAAACATATATATAAGCATGGTCTGCAAAAAGCTTGCATTGGAATGGAATGCAAATTAGAGGGTCAACATTTCAGCAATCCCAGCTGACTCACCACTAGCGGTGGCAAGTGCTGTGCTACACCTGAGGAGAATAATGCATCGATGGAAGTGTACCCTCAGTAGGTGTGTTCTAAGATTAAGTCCTGCTGTCTTGGACTCCAGACGTAGAACATAGTTCTTAGACAGACCATAGACATATTCTGGTTTCTGCTTAACACTTGTGTATTAGTAATCCATCTAAACTGGTTACTGAGTAGGCACATACCTCCTGGGATGGTGCCAATCTCTCGCTCACAAGACTAAGACATATTTGTTGGTACTGCCAGAAAGCAGAATGCAGGTTACAGGGTAACTAAACTGCAAAGACAGCAAAGACATTGAAATGAAAGATTGATCCAAAAGAGAAGACTGAAGAAAATGAACATTTGGAGCCTCTGTGACTAGAAGAGAATAACTCAGGACACTCTGAGGAACTTGTTGCTCCCTCAGAGAACTCTGCAAAGAAGCTTCAGAAGAGGAATGATCTTCAACTTCAGGAAAGACTGTTACAACTCTATCTTCCACTGCTTTATTGAAGACTGAAAGGGCATTGAGAATCTGAGATTTCAATTAACTTGAACAACAAAATAAAAAAAGGCCACATTCTTGGACGACTATCAGGAAAAGAAGAAATCATTTTCCAATGATTGTCCTGGAGGACTGTCTACTTGCGGCATGTAGTAAGTAATAAGAGAGCCACACCACTTTCGCCCCATTATTAGAAATGGGAAGAATTGCAGAGAATATGGAAGCAAGTCAGCCTCATCTTCCGTAATAAGATAAATTTCCTTGCAGGCAATGAACTTGAGAATAAGGCTGCTGTACAGAATTCTATAGTTTCAGAAGTGCTAAAGATTCCACAACAACTTCTGTGTTGATTTCAGGCTCTGAAAGGATGAAAATATCCAGCTGGGACTGAAGTATGGATGTTAATTGACTCTCATCCTGGGATAATACCAGCGCAGTGTGATCCTATGTGCACTCTAACCTGGATTCAGACAAAGCATCTTTTGTGGAAGACTCTTCATGGACAACAGGAAATAAAGTAGGCGAAACATCAATAGATGGAACTAAAATCTGAATGCTCCTCAGCTGATTCTTCCATGTTGAAAAAGAGATGTCATATGTGCATCTATCAATGGGAAGGGTGAATCATTCTCAAGGACCTCAACTTCCACGAGGTCACTCAGGACTTCAAAGAGTTCTTCTCCATCACTCTCTAGGATGAGCCAATTTAGATCCATCACACCTTCATGGGTCTTCGCCGTCTGCTGCAGTCCCTTCTGTATCCGTCACCTCTGGCCTGACTTTGTGAAGAACTGAGAGAATCATAATCTCCATCTCTGCCCTGGGTCGAGTGGGTGGTGTCTGTGTGAAATAAAGGAGCTTCCTGCTGAGTGTATAAACTTGCTCAGCTTCTGAAGGTAGGATTTCCAGTGTGCCTGTGTAAAAGGATGAGGATTGTTTCATGAATGACAGTGAGTCATTCTAATAATCTTTATTATTGTCACAAGTAGGCTTACATTAACATTGCAATGAAGTTACTGTGAAAATCCCCTAGTCGCCACATTCCGGCGCCTGTTCGGGTAATAGAGGGAGAATTCAGAATGTCATAATTACCTAGCAGCACACCTTTCAGGACTTGTGGGAGGAAACCAGAGCACCCGGAGGAAACCCACGCAGACACGGGAAGAACATCTAGACTGCACACAGACAGTGACCCAAGCTGGGACCTTGATGCTGTGAAGCAAAGTGCTAATAATTGCGCCACCATGCTGCCCAATTCAATTGATTGGCCTCAGCTGTTTTTTCTAGGATGCATAGAAATATGTCAATGGGAGAAATGTCAAAATATAAATGGTATGTGTCACTTTCGGCGCAAAACTGGTGCGATTCCTGCTGACCTGGCGGCACAATGCAGAGCATAGTTTCAGGGACTTGAAAATAATTCTACTCACATGAAAAGCGCCATGCCTGAGGCGCAAAGTATCTGGTTCTCCCGCACCTGGGGGTCTTCTGAGCACTTTAATCAAGGGGGGGGTTGCATTGAAACTGTCCCAGTCTTCTGCGGCAAAGAGTACCACAGATTCACCATCCTCTGGCTGAAGAAATTCCTCCTCATCGCTGTTTTAAAGGATTATCCCTTTAGTCTGGGATGGTGTCCTCTGGTTCTAGTTTTTCCTACAAGTGGAAACATCCTTTCCACATCCACTCTATCCAGGCCTCGCAGTATCTTGTAAGTTTCATAAGCTCCCCCCTCATCCTTCTAAACTCCAACTCGTACAGACCCAGAGTCCTCAACCATTCCTCATACAACAAGCTCTTCATTCCAGGGATCATTCTTGTGAACCTCCTCTGGACCCTTTCCAAGGCCAGCACATCCTTCCTTAGATACGGGCTCACAATATTCCAAATGGGGTCTGACCAGAGCCTTATACAGCCTCAGCAGTACATCCCTGGTCTTGTGTTCTAGCCCTCTCGACATGAATGCTAACATTGCATTTGTTTTCCTAACTGCCGACTGAACCTGCACGTTAACCTGAAGAGAATCGTGAACAAGGACTCCCAAGTCCCTTTGTGCTTCTGATTTCCTAAGCATTTCCCCATTTAGAAAATAGTCTATGCCCCCATTTCTCCTTCCAAAGTGCATAACCTCACACTTTTCCACATTGTATTTTATCTGCCACTTCTTTGCCCACTCTCCTAGCCTTTCCAAATCCTTCTGCAGCCCCCTGCTTCCTCAATACTACCTGTCCCTCTACAGATCTTTGTATTATCTGCAAACTTAGCAACAGTGTCTTCAGTTCCTTTTTCCAGCTCATTAATGTATATTGTGAAATGTTGTGGTCCCAAACAGACCCCTGAGGCACACCACTAGTCATCACCTGCCATCCTGAAAAAGACCCCTTTATCCTCACTCTCTGCTTTCTGACAGTCAGCCAATCCTCTATCCATGCCAGGGATAATCCCCTTAACACCATGGGCTCTTAACTTATTTAACAGTCTCCTATGTGGCACCTTGTCAAAAGCCTTTTGGAAATCTAAATACATCACGTCCACAGTTCTCCTTTGCGTAACTTCCTTGTTACCTTCACAAAGAACTCGAACAGATTTGTCAGACATGACCTTCCTTTGACAAAGCCATGCCGACTCAATACTATTTTATCATGCACTTCCAAGTAATCTGCGATCTCATCTTTAATAATGGACTCTAAAATCTTACCAATGACCGAAGTCAGGCTAACTGGCCTATAATTTTCAGTCTTCTGCCTTCCCTCCCTTCTTAAACAACGGTGTTACATTAGCTTTTTTCCAGTCCTCTGCGACCCTTCCTGCCTCCTGTGATTCCTGAAAGATCACCACCAATGCCTCCACAATCTCCTCAGCTATCTCTTTTAGAACCCTGGAGTGTAGTCCATTTATCCACCTTCAGACCTTTCAGTTCCCCTTCTCCTTAGTAATGGTCACTGCACTCACCTCTGCCCTCCGATTCTCCTGGAGCTCTGGCATCCCTGATGCAAAGTAACTATTCTGTTCTTCATCTCTCTTTGTTTCCTATTATTACTTCTCCAACAACATTTTCCAGTGGTCCAATGTCTATTTTTGCCTCTCTCTTACCTTTCATATATTGAAAAAAACTCTTCCTGTCCAGCAAGATATTGAACCACGCCTGGAAGACGGTTACAATACTGGTGAGTGCCAGCACCATGCGCAAGGGGATGTGCAGGTTGGGTGGGGTTATGGGGTTGCAGGGTTGTAGCAGGGAAGTGGGCCTGGGTGGCGTGTTCTTTCAGAGGGCCGATGCAGACTTGTTGAGCCGAATGGTCTCCTTCTGCACTAGAAATTCTATGGATTCTTTGGTGGTGCAATACCACAAGCAAATGAACAACCTACTCCATTCTTAGTTACAGAATTCATAGAATCCCTACAGTGCAGAAGGAGGCCATTCGGCCCATCGAGTCTGCACTAACCTTCTGACAGAGCACTCCATTCGAGCACACTTCCCCACCCTATCCCAAAAAACCCTTAATCTAACTTGCACACTAAGGGTCAATTTAGCATGGCCAATCCACCTAACCAACACATCTTTGGGCTGTGGGAGGAAACCGGAGCAACAGGAGGAAACCCACGTAGACACAGGGAGAAAGTGCAAACTCCACGCGGACAGTGACCCGAGGCTGGAATTGAACCTGGGTCTCTGGCACTGCAAGACAGCAGTGCTAACCACTGTGCCACTGTGCTGCCCTTGTGCCACCGTGCTGCCCTTGTGCCACCGTGCCGCCCTGGGTAAGTGGTCCCTGAGCACAATTTTCCCCAAATTGGTACTGGATCAGATGAGGAAAGCTGTGTGAAGCTCACTGGCTTCACTTTTTCATGCCTGATAAAACAGTTCTCTGTGCAATTTTAAAGCGCTGGTGAGGATCACGCAGACAGCTTGGGGGGGCATAAACAGGCTGGCAATGCCATGGGGTAGGCCAGCAAGCTACTATTCCTCCATGAAGAACAGGCGATGAATGCATCTCTAGCCTTCTTGCCCATTCGCACCCTAGCTCCCACCTGCCCACCATCCTCAGGATTCTCAATGGGCTTTTCCTCAATGCCACCTGGGGTGTCCTTCAAAGATTCCAGGGATCTGTGACTGGCTGAGTATGTAGCTGCCATGCACACTTCCTGGAAAACCATGTTGGAGGGAATTAAGTTGAGTCCTGAAGACTGTGTTGAGCTTTAAGGAAAAGTCTTAATTTCACATTCATGTGGGAGACACAGCTGCTCAGGCCTGAACGCTGCAGGTTCCTATGAGTCAGTGTCTCTCCCCGATTGCACAGTGCAGTGGTCAGTTATACTGTCTGATGCCGTAAAATTCCATATTCATATGTTAATTTGTTTTACTGAGTACAGATAATATAGAACATACAGTGCAGAAGGAGGTCATTCGGCCCATTGGGTCTTCACTGACCCACTTATGCCCTCACTTCCACCCTATCCCAGTAACCCAAGAACCCCTCCTAACCTTTTTGGACACTAAGGGCAATTTAGCATGGCCAATCCACCTAACCTGCACGTCTTTGGACTGTGGGAGGAAACCGGAGCACCCAGAGGAAACCCACACACACACTGGGAGAATGTGCAGACTCCGCACAGACAGTGACCCAGCAGGGAATCGAACCTGGGACCCTGGAGCTGTGTAGCCACAGTGCTATCCACTTGTGCTACCGTGCTGCCCACGATAGTTAGAAAAATGGCGCAAAACCTAGTTTTTATCATATTGATTCATTTTCTGAATACCGGATGGTTTGCATAATCTTGTTAAGTATAGACATTGTATGACACAGCCCTGATAATTGCATCTCCTGACGATCCCTGGCCCCCATTTAGCTTGTCAAAGGGTTGCTCCTAGCTGTGATGGGGTGTTAACAGCCCCCCCCCCCCCCCCCCCCTGAATGTTCGTCCGGAGATCGCAATCTTTTCTGGATTTTCGAGTGGTCTGTCTGTTCTAATGCAGTTTCCCTGATTATTCTGTTTATTCAAAAAGGTTTTTCAGACTTTGTCATTGTGGATGTAGATGGCCTGTGTTGATTGCTACCTGCCTGGATGTAGAACATAGAACATAGAACAATACAGCGCAGTACAGGCCCTTCGGCCCACGATGTTGCACCGAAACAAAAGCCATCTAACCTACACTATGCCATTATCATCCATATGTTTATCCAATAAACTTTTAAATGCCCTCAATGTTGGCGAGTTCACTACTGTAGCAGGTAGGGCATTCCACGGCCTCACTACTCTTTGCGTAAAGAACCTACCTCTGACCTCTGTCCTATATCTATTACCCCTCAGTTTAAAGTTATGTCCCCTCGTGCCAGCCATATCCATCCGCGGGAGAAGGCTCTCACTGTCCACCCTATCCAACCCCCTGATCATTTTGTATGCGATGTCTGAATTAACTGTCCCTATTTCCTAGTGAGGTCTGACTTGCTCTTGTGCGTTTGTCCATTTAACTAAACCAAATATGAATGGACATGTGAAGAAAAATATACATGGTCCTCGATATTCTCCTGCAACATGGGCACACGTTAAATGCATCTGGTGGACGCACACCAGTTGGACATTGAAGGAATGAAACCCTTTCTGGTTGATGGTTCTGGTGCAATGGGGCATGGAAAGTAATATTGGTGCTGCTTATCGTCCCCTGCACATGTGGCAGACCAGCTATGTGCTTAAACCACAGGTATCCGCTCAGAAATGCACAGGCTCTTCCTTTGGAGCCGCCGTACAGTACTGCTAGAGTCTGTGCTCCTCCAGAACAGTGATTCACAATAGAGGCAGATCCACTGGCTCTATCCCGATATGATTGAATTAAAAACATTTTTAAAATTAATTTACGGGATGTGGACTTCGCTGGGTCGGCCAGCAATTATTGCCCATCCCTAGTTGTCCTTCAGAAGGTGGCGGTGAGTTGCCTTAGAGAACCACCGCAGTACTTGAGATGTAGGTGCAGCCACTGTGCGGTTAGGGAGGGAATTCCAGGATGTTGCCCCTGAAGGACACTGAAGGAACGTCGATATATTTCCCAAGTCAGAGTGGTGAGTGACTTGGAGAGGAACCTCCAGGTGGTGGGGTTCCCAGGTATCTGCTGTCCTTGTCCTTCTAGGTGGTAGTGGCCGAGGGTTTGGAAAGTGCTGTCTAAGGAATCTTGATGAGTTACTGCAGTGCATATTGTAGATGGTGCACAAGACTGCCACTGTTCATCGGTGGTGGAGGGATTGAATGTTTGTGGAAGGGGGAGCAATCAATTGGGTTGCTTTGTTCTGGATGGTATTGAGCTTCTTGAGGGTTGTTGGAGCTGCACTCATCCAGGCAAGTGGAGAGAATTCCATTACACTCCTGACTTGTTGCTTGTAGATTGTGGACAGACTTTGGGACTCAGGAGGTGAGTTACTCGCTGTAAGATTCCTAGCCTTTGATCTGCCCTGGTAACCACAGTATTAATATGATCAGTTTCTGAATCCTGCCAGGGAGAGAGAATCAAACAGGTGTTGCAGCTGCTGACTATCATTACCTCCCCTGAACCATTGAGCTTCCTGACCTGGAAGCAGTCAGTCCAAGAACTTTGGCATCAGCAATCACACACTCACAGTTCAGATGCCTTCCCATATCCAGAGCATGGCTGGCCCCAGATTACGCCCACTTAGACTCGCATGTAGTATCTGTCTGAGATTCCCCCCATTACCACCGGGGGTTCTTTCAGGATTTGCTCCCTCATCCTGGTTGGCCAGGGTCAACTGGATGGTTATGTCTGCCCTTTGGGGGCGGGGGACTGATGGATCCTGACTGGCAGACGTTGAGGTCCTGGCAGAGAAGCAACCTCGTTACCTCTAAATCCCATGGCACCGAGCTTTGAGGCCTGATCCTGAGGATTCATCCCATTCCTCGACTTTGAACTCTTTTGGCTTTCCTTGACCTTAGGACTGTGGAGACCTGTAATTGCTAAGGATTAACTCTTGATGGCCAATTAGTGTCACAAGCATGAGTCTCAGAAATATAACAGGGCACAATTGTTTTTTCCTTCAGGAAGAGGAAGAGCTAATAGGTATCCTTCTTCGTCTGGCTGCATAATTCAAAGAGCTCATTGCTGTCATGCATCAACACTTAAGCCAGACATTGCAAACACGGGGGCGCGATCTGCGGGTGGGTCGAGGGTGGGTGTCGGGAGCGCCGCGGATCGTGCAAATCTGCGCGCAACAGCTGCAGCAGCCGGCTGTTAATAACGCCGGCCACAAGCGGCCTTCAAAATGGCCGCGAACACATTAAAAAAATGCAGCCGCGCTGCGCATGCGTGCCGATGATTGGGCACGCATGAGCAGTGCGGCCGCATTTTTTTTAAACGGTCGCAGCTTTTTGTTTTACAAGTTCGGGGGGGGTTTATTCATTTATTTTATTCATTTTATTTTTTACAAGTTCGGGGGGGTTTATTCATTTTATTCACTTATTTTATTCATTTTATTTTTATTTTTTTCATTTATTTTATTTTTTATTTTTTTTACAAGTTCGGTGGGTTTGAAATTCGCGCTGCCCCAAAGGTGCGGAATCCTCCGCCCCTTGACTGGCCATGTCCTAACCTTGAGGGGCTAGGCCCGTGCCAGACTGATTTCCGCCCCGCCAGCTGGCGGAAGTGCCCCGCCAGCTGGCGCGGAAATGACATTGCCGTGCAGCGCATGCGCGGGAGTGTTAGCGGCCGCTCACGGCATCCCCGCGCATGCGCTGTGGAGGGAGTCTCTTCCGCCTCCACCATGGTGGAGACCGTGGCGAAGGCGGAAGGAAAAGAGTGCCCTCACGGCACAGGCCCGCCCGCGGATCGGTGGGCCCCGATCGCAGGCCAGGCCACCGTGGGGGCACCCCCCGGGGCGAGACCGCCCCGCGCCCCCCCCCAGGACCCCGGAGCCCGCCCGCGCCGCCTTGTCTCGCCGGTAAGAGAGGTGGTTTAATCCACGCCAGCGGGACAGGCATTCTAGCAGCGGGACCTCGCCCCATCCGGGCCGGAGAATCGCAGGGGGGGCCGCCAACCGGCGCGGCGCCGGAGAATTCGGCAACCGGCGGGGGCGGGATTCACGCCAGCCCCTGGCGATTCTCCGACCCGGCGGGGGTGGTCGGAGAATCTCGCCCTGTATTGTTGATGGTGGCAATTCCTGATTTCCCTAATTTATTTATTTATTGGATTTTGTTTATTGTCACGTGTACTGTACCAAGGTACAGTGAAAAGTATTTTTCTGCGAGCAGCTCAACAGATTATTAAATACATGAAAAGAAAAGGAAATAAAGGAAAATACATAATAAGGCAACACAAGGTACACAATGTAACTACATAACACCGGCATCGGTTGAAACATACAGGGCTGTAGTGTTAATGAGGTCAGTCCATAAAAGGGTCGTTTATGAGTCTGGTAACAGCAGGGAAGAAGCAGTTTTTGAGTCTGTACATGCGTGTTCTCAGACTTTTGTATCTCCTGCACGATGGAAGAAGTTGGAAGAGTGAGTAAACCGGGTGGGAGGGGTCTTTGATTATGCTGCCTGCTTTCCCCACGCAGCGTGAGATGTAGATGAAGTCAGTGGATGGGAGGCAGGTTTGTGTGATGGACTGGGCTGTGTTCACGACTTTCTGAAGTTTCTTGCGGTCTTGGGCTGAGCAATTGCCATACCAGTCTGAATGCAGCCAGATAGGATGCTTTCTGAGGTGCAACTGTAAAAGTTGGTAAGAGTTAATGTGGACATGCTGAATTCCCTTAGTTTCCTGAGGAAGTATCGGCGCTGTTGTGCTTTCTTGGTGGTATCGTCGACATGGCTGTACCAGGACAGATTTTTGGAGATGTATACCCCTAGGAATTTGAAACTGCTAACCATCTCCACCTCGGCCCCGTTGATGCTGACAGGGGTGTGTACAGTACTTTGCTTCCTGAAGCAGTTCAAAGTTAGCAGTAACTTTGAAATTAAAAAATATATATATTAAAAAAAAATAATAATAATTTTAATTTTAATTAATTGACGCAATGTCAGTTAGAGGGGTGCACTGCTCTGACTGTGAGATGTGGCAGGTCCGGGAGGCTTCCAGCGTCCCGGATGGCTTCATCTGCAGAAAGTGCACCCAACTGGAGCTCCTCACAGACCGCATGGTTCGGTTGGAGCAGCAATTGGATGCACCTAGGAGCATGCAGGTGGCGGAAAGCGTCATAGATAGCATTTATATAAATGTGGTCACACCCAAGGTACAGGCAGAGAAATGGGTGACCACCAGAAAGGGCAGGCAGTCAGTGCAGGAATCTCCTGTGGTTGTCCCCCTCTCGAACAGGTACACCCCTTTGGATACTGTCGGGGGGGATAGCCTATCAGGGGAAAACAGCAGCAGCCAGAGCAGTGGCACCACGGCTGGCTCTGATGTTCAGAAGGGAGGGTCAAAGCGCAGAAGAGCAATAGTAATAGGGGACTCTATAGTCAGGGGCACAGATAGGCGCTTCTGTGGATGTGAAAGAGACTCCAGGATGGTATGTTGCCTCCCTGGTGCCAGGGTCCAGGATGTCTCCAAACGGGTAGAGGGCATCCTGAAGGGGGAGGGCAAACAGGCAGAGGTCGTTGTACATATTGGTACTAACGACATAGGCAGGAAGGGGCATGAGGTCCTGCAGCAGGAGTTCAGGGAGCTAGGCAGAAAGTTAAAAGACAGGACCTCTAGGGTTGTAATCTCGGGATTACTCCCTGAGCCACGTGCCAGTGAGGCTAGAAATAGGAAGATAGAGCAGCTAAACACGTGGCTAAACAGCTGGTGTAGGAGGGAGGGTTTCCGTTATCTGAACCACTGGGAGCTCTTCCGGGGCAGGTGTGACCTACATAAGAAGGACGGGTTGCATCTAAACTGGAGAGGCATAAATATCCTGGCCGCGAGGTTTGCTAGTGTCACACGGGAGGGTTTAAACTAGTATGGCAGGGGGGTTGGCATGGGAGCAATAGGTCAGAAGGTGAGAGCATTGAGGGAGAACTGGGGAATAGGGCCAGTATGCCTCTGAGGCAGAGCAGACAGGGAGAAGTTGCTGAACACAGCGGGTCTGGTGGCCTGAAGTGCATATGTTTTAATGCAAGAAGTATTATGGGTAAGGCAGATGAACTTAGAGCTTGGATTAGTACTTGGAACTATGATGTTGTTGCCATTACAGAGACCTGGTTGAGGGAAGGGCAGGATTGGCAGCTAAACGTTCCAGGATTTAGATGTTTCAGGCGGGATAGAGGGGGATGTAAAAGGGGAGGCAGAGTTGCGCTCCTGGTTCGGGAGAATATCACAGCTGTACTGCGGGAGGATACCTCAGAGGGCAGTGAGGCTATATGGGTAGAGATCAGGAATAAGAAGGGTGCAGTCACAATGTTAGGGGTTTACGACAGGCCTCCCAACAGCCAGCGGGAGATAGAGGAGCAGATAGGTAGACAGATTTTGGAAAAGAGTAAAAACGACAGGGTTGTGGTGATGGGAGACTTCAACTTCCTCAATATTGACTGGGACTCACTTAGTGCCAGGGGCTTAGACGGGGCAGAGTTTGTAAGGAGCATCCAGGAGGGCTTCTTAAAACAATATGTAGACAGTCCAACTAGGGAAGGGGCGGTACTGGACCTGGTATTGGGGAATGAGCCCGGCCAGGTGGTAGATGTTTCAGTAGGGGAGCATTTCGGTAACAGTGACCACAATTCAGTAAGTTTTAAAGTACTGGTGGACAAGGATAAGAGTGGTCCTAGGATGAATGTGCTAAATTGGGGGAAGGCTAATTATAACAATATTAGGCGGGAACTGAAGAACATAGATTGGGGGCGGATGTTTGAGGGCAAATCAACATCTGACATGTGGGAGGCTTTCAAGTGTCAGTTGAAAGGAATTCAGGACCGGCATGTTCCTTTGAGGAAGAAGGATAAATACGGCAATTTTCGGGAACCTTGGATAACGAGAGATATCGTAGGCCTCGTCAAAAAGAAAAAGGAGGCATTTGTCAGGGCGAAAAGGCTGGGAACAGACGAAGCCTGCGTGGAATATAAGGAAAGTAGGAAGGAACTGAAGCAAGGAGTCAGGAGGGCTAGAAGGGGTCACAAAAAGTCATTGGCAAATAGGGTTAAGGAAAATCCCAAGGCTTTTTACACGTACATAAAAAGCAAGAGGGTAGCCAGGGAAAGGGTTGGCCCACTGAAGGATAGACAAGGGAATCTATGTGTGGAGCCAGAGGAAATGGGCGAGGTACTAAATGAATACTTTGCATCAGTATTCACCAAAGAGAAGAAATTGGTAGATGTTGAGTCTGGAGAAGGGTGTGTAGATAGCCTGGGTCACATTGAGATCCAAAAAGACGAGGTGTTGGGTGTCTTAAAAAATATTAAGGTAGATAAGTGCCCAGGGCCTGATGGGATCTACCCCAGAATACTGAAGGAGGCTGGAGAGGAATTTGCTGAGGCCTTGACAGAAATCTTTGGATCCTCACTGTCTTCAGGGGATGTCCCGGAGAACTGGAGAATAGCCAATGTTGTTCCTCTGTTTACGAAGGGTAGCAAGGATAATCCAGGGAACTACAGGCCGGTGAGCCTTACTTCAGTGGTAGGGAAATTACTGTAGAGAATTCTTCGAGACAAGATCTACTCCCATTTGGAAGCAAATGGACGTATTAGTGAGAGGCAGCGTGGTTTTGTGAAGGGGAGGTCGTGTCTCACTAACTTGATCGAGTTTTTCGAGGAGGTCACGAAGATGATTGATGCAGGTAGGGCAGTGGATGTTGTCTATATGGACTTCAGTAAGGCCTTTGACAAGGTCCCTCATGGTAGACTAGTACAAAAGGTGAAGTCACACGGGATCAGGGGTGAGCTGGCAAGGTGGATACAGAACTGGCTAGGTCATAGAAGGCAGAGAGTAGCAATGGAAGGATGCTTTTCTAATTGGAGGGCTGTGACCAGTGGTGTTCTACAGGGATCAGTGCTGGGACCTTTGCTCTTTGTAGTATATATAAATGATTTGGAGGAAAATGTAACTGGTCTGATTAGTAAGTTTGCAGACGACACAAAGGTTGGTGGAATTGCGGATAGCGATGAGGACTGTCAGAGGATATAACAGGATTTAGATTGTTTGGAGACTTGGGCGGAGAGATGGCAGATGGAGTTTAATCCGGACAAATGTGAGGTAATGCATTTTGGAAGGTCTAATGCAGGTAGGGAATATACAGTGAATGGCAGAACCCTCAAGAGTATTGAAAGTCAAAGAGATCTAGGAGTACAGGTCCACAGGTCATTGAAAGGGGCAACACAGGTGGAGAAGGTAGTCAAGAAGGCATACGGCATGCTTGCCTTCATTGGCCGGGGCATTGAGTATAAGAAATGGCAAGTCATGTTGCAGCTGTATAGAACCTTAGTTAGGCCACACTTGGAGTATAGTGTTCAATTCTGGTCGCCACACTACCAGAAGGATGTGGAGGCTTTAGAGAGGGTGCAGAAGAGATTTACCAGAATGTTGCCTGGTATGGAGGGCATTAGTTATGAGGAGCGGTTGAATAAACTCGGTTTGTTCTCACTGGAACGAAGGAGGTTGAGGGGAGTCCAGATAGAGGTCTACAAAATTATGAGGGGCATAGACAGAGTGGATAGTCAGAGGCTTTTCCCCAGGGTAGAGGGGTCAATTACTAGGGGGCATAGGTTTAAGGTGAGAGGGGCAAGGTTTAAAGTAGATGTACGAGGCAAGTTTTTACGCAGAGGGTAGTGGGTGCCTGGAACTCGCTACCGGAGGAGGTGGTGGAAGCTGGGACGATAGTGACATTTAAGGGGCATCTTGACAAATGCATGAATAGGATGGGAATAGAGGGATACGGACCCAGGAAGTGTAGAAGATTGTAGTTTAGTCGGGCAGCATGGTCGGCACGGGCTTGGAGGGCTGAAGGGCCTGTTCCTGTGCTGTATATTTCTTTGTTCTTTGTTTGTTTGAAGTCAATGACCAGATCTTTAGTTGTGCTGGTATTGCTAACTTTCCGGTTGGTTCAATTGCTCTGTTTTACTACCTTTGCTCTCGAGTCGCCAGGTATCTTTATGATACCGCCACGAGGTTCAAGTCCAAGTAATGATCAATACCTCAATACACCGATTAGTAAAATTCAAATCAAAGCACATTTATTATACACAGTAATCGCTACTCATGCACAAATTCTACGTCTAAACTACTTCTATAACTAACAGGCCTATACTTAACTTCGGACTGGCCCACCAGGTCAGGGGAACAAATGGCCTTTCGTACGGGTTCTGAGTCTGCGGGATTCAAAGTTGGTACGGATTAGTAGCTAGGAGCAGCTATCTCGTAGCGAGCGTTGACTTAAGACTTACTTCTTTCGGTGGTCACTGCACCGGTCACGGTCAAGGTTGGTTCGCATTGCTGGTGACCTGGGCAGGACGAAGAGAGCGAGTTGAACTTGGGGCCTTAACGTTATAGTCCCCGGGGGCTTCCCGCCTTTCGGGGCAGACCCTGTACCTGGTTCTAGGTGATTGGACTTTGTTCCAATCGCTTGGTTCAATTTCTCCAATATTGGAACGGTTCCCTGATCGATGGGTGGTCTTGAAGTGTTCGTTAACCTCTTTTGTGTTGGCTCCTGCTGGCGCCGGGGAGTCTGGCTTAGTTTTGTGTGTCCCAAATGTTGCTATTGTTCCCGGGGATTGCTCATTAGTATGTAGATGGCTGCTACATTAGTATGCTGATGGTCGCTGGTATCGATGCTGTCTGGGCTTTTGCAGAGTTTTAATACACAGCAAACCTGCACCTGCTGGTTTCTGCCTGTGTTGGCTGAATTTCCCTTCAGCCTTTGCCGTTCGCCATTTTAAATCGGGAGTTGGCCAATTTAGTTGGCTACACTGACATTGAGGGATAGATTGTTGTCGCTGCACCACTCCACTAGGTTCTCAATCTACCTCCTGTATTCTGACTGTCGTTATTCGAGATCCGGCCCAATATGGTCGTATCGTCAGCAAACTTGTAAATGGAGTTGGAACCAAATTTTGCCACGCAGTCATGTGTGTACAGGGAGAGGAAAGCAAAACTGACGGATTGTTTTTGAATTTTTCTGTTGTTAGCCTATCTTCACACCAATATACTGATTTTTTTTACCGTTTTGGGGACTGGTGGGGTAAGTGGTGGAAGGATTTCCAAGCTGATTATCAGCCCGTTAAACTGAGTTTGGACTGGCATTGGACTCAAACCCGGAGATTCTGGGCCAGTGATAAGGGCACTACCATTGCACCACAAGGCCTCCATTTTTTACTTTTCTGAGGAACCATTACAAAAATAAAGAAGGAAAGCCCAGCAGCAGTAAACATTCAGTTTGAAAGAATTCTTTTTGCCATCCCCCTGTGGGCATAATTGTTCTTT
The DNA here is from genome assembly GCF_047496885.1 of Scyliorhinus torazame. Lineage (NCBI taxonomy): Eukaryota > Metazoa > Chordata > Chondrichthyes > Carcharhiniformes > Scyliorhinidae > Scyliorhinus > Scyliorhinus torazame. The sequence continues at coordinate 76,458,664 of NC_092708.1, forward strand.
AATAAAACATCTGGGAGCTGATTTTCTTCTCGAGCTCGCAGAACGTGAATTGGGCCTTTTGCCACCTCACAAATGCACACCTGACTCATGACTACTTTGCCTCGGATTTACATATTATTTTCAAGGGTCCCTTGTAGTTTGTAAGCCTCCGTGCAGTGTGGGAGAAGTGTGGGAGGAGTGTGTTTTCAGAGGCGGGCTGCTTAGAAAGCCTGCTTCGTTTCTCAGGCACAGCAGCCCAGCTCCCACCATCATTCTTATACCCCATAAACTAATCCCTCAATCCCATCCCCTCATGATCCTTCATACATTCCATATCTATTCCATGCTCTCGCATATTCCCCCATGCCCCCTCTTTTATGCAATGCCACACCTTGTACCATCTACGCCTCCATGTAATGAATGTCAACATTTGAACAAGGAAATGGTCAACTTACCTTTGCATTGCAGATCCCTATATGTAATCGCATTTATGGGTGTGTGTTTTATAACCAGATTTTGTCCTGTTCTCAGCAACCAAAAGAATAATCTTTGGCACAACCAGTAAAGACAAAACTTTGCAGCAAAATTGAAAACATAAGTAAACAAATATTTCTGGCACAATTTATTCTTGTTGACATTGTCATATCCAAAGTATCAGTGAGTAACGGAAATCAATACAGATGGTTGTTACTCTCAACATTTTTGCACAACATCCATGTTACATCTCAGAAAGCAAATCAGACAGTTTTCTTAATGATGCGATACTCGGGGCTGTAGAAGAGCAAAGGGATTTAGGTTTCCATGAAGACAAATCACTGAAAGCTAGTGAGCTCGTACAAAAAGTAATTTAAAAAAAGCGAAAGGCATGATAAACTTTATCTCAAGGGGGTTGGAAAACAAAAATGGATAGTAACGCTTTTGTTATACAGAGTCTTGCTCATACCTCACCTGGAGCACTGCTTTCAGTTTTAGGCACTAAATTGCAGGAAAGACAGGTTGGCTTTAGACGGGGTAGAGTGCAAATTCCCCAGACTTATACCGAGCTGCATAAACTTGATCTATATTACCTCAAATTTAAAGGGTTGAGAGGTAATCTCATCACGATTTGTAAAATGATGATGATTTTAACTGCTAATTTTAAATCTGAGAGTGATGGGCTTTTAGTAACCAAAGATATTGATGAGTATGGGGACAAGGCAGGCATATGGAGTTAGATCACATATCAGCCAGGTTCTCATTAAATGGTGGAACAGATTTGAGGGGTTAAATGGGCTACTTCAGTTTCTATTTTCAATTCTGCCTTATTGATAACCATTGATCATCCACAATTCCAATGATTTGATGGGATAGATAAAGAGAAACTCGGCTGGATTTTCCATCGGTGGGATCCTCTGCTTCGCTGGCAGCGCACTCACGCCTGTGGATTTCCCGATGGCATGGGGGTGCCCACAATGGGAAATCCTATTGGCTGGCTGCTGGGACGGAGGATCCCACTGCTGGCAGCAGCATGCCGCACTAGAAAACGGGTGTAGCAGGACGGACAATCCCGCCACTGATTCTTTTGATGGAGGCATCCAAAACAAAGGCCCAGGACAATGTTAGGATAAAAAGACATTTTTGGGAGAGGTAAGCCACCCTTGGGATTGTTAGAATTAGACATGTTCCTTTTTTTTTACGCACAAACTCATTGGAACTGTCAAACCGTCCAGAACGTCTGAGAGTAAGTTGACATGGAAAGGGTAAGGGGGAATGGGATGACATGAATTGACACTAAGTTGACACAGTGTGAAGGGCTATGGGAGTGGGTTCAAGGGGAATGGTCTCCTATTGGGAGCATGGGGGCATGAGGTGTCAATATAGGGGTATGGACTGGGGCAAGGTGGTATTAGGGGCCATGGGTAAAGGGGCTTGAGCTGGCATAGGATTTATGGGAGATCATGGGGGGTGGATGGAGGTGCATGGGCTGGTATAGAGGCTTCGGGATAGGTAATATGGGTTGGCATAGGTTGTCATGGATGAGGCATAAGGAACGTGTAGGGGTGAGGGTGGTGAGGGCTGGAGGAATGTTATTTGATATACCGTTTTAAAAATTAGTAAACAGTGCCAGAACACAGAATCAGGCCATGCACCCAAAACCCTTCCACAGCCCATCCACATCCCATACCCTCCACACACAATCCGGGATTGCCTGCCCTAACTCCGAATCCAATCTGCCATGCCCCCCCCCACACCCCATCTGAAAATACGACCTGCAGGCATCCACTTTAAAATTGGGTTCAGCGATCAAGAAATCTCCCGACTCTGCAGACCTAAGCTGGAGACAGAAACCTGGGCTATTATCTTAAAACTATGCCATCTAAGAGGGAAATTATGGAGACAAATGTGAAGGAAAAGAGTAATGAATTGAGGTACAGAATGAGATGTCATGCTCAAAGGGCAGAGTGGCCAAATCCAGTTCCTATCTTCCTGTATGCCAATTATGTATTCTGCAACATAATCCTGCACAGAACTGTAGCTTCTCAACAATAGATCTTGAATGCTAAAGTATTTAATGATTCAAAATCTAAATTTAGGGGATGATTTTCCTAGGTTGAAATGTTAATTAATGGCTTTTGTAAGAATGTTTGATGGCTTCCACAAAAATGAATTTTATTCATTTTGCAAGGACTTGATTTAGAACTTAATCTATCAGGTTCATTTTAATTTTTTACTGTAATTATGTCAAGGTGGATTTAGAATTATCAAATCATAAAATTGCACAGTGCAGAAAGAAGCTATTAAGCTCATCCTACTTAGCTGATTCAATGTAGGAGTTCTCTACTTAGTCCTATTCCTCTGCCTTTTTCTATAGCTTTTAAATATTTCTTTTGAAGTATTTATCCACTTCCCATTTTAAAAGCTATGTTATAGATTCTCCTTCCATTACTGTTCCACATCTTAATCATCATTCATAGGAAAACCTTCCTCGGACCACTTTGGAAGTCCGTTTGCAATGCTGTTAATCTGGTGTCTTCTAGTTGCTGACTTATTGGCCAGCCAAAATATTTTTTCCTCATTTAATTGATCAAAATCCTTTAATTGATCAAAAAACTTCAACACCTCTATCCGTGATTGCCTGCTTTTCTTTATTCTTGTAAAAAAAGAGCCCGAATTGTTATTTTCATAATTAAAATCTCTCAACCCAAGAATCATCTGAATGCATCTCTTGTAACATCCATGTGGCTTTCACATTCTTCATAATGTAAGGACACACAAGTCTAACTGCAGCCTAACTATTAGTTGCATTTGGACTGCGTGCTTCTAAATATTAAATCTGCCATCCCATTTTCTTTTTTTGTAAATTTAGAGTGCCCAATTCATTTTTTCCAATTAAGGGACAATTTTAGCATGGCCAATCCACAAACCCTGCACATCTTTGGGTTGTGGGGGTGAAACCCACGCAAACACGGGGAGAATGTGCAAACTCCACACGGACAGTGACCCAGAGCCGGGATCGAACCTGGGACATCAGCACCGTGAGGCAACAGGGCTAACCCACTGTGCCACCGTGCTGCCCGCCCCAATTTTCGTTTTCACTGTGATTAGCCTTCCCACTTTTAAACCATTTTGTATCTGATCTCCCAGGTGCGCCGCTCCTGTACCTAAAGATTTACTATTTTCTTTTGTCCGTTGTTCCACTCCCTCACCTCCTCTTTTAAAATCCTCATTGTTTACTGGCCCTGCAAGTACCATCATTTCTTTTGCTCGGCAGGATGGGTGGGATTCTCCTCTCGCCCCAGCTGTGTGTTTTCTCGGCGGCACGCAATTCACTGGCGGAGGGATTCTCTCTTCCCGACGCTTGCCAATGGGATTTTTGTCTGAAGCCACAACATGCCGCCAAGAAACAGGGGTGTGCTGCCAGTGGGAAAAGAGAATCCCGATGGCTGGAGAATTCCAACAGATATCTTTACTGTTTTCCTCCCTCTGCCTCAGCAGTGACTGCAACGTTATGTGAAATGTTCAGAATACAAAGGGTCATATCATTCTAAACCACTAGATGGAGCTAGATTGAGAACTATATAAAGCACTGACTCACAGACTGCTGGGAGAAGGCTGGAGACAAAGCAGAGGAACAGTGAGATTGATCTGAGTACAGTTATAGATAGAGTGTAGAGACTAGTGTTAGTTGAGTGTAGATTGTAGATTACTAGATTACTGTTTACTATCGGACAGTAAGAAGTCTTACAACACCAGGTTAAAGTCCAACAGGTCTGACCTGAGGAAGGAGCAGTGCTCCAAAAGCTAGTGATATGAAACAAACCTGTTGGACTTTAACTTGGTGTTGTAAGACGTCTTACTGTGCTCACCCCAGTCCAATGCCGGCATCTCCACATCATTTACTATAGGAGTAAGAGGTCGAGTTTTAATTTTTATTTAAAAATAAATAAATTTAGAGTACCCAATTCTTTTTTTCCAATTAAGGGGCAATTTAGCGTGGCCAATCCACCTAGCCTGCACATCTTTTGGGTTGTGGGGGTGAAACCCACGCAAACACAGGGAGAATGTGCAACCTCCACATGGACAGTGACCCAGAGCCGGGATCGAACCTGGGACCTCGGCACCGTGAGGCAGCAGGGCTAACCCACTGCACCACCGTGGTGCCCTAAGTGGTCGAGCTTTAATAGGTAGTGTAAATAAATGTTCGCTTTGTTCGTGAACTTAGCTTCTGTGGTCTTTGTGAACACTACAACATCCATCCTGATAATAAGAAAGACAAAGAATACCACAGTGATGATTACATAATCACTAGCTCCATGTAAGCTCCTTACCCCACCTTTCACCTGACCTTCTTACTCCCATTGTATCCATTATTAAGAGGGCCAACTCTGAACGCTTCCCTGTATTGCTCTCCACCCACATCACCTCCTTCCCCATTCTAACTCTTCTCCCATTCCCAGAAAAATAAATTTATCCCAATTCACTTACAACTGGAATTTCAGAATTTGAACTGTCTGGCATTAGGCTCTTCATTCAGCACATTATTGCAGTGACTGATCTACTCAGTCACACCATAATCTCTATTTTTGACTCTAAAGTCCTCTTGACCAACTAAAAGGCCACCTGAAAATGCCATGGGGTAAGGAAAGCATGGGGAAATTGTTTTACCCGCTATTAAGCTATCTTTTGTGTTTTATGAGCCGTCCCTGCCTCCATGATGAGACCACAACCAGCCCCATATCTCTATTTATGAAGCCGAATGCTCTATTTATTTGTTGCTGCCAAAAGAAAAGATATGGAGGTGCTACACTCCGGATTCTCGTAAAACATGATGAGAGGTTTATTAAGCGGGTTGCTTGCTCATATATAATCAAAGGTGATGACCTGCCAAAAGCCCGTGCAAACACACTGCTGACATCACTACACATCACGTGATGCTAAACCGGCGGGAATGTATTCTCTGATGTATAACACTCAAGGTCTTATATATTTAGTTGCCTCTCTCAATCTGGCCTGCCATCTTAAAATACCCAAGTGCATAACTCCCTCACCACTTTATCTTACTTTTTCTAAAATCTTACCCACCACTGATGTTAAACTAACTGGATTATAGTTACGAGGAATGTTATTGCCTCTTTTCTTGAATAACCACAATTACCACTTTCCACCCCTCTGTCACCTACAACATATCCAGGAAAGATTGGAAGATCGTGATAAGTTCTTCTGTTGTTTCCACCCCCACTTCCTTTATGAACCTGGGATGCAATCCATCTGGACCATGCAACTTATCAACTAAAAGCACAGCCAGCCTTTCCAGTACAACCTTCCTATATTGTTTCATCCCATTTATTGGGCAGATTCTCTGTATGGGAGACTAAGTGTTGCCACCAGGACTGAATGGCATATGATTCGTGTTCCTGTTTGGGGCGTTATTCGGTAGGTGAATCAGGAGATGCAAATGGGCCAGCACTCTCCGGTGCGAATTTAGTGCAATTCCCAACCCAGTGGGCATTCTAACCACTGGGGCTGGAGTTAGCGCTCCACTTACCACACATTCTCTGCAGCTACAAAGGTGACTCACGGAAGACCTGTTCACAGAAGATCATTCCCCCAAGATCGGGAATCCAAGATGGACCCACAGCTCCATGCCACTGAGGAAAGGAGGGACACCGTCCCTCCTCCCCAGGGTGGGCCGCAGAATCAAGCCTGCCCTCCTGAACACTGCCTGGGGTGTAGTGACAGATGCAGTCAGCACTGCCAGCCTCACCAGGAGGAGAATTCTGGGGGTCCGGAGGGGTGGGGATCCATGGTGAGGCTTCTGCTCTGAGAGGGGCAACTAACCAGGGAGAGCTTCAGAGGCCATGGTGCAGGTGTCCTCTGGTTGGGGATAGCTCTGCCGATGCCCTGCTTCCTCTGCAGTGGGTCAGCGCTTCTGAGAATTGCCAACACCTGATGGACCCCTGATTGAGCTTAGCCATGCCCATCCTCTTGATGAAACAGTTGGGGTATGAAGGTGATCAGAGGGGCAGTGTGGGTGGGCCCTCAGATGCCGAGAGGCTCAATGAGCATTCAAAGGACACAGGCATCACTCAGCAGAGTGAACAGCTAGGGGCCTTTGAGGAGCACCAAAGAGGTGGGTTTAAATGACAGGCTGCAGCAATGGCAGTCCGAACCAGGCCACCTCAATCCCGAGGGGAACACACTGAGCCCACAGACTTGGCACCATGTCGCTTTCTGCTACTTCCCCTGGCACGGACAGCCAGCCCAACTATATTAGAGAGTTTTTCATAATTTTTTTAGCCTCCCGCTCCACCTCCGCAGCCATGGCGCCCAGGCCCTGCTTGTCAATACTTGCACTAATTCGCGCCCGCGGCAGTTCCACCTATGAGAGGTGGAGCATCATGGAAGGGTGGAACATGAAGTGTCCAACTTGCTCGTGATATTCAATTCCATACAAATGGCAGTTTGCATGTATCCACCAGCGCAGTGCAGAACCATCGATATTGCCACCAGCAAGGGCCCGTCGCATGGCGTCAAAATCAGCGGCGGTGCAAACCTCGATTTTTCAATTTTGCGTGACTCTCCGCCCAATCCCAATTCAATTACTGGCGTCGCAAAACTGAGAATTCAGCCCATTATCTCTATCAATTCCACCTCGACCAATATGTGATCAGCATTCTCTTTCTTAGTAAATACTAATTAAAAGTAAGTCATACAACCTTGCCATTTGCACCAAAGCATATATCACTCTCTTTATCCCACATAGACCTCAACCACCTCTTACTAACTGCCAACTATTTACTTGCCTGTGGATGATTTTGGGGTTCCCTTACATGTGAACTGTCATTCTATTCTCATTTTTCTCTTCATTTGTTTTATTATCTACTTCACTTTCCCTCTCAACTGACAGTACTTGGCCTAGTTCTTGCCTGAAGAATACACCTCACCTGCATCATACACCTTTTTTTTTGCTTCGTTATATTCTCCATTACCCTCATCTTCCAGTGAACCCTGGCATTGGTTTCTGTGATCTTAGCCTTTTTGCTTCTCAACTCTTACCAAATGGATTCTGCCTTTGCCACCTCACAAACATTCACAAGATCATAAGATATAGGAGCAGAATTAGGCCATTTGGTCCATTGAATCTGCTCCGCCATTCGATCATGGCTGATATCAACCTGGCCTTAACTCCACCGTCCTGCCGCTCGCCGTAACACTTCAACCCATTACCAATTAAAAACCTGTCTAACTCCTCCATAAATTTATTCACCAGGATCCATCACACTCTGGAGTAGCGACTTCCACAGTTTCACAAATCTTTGGGAGAAGTAGTTTCTCCTCAATTGTTTTAAATTTGCCACCTCTCTATCTAAGACCATGACCTCTCATTCTAGAATGCCCCACAAGAGGAAACATCAGCTCCACATCTTGTCTCCCTCAATTTGATCTCCCTTCATTCTTCTAAATTGTAGAGTAGAGGCCTAAACTTTTCAATCTCACTTCAAATGACCAACCCCTCGGTCCGGATTCTCAGTTTCTGAGTCTAAGTGTTAACGTCAACGGATAATCCGTGTACTTTCATGCCTGAGGAATCAACGCCATACCTGCACCAATTTTGCTACCGGTGAGGGGTTAGCACAGGCGTCACGTGGTACACCCTCGAAACCCATGTAAAATGGTGTGGGAATCGCCGGGTCCGTGATGGACACTCACAGGACTGACAAGCTGCAGCCGCTCTTAAACAATACACTCCCACACACACACTGATCGAGGCGGAAAAGATGGGACAGGTTGTGCTGGAGCGCCCATACAGCTGATGGGTCGGCTGGGGGGTGCAAGGGGGACACTAATATGATCTAAGGCACAAGGTTTAAAGCGGGCTGTCAGCGGCATGCGCAGCTGCACGGCTGCCTTGCCGGCTGCGGTAATGGTATTGCATACCTGTCCACCTGCGCGGCGTGTGTCGCATTGACGCGTTTTCGAATCGCGATTCGGCGTCAAACCGGCGGCTGCCACAATTTTGGCGTCGGGAGCCATTCTCTGCCCAATCGCACGCCCCGATTTTGCCGTTGGCTAACGGAGAATCCCAACCCTCATCTCTGAAATCAACCCAGTGAACCTCCTCTGAACTGCCTCCAATGCCACTACATTCTCTCTTTCCCAACACAATGCCTTGCCTGATCAATACTGCCATCTAACCTCGCTTTTTCCCCTCCCTATTTTTTCTTTGTAACCTCAAATATTAAGCACCCAGGCCTCACCACCATTCCATTATTGCTACTACATCATGTTTCCCCACAGCTATTTGTGCCTGTTGCCCACAAATTTTATTCACTTTCTGTGTGCGGATACATGCATTGTAAATCTATCTTTGTATTTCGTCGTCCTTATTAGCCTGGTCCCATATAATCTGGTACTGCACCTTTCTCTAGTGCTATCCAACACACTTGCTTTCTTGTCCACATTTTTCCTCATTTTTAGTTCCATATGCTGGTGCCCATCCCCTGCCAATTTAGTTTAGACCCTTCCTAACCTCCCGAGTGAATTTTGTCACAAGCGCATTAACCCCGTCCCTTTTGAATAGGTGTTTCCTACCCCTAAACTGGTCCTAATGTCTGAAGAATATGGAGTACTCTCTCCTGTACCATGCCTCAAGTTACATATTGATCCTCCCAAGTGTTGCAGAGAGTGAAGAAAGGCAAACTAAACTCTTTCATGTTTCACACTGTCTGCCCGTAAGCAGAGGTGTTTTAATTTCTGAAATAGGCTGCGGTGTATTTCCCCAGATCCTCTATTTGTGGAGTTCATTTTAAAGTGGCTTGCAGCAAACTCTCTTCAGGGTTAAATCAAAAGTATTGTTTATTCATACATTCAAACCTGGGGGATGGTCGTTGCAACTCCTTACACACACACATACACAAGCACACAAGAAGGATATAGGAATGAAAGGAGTTTTAAAGAAACCAAAGATATGGATATTAATTCATATGAATGCCAGAGTCCAGTGAGGATTCTTTCATGTGGGAGTTAAAGTTCAAACAGCTGAAAGCAGGGGTTTAAGAATTCATTAAAATTGGTGATGGTGCAGCAAGATGCGGTTGGTAAATAGAGACTTGATCCGTTCTCCAAGCGATAGCAGGAATCTTGCAGAGAACCAGTCTTTGAGGAGGTTTAGACTTGAAGTCGGCTTTGTTGTCAGCCTGGCTCCTGCTTTGGTGTTGACAGCCTGGATGTTAAACAGCAGACTGCCTTGGAGTCCACGAAAGTAACATTAAAACTTCCCAAATGCCAAAGGAGCTTAGGTCATGTGGTGGTGCCCATTGACAAGTCAGTTTCAGGTTCAATCAGTTTTCATGTCTCTAGTCAAAATCTAGTTTTTACCTCGGAGATATTAGCACCTCGGCAAGTACAAGAAGTTAAATGGCTCTCTCTTTGTTATGTCTTTAATAGATATTGTAAATAAACTAAGTTTCTTTGAACTACTCGGTGTGGACTCCTTTGTGGCCTTATAAAAATTAGCTTCCCATTTCTAGCTAGTACATGGCACCAGGGCTGGATTCTTCATTCGCGCCCACCGCAAGATCGCCACGGGCCGGACACGGACCATGTAAAGGTCCATTGTCTTCGAGCGGGAATTTCATGTCGCCATGCGGGTGCGGCCGGAGAATCCAGCCCTAGGAGTAATGCATTACCTTTGAGGTCTTACTTTTCAACTCCCTCCCTAATTCCTGAAAGTTGATTGGGAGATCTCAATACCTGCTCTCTATGCCATTGGTACTGATGTGTGCCACAGCTTCTGGTGCATTCCATTTCCTCTGGAGAATATTCTGCACGCTCTTCATCCAGGCACCAGGGAAACAACATATAATCCAGGACGAATGAAAACAGTTGCAGAAACGCCTGTTTGTTCCCTAACTACGGGATCCCTTGTAACGAACACATTCTATGTTCTGCTGTTTCCTTCTGTGCAGTCTCCCAGCTCCACTGAGGCTATATTCTGAACTGCACACCTTCAAGTTGTTGTCACTCCCATCAGTCTCCAATGTTGAACACCTGTTTAAGAGTGGCACAGACCCTGAAGACTCATACGTCTCCTGCTTCCTCCTCCTAAACCTCAAGGTGGCCATCCATCTACTATCCTGAAACATTGATGTGCCATCAATGAACACAAGACGAGTAGTGAACATTACTAAGGCTTTAATAAACTAAACAGAACGCCTCCTGGCCTCTGATCCCGAACTGGGTCAGAGGCGGAGACCAGCCACCTTTATACCGAGCACGAGGGGAGGTGGAGCCAGCAGGCAGTGGTTTACCACATTACATGTAATACTGTAGCAGTTTACCACAATACACATATTATATACTACAGTGGTTTACCACATTCATCCCCTTTTAAACAAAAGAGTCCAGCGGGGGTGAAGTGGACTTATAGATCAAGTCTGTCGGGGACATTGACCTTCCGCCGTGATCGCCTCAGTCCTGGCTGTGTTGTGGGCACCGGTGTCGAGACCTGGGCGTCCGGGAGCATGTTGTCCTCTTCTTCATCCAGTAATTGAGTCGGTGGAGGGGGGGAGGTGGCGTATGGGCGGGGATGGTGGTGATGGTCGCCGGTGGGCCTGCGGGTGCCAGATCTTGAAGTAGCTGGGTAGTGGTGGAGGGAGATGGTGTAGGGTCGGGGGTGGTGGTGATGGTCGCTGGGGAACCTGCAGGTGCCAAATCCCGGAGGGAGACTGTGTCCTGTCGCCCGTCATGATGTGCCACGTAGGCATATTGTGGATTGGCATGGAGGAACAGGACCTTCTCGACGAGGGGATCTGATTATGACTCCTCGCATGTTTCCGGAGGAGGACGGGCCCTGGGACTGTCAGCCAGGATGGGAGTGAGACCCCTGAGATGGACTTCCTGGGGAAGGCAAACATATGTTCGTGAGGGGTCTCATTGGTGGCAGTGCACAGGAGCGACCGGATGGAGTAGAGCGCATCAGGGAGGACATCCTGCCAGCAGGAGACTGGGAGATGTCTAGACCGTAGGGCCAGGAGGACGGCCTTCCAGACCATCACGTTCTCCCTCTCCATCTGGCCGTTGCCCCGGGGGTTGTAGCTGGTCGTCCTGCTGGAGGCGATGCCCTTGCTAAGCAGGAACTGACGCAACTTGTCGCTCATGAAGGAGGACCCCGATCACTATGGATGTAGGTGGAGAACCCGAACAAGGTGAAAAGATGCAGGGCCTTGATGACGGTGGCAGAGGTCATGTCAGGGCATGGGATGGCAAAGGGGAATCTCGAGTATTCGTCAAAAATGTTGAGGAGGTACACGTTACGGTCGGTGGAGGGGAGGGGCCCTTTGAAATCGATGCTGAGGCGCTCAAAGGGTCGAGAGGCATTTACCAGGTGCGTCCTGTCTGGCCAATAGAAGTGCGGTTTGCACTCCCCACAGACCTGGCAGTCCCTGGTCACGGTCCTGACCTCCTCATTGGAGTGAGGCAGGTTGTGAGCTTGATAAAGTGAAACAAACGGGCGACGCGCGGGTGACAGAGGTCATTGTGGAGGGCCCGAAGTCAGTCTACTTGTGCGCTGGCACATGTACCACGGGATGGGGCATCTGGGGGCTCATTGAACTTCCCTGGTCGGTTCCAAATCTCGTAGTCGGAGGTGGACAGCTCGATCCTCCACCTCAGAATCTTGTCGTTCTTGATTTTGCCCCGCTGTATATTGTTAAACATGAAGGCAACCGACAGTTGGTCAGTGAGGAGAGTGAATCGCCTGCCGGCCAGGTAATGCCTCCAATGTCGCACAGCTTCTACAATGGCTTGGGCTTCCTTTCCGATGGAGGAGTGTCAAATTTCAGGGGCATGGAGGGTACTGGAGAAGAAAGCCACGGGCCTGCCCGCCTGGTTGAGGGTAGCGGCCAGAACAAATTCCGATGCATTGCTCGCCACCTGGAACAGAATGGACTCGTCCACAGCGTGCATCGTGGCTTTGGCAATATCTGCCTTGATGCGGTTGAAGACCAGGCGGGCCTCAGCCGTCAGGGGAAAAATGGTGGATTTAATAAGTGGACGGGCCTTGTCCGCATAATTGGGGACCCACTGGGCATAGTAGGAGAAGAAACCCAGGCATCTCTTCGGTGCCTTGGGGCAGTGAGGGAGGGGAAGTTCCAGGAGGGGGCGCATGCGATCGGGGTCAGGCCCTGGGACTCTGTTTTCCACAACATAGCCAAGGATGGCTAGGCGGGTTGTGCGGAAAACGCATTTTTCTTTATTGTAGGTGAGGTTCAGGAGATTAGCGGTGTGAAGGAAGTACCGGAGGTTTTCGTCATGATCCTGCTGGTCATGGCCGCAGATGGTGACATTATCTAAATACGGGAACGTGGCCCGTAGCCAGTACCGGTCAACCATTCGGTCCATTTCTTGTTGGAAGACCGAGACCCCATTGGTGATGCCGAAGGGAACCCTGAGGAAGTGGTAGAGGCGGCCATCTGCCTTGAAGGCAGTGTATTGGCGGTCCTCCGTGCGGATAGGGAGCTGGTGGTACGCAGACTTCAAGTGAACTGTGGAGAAGACTCGATACTGCGCAATCGGGTTGACCATGTCAGATATGCGGGGGAGGGGGTACGCATCGAGCTGTGTGTACCGGTTGATGGTCTGACTGTAGTCAATGACCATCCGGTGCTTCTCCCCAGTCTTGACGACCACCACTTGGGCTCTCCAGGGGCTGGTACTAGCATCAATGATCCCCTCTCATCGGAGTCGCTGGACCTCCGACCAGATAAAGGCCCTGTCCCGGGCACTGTATCGTCTGCTCCTAGTAGCGACGGGCTTACAGTCCGCGGTGAGGTTAGTGAAGAGCGAGGGTCAGGCGACCTTAAGGGTCGCGAGGCTACAGACGGTGAGGGGGGGCAGGGGTCCACCGAACTTTAAGGTAAGCCTTTGGAGGTGGCACTGGAAGTCGAGCCTCAGTAATAGGGCAGCGCAGAGATGGGGAAGGATGTAGAGCTTAATGTTAGTGTACTTTACGCCTTGTACAGTAAGGGCTGCGACACAGGACCCCCGGATTTCTATTGAATGTGCTCCGGAAGCCAGGGAGATTTTCTGGGTCGCGGGTAAAATTGGGAGGGAGCAGCGCCTTCCCGTATCTGAGTGTATGAAGCTGAATGTGATCCCGGAGTCAAAAAGGCAGGCCGGCTCGTGCCCGTTGATCCAGACGGTCATCGTAGATTTTGTGAGGTGATGAGGCCGGGACTGGTCGAGCGTGATGGAGGCGAGCTCCGGGAGGTGATGGGTAGGCCGGTCGGAGGTAGCGGTGGCCAGCGTACGACCGGGTGAGCAGGGCTCCTGGGAGGCTGCGGAGTGGTCCCAAGGTGGCGGCCCCCATGGGTCGCGCGTGGCGGGTGGCATCGGAGATGGCGTCAAAGATGACGGCCCCCATGGGTCGCGTGTGGCGGGTGAAATCAAAGATTGCAGCGAAGGTGACGGCGCCAACGGGTTCGCACATGGCGGGTGGCGTGGCAGTTGGGGGCGGCCACAACAGGCAGCAGGCAGCGCTGCTGGGCCTGGGAGTTTTAGGGAGAGATCGGGCCTGGCAGGCTTTCGCAAGGTGGCACTTCCTCCCACACCCGTTGCAAGTCGCATTCCGTGCAGGGCAGCGTTGGCTGGGATGCTTACCCTGGCCGCAAAAGTAGCAATTCGGGCTTCCGACGTTGGCGGGCTTCTGCGCGGCACAGGCTTGCGCCGCACTCGAGTCGGACAATGGCAGCCCCACCTGGTCCAGGAGGGTGTCGCGTGGTCGGAGGTGTAGGCCTCCATGTTCTGGAAGTCCACCTCCAGCGAGTCTCTGGGAGGCTTAGTGTACCCCCTTCTTGCAATCTCTGGCGGATGTAGTTCGATTTAAAGCCTAAAGTGATCAGGCTTGAGCAATGAATTCATCTTAGAAGCTTAGTTTATTAAATTGATGTGCCATCAATGAACACATAACGAGTAGTGAATATAACTAAGGCTTTAATAAACTAAACAGGAAGCCTCCTGGCCTGTGATCCCGAACTGGGTCAGAGGCGGAGACCAGCCACCTTTACACCGAGCCCGAGGGGAGGCGGAGACATCAGGCAGTGGTTTACCACATGACATGTAATACAGTAGCAGTTTACCACAATACCCATATTATATACAGTACGAAGTCTTACAACACCAGGTTAAAGTCCAACAGGTTTGTTTCGATGTCACTAGCTTTCGGAGCGCTGCTCCTTCCTCAGGTGAATGAAGAGGTCTGTTCCAGAAACACATATATAGACAAATTCAAAGATGCCAAACAATGCTAGGAATGCGAGCATTAGCAGGTGATTAAATCTTTACAGATCCAGAGATGGGGTAACCCCAGTTTAAAGAGGTGTGAATTGTCTCAAGCCAGGACAGTTGGTAGGATTTCGCAGGCCAGATGGTGGGGGATGAATGTAATGTGACATGAATCCCAGCTCCCGGTTGAGGCCACACTCAGTTGTGCGGAACTTGGCTATAAGTTTCTGCTCGGCGATTCTGCGTTGTCGCGGGTCCTGAAGGCCGCCTTGGAGAACGCTTACCCGGAGATCAGAGGCTGAATGCCCTTGACTGCTGAAGTGTTCCCCGACTGGAAGGGAATATTCCTGCCTGGTGATTGTTGCGCGATGTCCGTTCATTCATTGTCGCAGCGTCTGCATGGTCTCGCCAATGTACCACGCTTCGGGACATCCTTTCTTGCAGCATATGAGGTAGACAAAGTTGGCCGAGTCGCACGAGTATGTACCGCGTACCTGGTGGGTGGTGTTCTCACGTGTAATAGTGGTATCCATGTCGATGATCTGGCACGTCTTGCAGAGATTACCATGACAGGGTTGTGTGGTGTCGTGGTCACTGTTCTGAAGACTGGGTAGTTTGCTGCAAACAATGGTTCGTTTGAGGTTGCGCGGTTGTTTGAAGGCAAGTAGTGGGGGTGTGGGGATGACCTTGGCAAGATGTTCATCGTCATCAATGACGTGTTGACGGCTGTGAAGAAGATGACGTAGTTTCTCCGCTCCGGGGAAGTACTGGACGACGAAGGATATTCTGCCGGTTGTGTCCCATGTTTGTCTTCTGAGGAGGTCGGTCCGGTTTTTCGCTGTGGCGCGTTGGAACTGTCGTTCGATGAGTCGAGTGCCATATCCCGTTCGTACGAGGGAGCAGAGAAACTACGTCATCTTCTTCACAGCCTTCAACACGTCATTGATGACGATGAACATCTTGCCAAGGTCATCCACACACCCCCACTACTTGCCTTCAAACAACCGCGCAACCTCAAACGAACCATTGTTTGCAGCAAACTACCCAGTCTTCAGAACAGTGACCACGACACCACACAACCCTGTCATGGTAATCTCTGCAAGACGTGCCAGATCATCGACATGGATACCACTATTACACGTGAGAACACCACCCACCAGGTACGCGGTACATACTCGTGCGACTCGGCCAACGTTGTCTACCTCATACGCTGCAGGAAAGGATGTCCCGAAGCGTGGTACATTGGCGAGACCATGCAGACGCTGCGACAACGAATGAACGGACATCGCGCAACAATCACCAGGCAGGAATGTTCCCTTCCAGTCGGGGAACACTTCAGCAGTCAAGGGCATTCAGCCTCTGATCTCCGGGTAAGCGTTCTCCAAGGCGGCCTTCAGGACCCGCGACAACGCAGAATCGCCGAGCAGAAACTTATAGCCAAGTTCCGCACAAATGAGTGCGGCCTCAACCGGGACCTGGGATTCATGTCACATTACATTCATCCCCCACCATCTGGCCTGCGAAATCCTACCAACTGTCCTGGCTTGAGACAATTCACACCTCTTTAACCTGGGGTTACCCCATCTCTGGATCTGTAAAGATTTAATCACCTGCTAATGCTCGCATTCCTAGCATTGTTTGGCATCTTTGAATTTGTCTATATATGTGTTTCTGGAACAGACCTCTTCATTCACCTGAGGAAGGAGCAGCGCTCCGAAAGCTAGTGACATCGAAACAAACCTGTTGGACTTTAACCTGGTGTTGTAAGACTTCGTACTGTGCTCACCCCAGTCCAACGCCGGCATCTCCACATCACATTATATACCACAGTGGTTTACCACAACCATTCACTGCCTGTGGCTGACCACCTCCTGAAATGTGCGACCCAGGAAACCCATCCTCACAGATGATCCACAGTGATTCCAGCTGCTTATCAAACTCAGAAATCCTGAGCTCGAATTCAAGCTGGACATATTTTCTGCACACTTGATCCCTCAAGACCCATTTGCCCTGAAGTTCCAACATGATGCAGGAATTACAAGTAATCTCAGCTGCCTATCCATGATCAAAGAAAAAAATCTCTATTCCCTCTTTTCTTAAAATCTAGTTACTATCTTGCATAAACTATTCATTTTAATTAATACCTGTAGACATGCTCTGTGCCAATACTCTTATTAATTCAATTACTGTTATACTTAATGAATTATGCTAAACTGTAAATTTAACACAGTTCTTTAAAAATTCCTGGCTCTAGGTGAAACCACTGCCTCAACCTAGAGAGGAAAAACAAACCTTAAAACTCGCCAACTAATTACTTCCTTGCTATCCGCGGACATCATTCATTCGGCAGAATTTAATGCTCACTGCTCCCTCCCACCAACCTTGTGAGTTTGGTGGTGGGGGATGACATTTAGTGAAAGTGTGCGGGAACCCCAACAAATTCTCGTCTCCTTCCGATCAAGCACTGGTCAGGAAGGATGGAGAGCGGCCTCCTTGCATAGAGGCCAATTGAGGCCCTGGAATAGCTGTTGCTATTCAGCCAGCAGCATGCAGAAGACGTGCCACCCAGGGAGGCCACCAATTAAATGCTGTCTGGTTTGCCTGTGGCCAAGGGGAGGTGTGGGCGGAGGAGGGAGGAAGCATGGAGAAGAGGGTACCTCACAGGAAGCCACCACCTCCCCTTCCACGGCCTTGTTATCGACTCACTGCTCCCATGCTGGCGACTCTCTCCCACCCACCACTGTCCCACCCACACTCACTTCTGGCTGGAAATGCATTGCTGATCCTTCCTGCAGGCGTGAGTGTAATACCAGTCATGGCCACTGCTACCAGTGGCAGGGTCACAATTGCAGAGCTGCCGCCCTATGATTAGCCGGTAACTCTGGCGGGCATTAGTGTTTGGGGGCAAGGGAGGGCAGCGGCAGTTGTTGGCATTTAATTCCACCTTAATTGAATGGGAGTCCTAACCTAGTCTATGTAAATGTCTCATTATGCGGTAATTGTATAGGGTCTACTGGAAGGTAACCGCAAGGGATTCCCACCAGTTCTCAGGAGGGCGAGATACCCATTGCACTCATTAAAGTCCACCCATTCCTTCTTTTGGAAAAAACTATGGCTGGTTTGCGTTCTTTCCCTGCTCCGATTCACCCACCATTGCTGCTGCTGTGCCTCCTGTCAGCTCCCCCTGTCCCCTCTCCTGCCTCTTTTCTATCCATTTTTGTTTGGCAAAATTCCCTTTGGTTTCAGTGGAATTTGCTTTTTTTTTTACAATCGGGTACATAAAATCTCATTAAATTTGCTGGTTTCTAGATCTTCTCCTTCCTTTTTATGTTATTGTCCATCTTATGCCCCATGACTCGATCCAGCGCAACCTGCATCGAATCCACCAAATCCAAAAGTAACCTTAAACATCAAAACTAAACTTTAGCATGTAATTTGGTAAAGGTTTGAATGAAAAAGCTTCACGGAGCAATGGGAAAGGAACAGGAGACTGTGATTAAAGAGCTGTCACAGCCACAAGGGTCCGAATGGCCTCATTCTGCACTGGATCATGCCATGTTTTTTTATGTGGAAGTACCTCACCTCTATTCATCACCTGTCCAAAAAGGGTCAGAAAATTATGAGCTGATCCCCACATCAGGCCATTGGAATGATGTACTGTGCTACCATGCCTCCAAGTACTGAAATGTTAGTCATATCAACTTCCTTTGTACCATGCTGTGCATCTTTAGAGGGAATGAGATTTTATCTTTAAAATTTTATATTGGATCCTGGACCGCCCCCCCCTCCCCCCTCCCCCCCCCCCCCCCACCCCTACCCCCTGGACACACACACATTCACTGGGTGTTTTCTGCAGTGTATGTAACATATGTTGAGTGCCTAGCCAAGCACCATCCCACCCACCCAAAATACATTCCTCATAATATTGGGGCAGAGGCAGAGGGGGAGGCACTGACCAGGTCACCCACCTTCAGGCCTACAGAGGCCTTTAAGTGGCCAAAAATTACCCTCAATCTACCTCCGTTGTGATAATTCCCAAGCTGGCAAAAGATAGACTAGGGTGGGCAGGCTATTTTTTCACCAGCTTTGGTGAGAGGGTTTGAAGGAAAGGAATTACCTCCTTTGGAACTTGTCCAGTGTGCCATGGGAGCATCACCCCACCCCTATGATCTTTGTCCTCCTTTTTAATTTCCGACCTGGTCTTCCAAACCCACTGCCCCACCCCTCCAGGCACGCTTCCATTGGGTCCCTGATCCTTCCTCATCCAAAACTCCACACGTACCTGTGTCCACTGGTCATGTCCTCTTCTGAGGGCTGCTTGCAGTCCCTCTGGTGCTGACTACACATTCTTGGCACTGTTGGGTCTGCAGCAGTTTTCAGCCAATATGATTGGCTGGCAGCTCTTGATGGTGGGACCTCCTCCCACTGAAGGGTGGAAGGCTGACCCTCAATCTCATTAAGGCTGCCTGGAGCACATCCCGACCTTGTATAAAGTCGGTTTATTAGGCTCTTGGGTGCGGTGGAGGGGGCATGTGGGAGCAAGTAGTACATCAGTATCCCCACCCCAACTGCTGTAAAATTCAACGAAATGTGTACTCTACAGCTTTCCTGTGCTTACTTGTGTCATCTAAATTCATTTCATTTGAGCCTCCGAACCTCAACATTGATTTAAAATCTGGGAGGCAAAGCCAACTTTCCATTCTTTTCCGTCCATCTACACTGATGTTGAGCCCAGTTTTCAGAAATGAAGGAACAATTCTGTTAGCATACTGTGCCACTACTGTTCTTAAATGGATTAAACCCAGACAAGGTTCTATACTGAATGAGGGTCATATGGAGTTCGGCTACCTATGATGAAAATCTAACACGTATTGAATTATTTTATCACCATACTCTCTAATCTGTTTCCGAATGGATGAACATAACTAAAATAGTTGTGTTAGTTAAATGTATTACTATGGTTGACCCGTGCCAGTGTTAAATTAAGTGCAGCTTTGAATCAAAGCTTTGAATGTAGTACAGCTGCTCAACACATGGTGGTCTCAGTAATATCATATTGCTTGAAATACACTGCAAGAAAAAATAACAATGATAATCCCAGTGGTTAAAAATTGCAATGTGAAAAGTTGGATTTCCAAAGTCCCCTTTTGCATCTGAGATCTTAGTTCAAATCCAGGCCTGACTGATGGAATAAAGTCTTTCCGCAATGCTGCCAGTAAGAGTCATATGTGGAGTTACAGAAATCTCATTCTTCTGGGCATAGGTCTGAGGAGCAAAACTGCTAATCAATTGGTGTTGAGTAGGTAATGTCACTCAGCACATAGAACGTCGGAAATTCAACTTTTTGACTAAGATCAAGCGTAGGATCAAACATGAGATCAGGTGCAATGTCTGTTCTTGTCAGCTTGGATCTTGTATGTTTCTCTTGTGGGGAACTCGAATAGGATTCAATTTGAATTTGAATTGTTTTTTGCAGCAAGCAAGGAGATGGATTAAGGGTTTGCCCCGTCCACTCTGTGCTTTCGATTTGTAACTCTGAGAAAAGAATAACATTTAAAATACCCACACCAGTGTCGTAAAAAAAGTGAACTTTCTGGATCAGTGCAAAGAGACAAGGGGCAGGATTTCCATGGCCAGAATCAAGCTCGAACAGAAGCAGGTGGCGAGAAAAAGCATTGGTGACATTCTGTACCCTGAAATGTTTCTGAGGGCTAAGTTGGGGGAGAGGTGCAATCCTTCAAAATCACTTGCACTCATGTGGAAGCCAGTGAAGGTTGTTCAGGCATTGTTAAAAGGGCTGAATGAAGGCATGGACAAAGTCAGGGGCAAGTTATGGAAGCCAGAAATGCTTTAGAATGTAAGTGTAATGGCTGTTCACATGTGAAAGGGCTTTGTCTTTTAAGTAAAAGTTGCATGAGTCTACCACAGGCCATGGGAGGAGTCAGCAAGAAGTGCTTTGCTAATTCGGGGGACATCACCCTCATGGCAACATCAGAGTAGTGAGCAAAGCTGTTTGGATCCTACCTGAGCATCAGGGAGCGTGCAGCTGGAAATGAGTGCTGCAGAAATTTAGGCAAGTGAAGATAGGGAGCAGCAACCTCCATAGGAATAGTGCAGGCCTGGGCATCAAGAAACTTGAAGACAGGGGCGAGGGCATGAAGGGATAGGAGGCACTACCCTGTGCACAGGATCACAGGCAGAGCAAAGGTACCTTGAGATGACTGAAACCAATGCCAAAGGAGACTGCGACTCTCGAGGCAGGTGACACACACCTGGGCCCTCGTCAATGTAAACATAACACTTCACGCCACAGATGGCCACCCCATACCAGTAGTAGTCAAGGCAACTGTGGCCTTGAATTTCTCCATCACTGGATTCTTTCAAGAGTCAGCTGCAGATCTCTGCTGCATTTCATTGAGGCCTACACAGCGGTGCATTATCCAGGTGGCCAATGCACCGTTCACGAAGGCTGGGCAACACATCAGATTTAGAGCAGATAGGGCATTGCAGGTTTCGAGGGCACTATGTCCTGTATCTAGACCAGGCAGATGGTGCCCGGCAATACCCTCCTGCAGGGGTCTGTTGCACTCTCCATATTATAGCCCTGCAGAGAGGTGTGGATCTTGAGGACAGTGAGGTCTTGAAAAGGGACAGCTCATTGGGGAAGGAATAGGAGGTAAGAGAGCTGAGTTAAAGGGAGATGACGCTGAATAGAGAAATATCCTTGCTGCACTCTCCAGGAAGAGGACGACCCCTCTCCTACTCTTTGGTGCCAGGTCTCCAGCTTGCCAGTGACATCTTGCTCCCCTGTGGTGAAGTGGAGTGCTTTGGCCCAAACTGCAGAGCTCTTCCCAGGACAAGCAACAACCTCAGTGATGGCTGCCATTGCTGTCTACTTGAGTCCCAGACTTCATTGTACCCATCCCTGGCCTACACTGGTTCTAATTGTACATGAAGCGCATCTCCATAGCCTGTATCTTCCAGTCTCCAATGTCTCCCACCTTACCACCTGCCATCCTACCCACCTTCCACCCTACCCAACTTCCATCCTACCCACCTGCCACCCTACCCATCTGTCGCCTTACCACCTTCCACCCTACCCACCTTCCATTCTACCCACCTGTTGCCCTACCCACATGGCACTTTACCCACCTGCCATCCGACCCATCTTCCATCCTACCCACCTGTTGCCCTACCCACCTGGCACTTTACCCACCTTCCACCCTACCCACTTTCCACCCTATCCACTTAACACCCTACCCAACTTCCGCCCTACCTACCTTCCACCCTACCTACCTTCCACGCTACCCACCTGCAACCCTATCTGCCACCCTTTCCACCTGCCAACTCACCTACCAACTACTTAATAATAATAATCACTTATTGTCAGAAATAGGCTTCAATAAAATTATTGTGAAAAGCCCCCAGTCGTCACATTCCGGTGCCTGTTCAGGGAGGCCAGTACGGGAATTGAACCCCTGCTGCTGGCATTGTTCTGCATTACAAGCCAGCTGTTTAGCCCACTGTGCTAAACCAGCTTCACCTACATACTCACCTACATACTTACTTTATCCTACTATCCAATCAATCACTTGATCTATTCATCCACTCAACCATTCAATAACAGAGGAATGTAGGACTTAGGAGCCTGCTCCACCATTCAATAGGATAATAGCTGATCTGGCTGTTGTCTTAACTGCATTTTCTGGCCTTCTCCCCATAGCCTTTGACACTGTCTGTCAAAAATCTATCTAACTCAACCTTGAATAAATGTAATGACTATGCCTCCACTGCTTTCTGGGAATGAGAATTCTACAGATTAAGCACCTTCTCAGAAAAAGTTCTCCTAATCTCCATCTTAAAAGGGTGATCTCATTGTTAAACCATGTCCCCTAGTTCTATTCTCTCTCATGAGGGGAAACTGTCTCAGCATCCATCTTGTCCAGTCCCCTCAGGATCTTACATATTTCATTGAGGTCACCTTCCATTTTTCAAAACTCCAATGGGTATAGGCCCAGCCTGTTCAAGCTTTCTTCATATGATAAGCTCTTCATCCGGGAATGAGTTGGTGACCCTTCTTTGAACTGCTTCTAATGTAGTTATATCCTTTCTCAAATTAGGAGATCAAAACTGCCAGTATTCCAGATTTAGTCTCACCAAGGCCCCATAGAGCTGCAGTAAAACTTCCTTATTTTTTCCCCTTGCAATAAGCTTCAACATTCCATTCCATTTGCCTTCCCAATCACTTACTCGAGCTGCATGCTAAAGTTTGAGATTCATGGAACAGACATCTAGATCCCTTGGATACCACAAGGTTCTGCAATCCCCTTCCATTTCCTATTCCTACCAAAGTGCATAACTTCACATTTTCTTACATTACACTCCATCTGCCAATTATTTTCCCATTCACTTAAACTATCTATATACCTTCCCAACTTACTTTCCTATCTTGATGTCATCATCAAACTTAGCTTGCATACATTCTGTCCCTTCTTCCAAGTAATTGATGTAGATTGTAAATAGCTGATCCCTGTGACACTCCAGTAGGTACAGATTGCCAACCTGAAAAAAAAACTTTTTATTCCTACTCTATGCTTCCTGTTATATAACCAATCCTTTATCCATGCTAATATGTTACCCCCACACCATGTGCTTTATGTTGCATAGTGACCTTTAATGTTGCACCTAGAACTCCAAGTACACAACATCTTCTGGTTCCCCTTATCCACCATGTTTCTTACTTCCACAATGAACTCTAATAAATTAGTTAAACACGGGCCTGGGTTTTTTGCATGATGAAGGCAGAAATGGCAGATGAGTTTGGAAATCCAAGTTCCGGCCCTAAACACGACACCTCACATTTTTGCAGGGGCAGAATTGAATCAGGTTGGGATTCACATATGTGTAGTTTCTGGAGGCAGTTGACCATATAAATCATCTGCTGCCTTCAGCGAAGTGGAATTTTAGTCAGCCAAGCGTGAAACCTGACGAACAGATTTGACCAGGCACGAGCTGGTCTGAAATTGGGAGATTAATTTGGATAGTTAGGGCACCCCTGTGAAGAGATAAGAAACCCCTGTGGATATTGTTATAGTAGAATGAAACTTAGGTTAATGAAGGACAGCTTGGAGTAGCAGTAATCCAATATATAGATCTCGGGCAGGACTTTCTGGCCGTTGACGCTGGCTGGATCTTATGGTCCCGCCAACGGCACACCCGCGGCAACAAGCGTGATCAACTGGAAATCCCATTGACATTCTGATCCCGTCGTTGATCACTGCGAGCCGCACTCTGCCCCTGCACAACACGCCATGGAGGGGGATGAAAATCCTGCCCAAATGTGTGTTAATACGAGAAATAGAACAGAGGGGCATGAGATGACATAAGTTCGCATGGATGGGATTTAGGACATGGTGGGGTGGGTGGAATGAGGAGTGAGGGCTGGAGGATTTTTTTTTTTTAAATCCTTTTTGGTATTAAATTCAACAAAATCTTGGAGCACCGATTCAGAAGTTCTTCCGCCCAGCCCACCTTTGCACCCAAAAGCCTCAGCCGTCATTCTGGGGTGGTAGGCCCAACTTCTAACCCAGCCTACCTCCCTGGAATGAAATTCAGAACTGCCGTCAGCCATTTGTAAAGGTAAGGTTCACAGTGCCAGGAATTCCACCGTCTCTACACCCAACCTGGGATCAAATGTCTTGACAACAATTTCCCTTTTACAAAACTATGTTGTCTCTGCCTGATTGTATTAGAATTGTCCACTTACCCTGCTAGAATCTCCTTAAGAATCAAATCTAGAAATTTCCCTATGACAGATGTTAGAATTACTGGACTATAGTTTCCTGCTTTCTCCCTCCCTCCTTTCTTGAATAAAGATGTTACATTAGTTATTTTTCAATTCCCTGGAACCATTCCAGAATCAAAGGAATTTTGGAAGGCTATAACCAATGTCTCTACTATCACTGCAGCCACTTCTTTTAAGACTCTAGAATGTAGGAATGCAGGCCATCTGTTTCTGGGAACTTGTCAGCCTTTAAGTCGAATAGCTTCCCAGCAAGGTTTAACCTGTGATGGTGTTTGTTTAACATTTCTCCCTTCTTCTCACCTCTTGACACTCAAGTATCTTTGGGAAGTTTTCTAAATCTTCTGCAGAAGAAGGGCTGGGCTGGAGGATCCCCGCGACCGGCGTGAATCGCGCCACGCCGCCCCGACGCCGGCACGCGATTCTCCGCAGAGAATTGGCATCGACGTGTTTAGCGCGGCGCCCGTCTGGGGCCGCTCTACCCGGGATGGGCCGAGCGGCCGGCGTAAAAAAGCCGAGTCCCGCCGACGCCGTCCACACCTGCTCTCAGCCGGCGGAAACTCGACGTGGAAGGGTTGGAGGGCGGCCTGTGGGGGGAGAGGGGGGTCCGACCCCGGGGGGGGCCTTCTTTCTTCCGCGCCAGTCCCTGTAGTCCTGCGCCATATTGCGTCGGGGTCGGCACGTTGAAGGAAGCCACTGCACATGCGCGCGTTGGCGCCCGCATGCGCGGACCCCGCGGCGCCCAGTTGACGTCGGGATCAGCAGCTGGAGTGGAGTGAACCACTCCAGTGCCGTGCTGGCCCCCTGTAGGGGCCCGAATTGCTGATCCTGAGGACGTGTTGACGCTGCCAAGTATCGCGACGGCGTTTCCGACGTCATCGACACTTAGCCTCAGGATCACAGAATCCCGCCCAAAATACCTGTGCAACACCTCCGCCGTTTCCTTGTTTTCCAATATAAACTGCCCCAACTCACTCTCTTGAGGACCATCAATCACTCATACTGGACCTTTAAACTTGCCATGTGACTGTTAGTGCTGTAAAAAGGGGTGTGTCCACTCAACCCCCCCCCCCCCCCGCACCCCCGCGATGCTACTGCGGTGCGAGGAATGTTCTGTTCTGCATATCTGGAGAAATCGGTCTCGGAAAACCAACCAAGAAATGAGAAACAGCATTGAGGTGTTGAAAAGTTTGAGCAGAGCGAGAATCCGACAATGATAGCTATTCCGTGGAAGATTCAGGTCATTGTCAATGAAGGTCTCACGCCCGAGAAAATCTGAACTTCAGTCAGTTTCCCACTGGGAGGTGGTTCTGACACAGAAACAATACTCCTGTTTTCCACTCCCATGATGAAAATCCAACTCAAAAAAGGAAAGCTTGGCTCAGGATTAGTTTGCATTGTACATTACTTGTGATTGTTTAAAATGGAGGACAAAGCGAGGCCAAACTGGTGTCCCATCCCCCAAAACTTGCATGATTATCCACTATAAATTTACCTCCATACAACCTATCAAGAGAATCACTGGAATTGTTCGCAATCAAATAATGAATTGAACAGCACAACTGGACAATTTATTTTTTTGTGGGGGTGACGACCCTAAGGCCTAATATTTTTAATATTTGAAGAATTAATTTTAAATCATTAGATAATATTACAGCACTGAAGAAAATAACATCTCTTCCACCTTATCAATTATTTATAAATGAGAAACTGGCACTGCAGAAATAAACTGATTCCATTAAACTCATTTGAATTAATTACTTCACAAAAATATGAATGTAATGTTCTGTGAACTTTATTTGCATTTTGTACAACTGATTTTATAAGCTGGTTTTGAAAATGATTAGTATTTGTGCAGACAAGAACATCGCATTTACATCAGATTTAATATATTAATATCACATTTATATCAGTTGAAATCTACACATTCTCACAATCCTAAATACAGTAAATTTGGAAGATATGTGGTTATCAGTTATGATTCAATATAAGCAAAAATTTCTAAAGTATTGCCTTACCAAACATTGCAAAGATATCGACACACACAATTATTATAAAGTCATCCATTTATAACACAGATTTTTTTTTAAATACAACAGACCTGGTTTGATTTGCCTTTAGTCACAGCATGTTGACTGCCCTCTAAGGCTGCACTAACAACTCTCATGTATTTCCATGGAGATGAGTTAATTGATATTTTAATGCAGCGAGCTATCTCTATGCACTCACTACTTTAAGGTTTCATTATTTCTCACAAGCAGCATAATTAAAGAATATACATTGCAGCATGGTGGGTCACTGTATTTATTAACGCTGCTAATTTGCATGAAGCAGCACTTGCATCCTTACTAACAGACGAGGTTGCTAGGAAGGACCTGACTAATCACTAAGTGGCCTGCTTATTGCTGCTGTTTGATCATCGCTGTTCACAGTAAAATTCCCTCCCTCCTTTTTTCATTTGAAATGGTTTCTTCCAGCTGAGGGAGGGAAACTGAATTTGACATTTGATTTTCCTCCAGATGTGCTAATCAGTGGCAGCGAACACTGCAGAAGAGAGCAGAGAGCAGCGAGAGCTTACCTGTCAGACTCTGTCATTTACTGACATGACAGTAAGGTTTTAAATGCTTGCAGTTGAGCTTTGAGGTTTGCCCTTGGCCTTGTCTTTTTGTTCCCAAGTTCCTTGAGAATGTGAATTACAGCACACAGGTGTGTTGGCACCTTGTCACTCGGACTGCCTAGCGCCTGGTATTTTGACAGTTTAATTTTTATCCGCCTCTTCACATTTGCTGCTTCATTTTAGCACTGGCCCTGATTAAGGGTACTTGCAGCAGGTTGGCAGGCCAGGCAGTGGGAACTTCAGGGCTGCTGCTTTACTGTTATCTTCAGCTGCAGTTTCCAAGCTTTCAAGAAAGAGACCTGTCATGCATCAGCTGCCAAGTTAGGAGCCTAATACTGAACTGCGAGTGAGTAAGTGTACCCAAAATCTACAATGACAGCCATGAAGGAGCAGCCTAACATGGGGAGGGGAAGCCAACAGCAACAAGACCAGGTACTGGTCTCTTAAGACATGTTTTCTTTTTCTTTTTCCACATTCAGTTGTAGCAGAATAATTTTATATGTGATGGTCCATATAAGCTGATATTTTACAGTGAGTTTTTTTTATATATATGTCACAGCAGAATTCCTATCATCTTTTCTTGAATCATAGAAATGTGAACTCATCTTTCTTGAAAATGTGAGCAAACTAAAAGCTGGTTTATTAACAATATTACTGGTTCCATGCTATATTTTTATTTGGAGCTCAGAATAAACAGGTTTAACCGTTGAAGTTTCCTAACATTTTATTCAAAGCAGAACGTACTTGCTTAACTCTAAGCTTCAGCATTGTCTTCTTCCGTACCTTTTTTGAATTGCTTTGTGAGATGAAACTGGTTATTTACAATCCTGAGACTGTGCTTTCAGCAACTGTCAGCTGAGGCATAAACCTGCAGTAGACAGAGCTACAGTGTAAGAACCTTCCTTTATTTGCTTGCTTGTCAAGGTTACATTGGAGTCTGCCACACATTTGAAAAAGCTGCTGATATGAATAGGATGGAGTGATTTCCTGAATTAGAATCTAGTAATGTCATAACAATTAGTGATAGTAAATATACACTGTCAACTCTCTGGTCATTGTGTAACTAGTGAAACCGGAAGGAGGACAGAGTCTCACTGCTGTAGAAATGCTCTGTATTCAGTGTATGTTATGCTATAATTCATCTCTTGTCATTCAGTTTATCATGGGATTTACCACAATCTAGAAGTGGATTGGTTGAGATTACTGAATGCTTCACCAAAGCTATATGATTTCTAATGGCTGAGGATGGGGAAACTAACTTCTTCCATACAAATCTTTCTGATGTCAACATTGTCCTCCTATGGACTGAATTGCAATAAGATTGACATTTCACAGTAATTCGATGTTAACAAATACACAGCAATCGATTGAGGTGGCTATATTTAGAGAATTATTCTAGATCATAACTACATTCAGAACAATGTATTCATCATAAATCTGAATTAGGCTGGAGTTATTATGTCGAAATATGAGGCACCCTAAAGTGAGAATAAATATGTGGAGATAAGCAAGAATCTTTCACATCCAATTCAAAGACACCAGAACAACATGAAGTTCTAGTTTTCATGAGGTCAGCTCAAAATATTACTTCTGTCTGTTAATTGCATACAATCTATTTATAGGATGTTCCATGTTTGTAACATATTGTTCAAACAAAAAGTTAAAGTAGCAGTGCTGAAAGAAATGTAAGTTAATGCTCTACGGAGTGCATTTTGTTGCAACCTAAATGCAGACTTAGGCTGAAAGAAGGGTTAATACTTTCAAAGCGCATTCTGTTTCCAAGACTACTGAAATAGAAGCCATAGGATACACAATTTCCAGCATGCCCATTGTGTTAACTGGATATTAAGATAAAATCCAACATGTAGATCATGGAGAATAATAAGTGGATTTTCATTGTGTTTTTTTAATAACTTGCACTTTGCTGTGAATGACAAAACTCAACAAACATTTCACTTTTGCTGCCTATTTTCAAATGGACTCATGATTTTATTCCACATTATTTAACACACATACATGAGCACATCATAACATTATTTTAATATAAGTTGAATATTGGCAGGCTTTATTGAAATGGAGAATAGCGAATCATTCAAAGTGTTACTTAATATCTTAATATCCAGTTAACACAATGAGGAGTATTATCTGATTGTGGTGTATTCTGTACAGTGTTTTATTTAAAAGCCAAACACGTTACGGTTTTAGAGATTATGTCAACCAACATTAATTTATTTTATATTTTTGTCTATTTCAATATTCAGTACCATATCATCTGATAGAATTTGCATTCTTTGGATAGTAAATAGCGCCAAAATGAAATAATATTCGAGAGATGCCGATTATCTTTCACAGTAAAACTAAATCGCCAATGAGAAATTGAAAACTTTATTTCACGATCTTTGCAATGTTAATAAAAGATTAGAAATGCAGGTTTCTATAAATTTATTATTTACTACACAAGTCCACACAGGTGCGCCAAGCATCTGTGCTCTACCGATGAACTCTAGCCACTGTATAGGACTTGTATTTTGGGAGTAGGTCGAATCCATCGTAACATCAAGAAAGCTGTTATTTAGTTTCTTCCCATTCTTATTTTTAAAAAGTCCACTGTTCACACTAAATTAGTCCAAGTTCTTCCAGAATTTCATGGTGATTCAATGTTGACTTGTTAAGTTAATATTTCAATAATTAAGCTCAGTTTTTTAAATCTGATAATGTTTCTTGTTGCTTTCACTTCACAACAGTGGCCATTAACTTAGGTTTAGCTAGGTGGTGTTCTTCACTTGAGGTAGATCTAGTGAATGAAACTAATGCTGACAATAACACCATCTTTGCAATCTGTTAGACACATTAGAAGCTTAAATAATACTTATTCATGTCCCTAGTCTTAAAACACGTGCTACCTCTGTTCTGGGATTTTTATTTTATATTATCTTCAGGATTGATGGCACATTAATTAATAAATGAATGAATTATTAATTAAATGTTTATACATATGCATTTCAAAAACGAGGGAAGATCTGTTCTTCCCTCTCCATTTTGTAATAACCACAGTATTGATTCATGAAATGATCTTATTGATATCTGAAGAAATACAGTATTGCACAGAATAATATTCAGCGCTGTATGAGTTAAAATAATCCAATTATTTTACAATTCTGCGTTACTTACAGTGTTTGATTCACTGACTCTCTGGTAGTACACAGAGCTGCATTAATATTATTGCATTAAGAATTTGAAGTGAATCCTTTAATACCTAAAGAGCAGCTTAGTATTCTCAGTTATTTCCCACTATATCTCCAGCACCACTCTTCAGCGTTTCTGCACAAGTTCTGTAGGATGCCTGCACTGCAGTGCTAGCTATAAACTAGCAGAGGGTTGTACAGTATTGCACAGAGAGCTTAGGGAACTGAACTAGGCATTGTATCGAGGATATTGGTAGAAAGCCATGATATTGCAATGGTAAAATGATACACTACATCTGGGGATTTTAGGGAATAAAGGATTAGATGGTACAATCTCTGCACAATAATTAAATAGGTTATATGACATGATATTCAGGTATTTTAGGGAATAGAGGATTAGATGGTGCAATCTCTGAACAGTAATTAAATGGGTTATGTGACATGATATTCAGTTATTGAAACAAGCTCTGATGGAAAGAATGTTAAAATATTAATATCTGCAGCTCATGTTCTTTGAGGCCAAATCTTGCAAAATGATTTATTTTGGAGATGTTTAAAGCTACTCTGCCCCACAGTGGTCATTTTTTAATAATAGATTACACCAATACTTGTCCATTAGTGTTTATGTGACAAGCAATTCTAGAAAAATAATTTCCATTTCAATGATCGTTCTTTTGAAATGTTAGTGTCCAGCAGCTTTTGATTCAAACCATTTACTTTGTTTGGTTTTGCCCATTCTGCCAGGTGCAAAGGTACACATTACAGTATTAGATACGAACAACCTCCATCTCATGAATGCTGGCCTTCCTGTACAAATGATCAAAGCAGGCAAATCCTGCTTTGCTTTAAATGATTTCTTCAGAAGCCAGATTGCTGAAGATAAAAAGTAATATTTGTTCAGTCTTGAGACTGAGGCAAGTCTGGGGTTAACAATGAGCACAATAAGATGTTTTCATACAAGAGTACAAAACAACACATATTGTAGGATTATGTTATTTTGCATACAGAGTAAAATAGGCTGAGCTTTCATCTGAAATATGAATGTATGAACAATTATGGTGTGTCCTGCATAAAAGAAATGGCAGCAGAGAGCTCCAGTCTTTCCTTTCTTTTGCCACAAACACCAATATGCACATAAGAATGGATGTGAAGTTCATCCTGCCAAAGGCTAGATGCATTTTTATTAACTTCTTGTGTCCCTGTTGTCTGCCAATTAGAATTCAGACAAGAATGTAAGTGAGTCGTTTTTTTATATAAAAAAAACATTGTTAACGATGAAAATGGGGCACGGTAGCTTGTATGCAATAGCACATTCTACTGTGCAAAGTTCACCATTGGAATTATTCACCTCTGAGGTATCATTATTCATTAATTGATAGCTAAATCAAATGCCATTATTTTAGATGGCATAGAATAAAGTTTTCCAGTTCACTCAGATCTCATCACTGGGATGTTAATCGGCATATGATTTATACGAACAGTAAAGGCTGCATAGCTTGATGCTGTTTTATTGTTCTTGTCATGTTGCTTACTGGAGCAATTCATTTTAAATCTTAAAACCCTCACTCCTGGAGAAATAGGAAAGAGATTGCCAGAGGTATGACTGTGCTGAGCATTTGTATTTCTAATGTACTATCACATGCCATGAGATTACTGAAACAGTAGGGATTTAAAACAGATTTCATTGGATTTTGTCAAGGTTAAGATGTAAAGATGCCTTGGTACTTTCTCTAGTTCTGCCTTATTGTAATTAGTGTAATAAAGTCGTGACCTAATCAAGTAGCACTTTTTAATCTCCCATCTTGTTATTACTTTCAGCCCATTGTGTTTTCAATTTAAATAATCTTCCAAGGCCCAGCCAATTTACTGTACTATGATGACCAAGCAATGCTTTGCCCCATTTATTTGACTATCCAAGCAGGTTGAAGTATAAACATACAGTTATTTATAGATCAAGATATTGTTCAATTACTTTCTACAGTCCTTTTGTTATTACATCTAATCTGTCAACCCAAATTGATGAAGTTAGCAAGGCTGTAATTTTTTAATGCATATTGAAAATTATATAGGAGAAATGGGACTAAAATGAAATAATAAGGATATTAAAGAATCTAGAAGCAACCTGTATTGTAAGAAGGGAAGTTAAGGAAGTGAGAAATATAGTTCAGCAGAACTAATTTATCTACATGATCTGATTGAGAGAGCATT
This sequence comes from Scyliorhinus torazame, assembly GCF_047496885.1. Classification (NCBI taxonomy): domain Eukaryota; kingdom Metazoa; phylum Chordata; class Chondrichthyes; order Carcharhiniformes; family Scyliorhinidae; genus Scyliorhinus; species Scyliorhinus torazame. Next base: position 76,491,218 of record NC_092708.1, read on the forward strand.
TTCTTTGTGATGCTGCATGACCATTTGGGACCCACAAATATCTTGCAAATCAGCGATGCTACATATTTTCATCTGAGGCCTAGGCCTGCAGTGGCTGCAGGATCATCAGGGATTTGTGGCACTCCTGCATTTAAGCAGAGATGCACCAAATTCCATTATCCTTGAATCCCCCCTCGAAATCTTCTTGTGTCTTAATTTGGAGATAATCCATTACAACTGTTTCAGTCTGTCGTAAGGCATTGTCACATGTGAATACGATTGCATATTAATGAGTGCCTACTCAAGCCACCTTAACTGTTATTCAATGGGAATCCCTTGTGTCTCAGTGATTTTTCTTGGGGACATCACTCTGTCAAATTTGATCTTGCACAGTTAGTAATTGCAACTTCTGAAGTTCAGAGCCATGCTGCGTGCTCTTGCATCATTTTCTAATGAAGAGAATACCTTGTTTTTCAGCTACCTCATTTTGTACATATGATGCAAGATGACAATTTACAGAAATACAATTCATGGAAAGACTTTGGCCGGGATTCTCCGAGCCTCCACACCGATATTGCGCTCGGCACGGGGGCGGAGAATGGGGTCTGAGACCCGCGATCGGCTCCGAGGGTGGGACGCGATTCTCCGGCAACCGGAGAATCGGTGCCAGTCGCGCGTGCGTGGTCGATGCAGCGCCGGTCGGGGGCCTTAGAAAGAGGCCCCCACGGCGATTCTCCGCAGCCGATCCGGCAACGTGGTTCCCGTATGGTTTCACCCAGCCACGGTGCCGTCCTGGTGGGGGGGGCGGGGGATCAGACTCCGGGTGGGGCCTCCACGCCAGCCAAGCACGTGATCGGGGGCTACCGATCGACGGACGCGCGTGATTGGGGGGGGGGTCTCACCTTCTTCTGCATCGGCCAGCTGTGTGGCTCCGCCCTGTTGCACGGGGGCCGGCATGAACACGGCTGCCGCGCAGGGTCCGTGGACTCACGGCCGGAAGAGCAGGGTCCCGTATCGGGAGCAGAAGCTGCGCGGCGCACGCCAGGGCCCTGCTATCCTCCTGAAGTCGGAGAATCACTCCAGACTTTTTAAAAAAGGTCAGGAGTGATTCACGCCGGTTTTCCGGCGGGTATGGGGACATAGCCCCATTTTCGGAGAATCCCGGCCATTATATTTTTTTATTTTGCCAATGCAACAAATTTTGAACAGACTGGGCCCAACCTGGCTTCAAGACACAGTCTCATCCAAATTGTATTCCATACGAAGAACAATATAACAATATAACTTCAACCTGATCTGAAATTGCGTTTACCATTGGATTTCCAGGCAACAATATACTGTTACTGATGGGAGGGAGACAGGCGCTTACTTTGTCTTCAAGAACAAAAACAGCAAATACCAGACAATCTCAGCAGATCTGACAGCATCCATGTAAAGAGAAGGGAGCTAATGTTTCGAGTCTGGATGACTCTTTGTCAAAGCTCATTGGCAAGGCCGGTGAATCCTGGGCCCCGGGTGAATTGGGCGAGCACAGATTTAAATGAGCTGAATGATCATTTAAATATGCATGCTTGGATCCTGCCCAGCAAGCGCGAGATCCAGATTGCAACATGCCACGAGATTCCATTGAATCTCATGAGACGTTTCGAGCATCGCGAATTCTGATCCAGGCCTCACAAATTCAACCCTGACACAAAGGGGCAGCACGGTGGCACAGCAATTAGCGTTACCGCCTCACAGTGCCAGGGATCAGGGTTCAATTAGGCCTTAGGGTCACTGACTGTGTGGAGTTTGCACAGTATGTGTGAAGTTTGCACATTCTCCCCATGTAAGTGTGGGTTTCCTCCGGTTTCCTCCCACAGTCCAAAGATGTGCAGGTTAGGTGGATTGGCTGTGCTAAATTGCTCCTTAGTGTCCAAGAAGATGAGTAATTAGATTAAGGGGTTAATGGGAAAGAACGGGGGAGTGAGCTTGGGTGAAGTATTCTTTCAGGGGGCTGTTGCAGACTCGGTGGGCCGAATAGCCTCCTCCTGCACTGTTGGGATTCTATGATTCTAAATCGGGTGCAATGGGGCCATTGAATCATCCCAATATGAGTTAACAATCAAAATTTACAACATGAACAACTAATAAAAACAACAGTCAATAAGTTAGATGTTTCGGAGGATTCGATTTCAGTGTGTTTGGTTGACGAATCTCAGGCGTCTGCTTTTTCATGTTGACTGCAGCCTCTGGTGTTTCTGGTTTATTTGGAATGCCATTCATCGTTGAGTCAACCGGGGTCAACATCATGTTTGCAGGTTGACTTGATGTTGAAGTGTCCTCCGTTGTCTCCCACAGTTGTTTCTGGTATTGTCAGGTTCTCAGGAATGTCTACGTCGTCTTTTGCCGCAGTTTGTTGCAAACTCTTGGTAGACTCTGTCTCTGGCAAACTATGATGTGGAGATGCCAGCGTTGGACTGGGGTGAGCACAGTAAGAAGTCTTACAGCACCAAGTTAAAGTCCAACAGGTTTCATAGATTATCATAGAATTTACAGTGCAGAAGGAGGCCATTCGGCCCATCGAGTCTGCACCGGCTCTTGGAAAGAGCACCCTACCCAAGGTCAACACCTCCACCCTATCCCCATAACCCAGTAACCCCCCCCCCCCAACACTAAGGGCAATTTTGGACACTAAGGGCAATTTATCATGGCCAATCCACCTAACCTGCACATCTTTGGACTGTGGGAGGAAACCTGTGGGAGGGTTTGTTTCGAATCACTAGCTTTCGGAGCACAGCTCCTTCCTCAGGTGAATGAAGAGGTGGGTTACAGAAACATATACAGAGACAAAGTCAATGATGCAAGACGATACTTTGAATGTGAGTCTTTGCAGGTAATTAAGCCTTTACAGGTCTAGACGGAGCAACTAGAGAAAGGGATAATCACGGGTTAAAGAGGTGTGAATAAGCCAGGACAGTTGGTAGGATTTCGCAAGCCCAGGCCAGATGGTGGGGGCTTGCGGTAAAGCGAAGTGCTGAGGTGACCGTCCTTGATGGAGATGAGTGTGTCCAAGAATGCAACCGATTCTGGGGAGTAGTCCATGGTGTGTCTGATGGTGGGATGGAACTTATTGATGTCATCATGTAGTCGTTTCAGTGATTCTTCACTGTGGGTCCAAAGGAAAAAAATGTCATTGATGTATCTGGTGTATAACGTCGGTTGAAGGTCCTGTGCAGTGAGGAGGTCTTGTTCAAACTTGTGCATGAAGATGTTGGCATATTGAGGTACGAATATCAAGGATGGTCACCTGAACAGTTCGCTTTACCGCAAGACCACGGATAACCTCATGATGCTCCACTTCTCCAGCTTCCAGCCTAAACACATTAAAGAAGCCATCCCCTATGGACAAGCCCTCCACATACACAGGGTCTGTTCAGACGAGGAGGAGCGTAACAGACATCTACAGATGCTGAAAGATGCCCATGTACGAACCAGGCATGGCGTTTGACTCATCGACCGACAGTTCCAACGCGCCACAGCAAAACACCACACCGGCCTCCTCAGAAGACAAACACAGGACACAACCGACAGAGTACCCTTCATCGTCCAGTACTTCCCCGGAGCAGAGAAACTACGACATCTTCTTCGCAGCCTTCAACATGTCATCGATGAAGACGAACATCTTGCCAAGGTCATCCCCACATCCCCACTACTTGCCTTCAAACAACAGCGTAGCCTCAAACACACCATTGTTTGCAGCAAACTACCCAGCCTTCAGAACAGCGACCACGACACCACACAGGCCTGCCATGGCAATCTCTGCAAGACGTGCCAGCTCATCGACATGGGTACCACCATTACATGTGAGAGCACCACCCACCAGGTACGTGGTACATACTTATGCGACTTGACCAATGTTGTCTACTTCATACGCTGCAGGGAAGGATATCCCGAAGCGTGGTACATTGGCGAGACCATGCAGACGCTGCGACAACGGATGAATGGACATCGCGCGACAATCACCAGGCAGGAATGTTCCCTTCCAGTCGGGGAACACTTCAGCAGTCAAAGGCCTTCAGCCTCCGATCTTCAGGTAAGTGTTCTCCAAGGCAGCCTTCAGGACGCGCGACAACGTAGAATTGCCGTGCAGAAACTTATAGCCAAATTCCGCACACATGAGTACGGCCCCAACCGCGACCTTGGATTCATGTTGCATTGCATTCACCCCCCACCATCTGGCCTAGGCTTGCAAAATCCTACCAACTGTCCTGGCTTGAGACAGTTCACACCTTTTAACCTGTGATTGTCCCTCTCTCGAGTTGTTCCGTCTAGACCCGTAAAGACTTAATTACCTGCAAAGCCTCGCATTCAAAGTATCGTCTTGCATCATTGACTTTGTCTATATATATGTATCTGGAGCCCACCTCTTCATTCACCTGAAGAAGGAGCTGTGCTCCAAAATCTAGTGATTCGAAACAAACCTATTGGACTTTAACCTGGTCTGGCAAACTAGTTCTAGTTGCTAAAAGTTGATCAGTGTGTCTTCTCTACGCTACATCAGATTGGGTAGAGGATTAGAGGATCGGTCCGGTCCAGTCTATGCTACGATGATGGCAGGCATCCACATCTCACTGCTGGTATAGTTCCTTGCTAATACTTCCTGACCCTTCTGAAAAACATGGGGCAGGATTCTCCATTAGCCGACGCTAAAATCGGGGAAGGCGATTGGGCGAAAAATCGGGGAAGGCGGTTGGACGGAGAATCGGTTCCGACACTGAAATCGCGGCAGGTGACGATTTGACGGCAATCATAATGTTCCAGCACCTCGACAGCGGCGTCGCATTCCGGAACACACATACAGTAGATACCGTTTACATATAATTAGCGGGCCCGACCCGGTTCCTCCAGGCCTCTACAATTCTTTGCCTTTGATGGGCGAGTTCCTGATGGCGTGGTTCACTTGTGCCTTAAAAAAATTGTGAAACTGGCGCGGCGGTTGCTGAGGGAGCAAGAGGCGGTACGGAAAGTGTCCAACACAGTCATAGTTTGCTGACAGTTATGCCGCTGGCCGGGGGAGCTTCTGCCAGTATGGGGGAAGTAGTAGGGGGTGGCCAGGAGGTGGGCTGTGGGGTCGGGGTGGATGGGCATGGAAAACCTTTGCCGCAGCTGGCATGGCAACCATGCATCTGCACACATCGCTAACAGCCCACTTTGAACCTAGTGCCATGGGTGTCACATAGGTGTCCTACCAGGACATCCCCCTGGGTACCCCCCAGCCCCAGCCATTGTTTTAGCTGGGATAAGTGTGTGTGGGGAGTGTATTGTGTATGTGCGGCTACAGCTTGTCAGCCTCCAGAGTGTTAATGGACTGGGCGAACCCCGCACCGTTTTTCATTGGAATCGATTGTAGCCCCTCAACGGTAGTGGAATCGGTCCAGGTCCTGCACCGGTTTTTCTGTTGTAAAAGTCCACGGATTCTGCGTTGTCATCAACGCTTAGTCTCAGAAACGGAAAATCCTGCCCATGGTGTTTTAACACTGTTCTCACATTGCAAAACCTGACTTTGCTATTTCCTGTCAACAATTTACTCTTCTCTTCAGCAAATCAAATGCTGTGTGCAACAGATGTTTTACCATGAGTAATACTGGAGAACTTTGGGTGTCGAATGTGTTGTATTCCTGTATGTCATCAGAAATTGGCTGAGTCATTTGACAATTATCCTGGTTCAAGAGTAACCTTCAACGAATGCTTCATTGGAGAGTTTAAACTAATATGGCAGGGAGATGGGAACAGATGCATGAAGTCGGAGGGAAGTAAGCTAGAGACAGAAACAAAAGGCAGTCAAGGGAGAAATGGAAGCCATGATGTGGAGATGCCAGCATTGGACTGGGGTGAGCGCAGTAAGAAGTTGTTAAGACTTCTTACGGAAAGATGGAAGGCAGAGAAACCTTTTAATTCTAAGGGGGCAATAAATGTCAAAAAAACAAGCCTGAACGCGAGGAGCATTTGGTTGATGAATTAACTTTGCTGACAATCATTAACGGATATGATGTAATTGGGATCACAGAGACCTGGCTCCAGGGTGACCAAGGATGGGAACTCAACATCCAGGGGTATTCAATATTCAGGAAAGGAAAGGGGGGGTGGGGTAACTTTGCGAGTTAAAGAGCAGATTAACGCAATAGTAAGGAAGGACATTAGCCTGGATGATGTGGAATTTGTATGGGTGGAGCTGTGAAACAGCAAAGGGCAAAATATGTGAATGGGAGTTATGTACAGACGACCAAACAATAATTGTGAGGTTGGGGATGGCATTAAACAGGAAATTAGAGATGCAATAAGGGTACAGCAGTTATTATGATCCACCAATCAAAGTGGTGGTAGGACTTCCTGGAATGCAAAAGGGATGGTTTTCTCGACCAATACTTTTATTTTATTTTCTTAAATTTAGAGTACCAAATTCTTTTTTTCCAATGAAGGGGCAATTTAGCATGGCCAATCCACCTATCTTGCACATCTTTGGGTTGTGTGGGTGATGTCATGATCTGCAGAAATGCAGATAATGATATACAGACAGGCACAGACAGGCAGCTAACGAACACAGAGAACAGGACATGACCAATGAGCAGGCAGGACACTCAGGGGTGGTATCTCACTATAAAAGACACAAGGCACTCATACTCCATCTCTTTCCACTGATGAACATCCACAGAGTGAGAGCTAGTCTGGTTCAGCCAGACAGATTAACCACACTTAGGTCAGCAGAGAGTCAAACTCATAGAGAACTGTGCTAACTGTGCTACTGGTTCAATAAATCAGATTGAACTAACTTCAAGGTCTGGAGTATCTTTTGGTTAAAGCTGCATCCAGTTGCAGTCTGTGTTATCCCTGAGTCCATAACACGACATGCTACCAGGAGACTGCTTAATCTAGGTGGTTTACCTCAGTCCGTTCCGTGACGACCAGCGAATGTATCCCAGCACCATGGAGAAGATTCAGGCTCCTCACCAGCTCAGGACCTCCGGCAATCTCAGTGCCAACTGGCGGACATTCAAGCAAAAGTTTCTGCTGCACATCGAAGCTTCAGACCTCATGGGGGCGTCTGATGCACGGAAGATCGCGCTTCTCCTCTCAACAGCGGGTGATCAAGCCATCGAACTCTTCAACGCTTTTCACTTCACCGAAGGCCAGGACAAGACAAAGTTTCAGACCATCCTGGACAAGTTTGACAGTCACTGTGAAGTGGACACCAATGAAGTCTTCGAGCGCTACATATTCAAACAGCATCTACAAGGTCAAGATGAATCTTTCAACTCCTTCTTAACTAACCTCTGCCTGCTAGCACTTTGGTGATATTGCTGATTCCAGGATCAGAGACGTGATGAGCACGCTGCCATATCGATACAAGATCCTGCTATGACCTGATGCCAAGCCAGTGGTCCATGCATCATGCTGGGTCCCGGCTCCGCTGAGGGAGCACCAGAAGGCACAGCTCAAGGATCTTCAGCAACAGGGTATCATTTCCAAGGTAACCGAACCGACTGACTGGGTCAGCTCGATGGTATGTGTTAGAAAATCTTCGTGCCCATTACGGGGGAACCACCGGTTCGCCCCAGGAAGAACAGGTGGAGGGTTTTCGGGGTGGCACAGGGCAGGGATACGAAAGTTGGGGGACTTTTTGTGGACGGGAAGTTCGCGAGCTTGGGTGAGCTGGAGGAGAAGTACGGGCTCCCCCCCGGGGAACACCTTCAGGTACTTACAGGTAAGGGCGTTTGCCAGACGGCAGGTGGTGGAATTCCCACGGCTACTGCCACACACAGTACAGGACAGGGTGCTCTTGGGGGGGTGGGTGGGAGTGGGGAAGATCTCGGAAACTTACCAGGTGATGCAGGAGGAGGAGGAGGCCTCGGTTGTGGAGTTGAAAGGTAAGTGGGAGGAGGAGTTGGGAGAGGAGATCGAAGAGGGGACGCGGGCAGATGCCCTAAGGAGGGTGAACTCTTCCTCTTCGTGTGCGAGACTCAGCCTCATACAGTTTAAGGTGCTGCACAGGGCACACATGACCGGGACAAGGATGAGCACGTTCTTTGGGGGTGAGGACAGGTGTGTTAGGTGCTCAGGGAGCCCAGCAAATCACACCCTCTGTTCTGGGCATGCCCAGCGCTGGAGGAATTTTGGAAGGGCGTAGCGAGGACAGTGTCGAGGGTGGTAGGATCCTGGGTCAAACCGGGCTGGCGGCTCGCAATATTTGGGGTGGCAGAGGAGCCGTGAGTGCAGGAGGCGAAAGAGGCCGGAATTCTGGCCTTTGCGTCCCTGGTAGCCCGGCGAAGGATTCTCCTTCAGTGGAAAGATACGAGGCCCCCAAGCATGGAATCCTGGATCAGCAATATGGCAGGGTTCATTAAATTGGAGAGGGTGAAATTCGCCTTGAGAGGGTCGGTACAAGGGTTCTTTAGATGGTGGCAACCGTTCTTAGACTTACTGGCAGAACGATAGACATTGGTCAATGGCAGCAGCAGCTCAGGTGGGGGGGGGGGATTACTTTATTTTTGTTTATGTTATTTACACTGGAAGGGTCTGAGGGGGTGTATACACCTGTTGTCTTAAGTCAGGGTGTTAATGTTAATTTATTATTTAGGTACAGGGGGGGGGAGGGGTTTGGGGGGTTGCTCTTTTAGATTGTGTTTTGTACTTAACCCTGTTGGGTTCTTTTTTCTTTCTCATTTTGTTATTGATATTTTATGAAAACCTTTAATAAAAATTATTTTTTTTAAAAAAATCTTCGGGAGACCTGCGCATCTGCATTGATCCCAAGGATCTCAATAAGAATGTCTAATGCGTGAACACTACCCCATCCCGAAGTGGGAGGACCTCACCAGTGAGATGGCACACGCACGTTTTTTCACCAAGTTAGATGCATCACATGGATTTTGGCAAATCCAGCTGGATGAGTCCAGCAGAGGCTCTGCACCTTCAACACACCATTTGGCAGGTACTGCTATAATCGCATGCCGTTTGGCATTGTCTCGGCATCGGAGATCTTCCATCGCATCATGGAGCAGATGATGGAGGGCATTGAAGGGGTTTGTGTGTACGTGGATGATATCATCATATGGTCCACGCCCCCTGAGGAGCATGTTTCCCATCTCCAGCAGGTATTCCGCCGTGTCCATGCCAATGGACTGAAGCTGAACAGGTCCAAATGTTGCTTTGGCATGTCGACACTCAAGTTCCTAGGTGACCAGATCTCTCAGCAGGGTGTGCGCCCGGACACAGACAAGGTCAATGCCATCGAAGCCATGAACGTCTAAGATGAGGAAGAACGTTTTCTCCCAGAGTTGTGAACTTGTGGAATTCTCCACCACAGAAAGATGTTGTGGCCAGTTCGTTGGAAATATTCTAGAGGGAGCTGGATGTGACCCTTGCGGCTAAAGGGATCAAAGGGTATGGAGAGAAAGCGGGTTAGGCTACTGAATTTGCCTGATCAGTCCTGATCATATTGAATGGTGGTGCAGGCTCGAAGGGCTGAATGGCCTACACCTATTTTCTACGTTTCTATTATCTGAACAAAGCTTTCTGCCAGCCCATTTGTGGCAGGATGATGAGGAGTGGATCGGATATGTTGGGTTGCATTCTCTTTTGGATAATTTGTGAATTTTTGTGTGGTTCATTTCTGCTTTGTTCAAGGACTTTGATGCAAATACTGTTGGCTTCTCGTCACCATTTGGGCATTATGTGAGAAACCCATCCCACAGGATGACTCGTCGCAGGCCAGTTGCAAGGGTAATTTTGGATCAAATTGTGTCAAAACTACTGACTTTAGTCGTGTCTCTGTAGTTTGTACGAGTACCTTCTCACACTGATCCACCCATTTCCATTTTCTGTTTTGACCCAATAAGTCCTGTAAAGGCTTGAGAATAGTTGGCAGATATGAGACAAACCTTCCATAATAAGCCCCAAAATGATCAAAGTTGATTTATGTTTTGAGGGGCAGGTGCCTCATTTATGGCTTTTAATTTTGAAGTTAACTTGTGCAGTATCTTTGCATCTATTATGTGCCCCAGGTATTCGAAAGAAGATTTGAACAATTCACATTTACCTTCCATACTTGTCGTCTGTAATTTCCGAGTCTCTGGAGTGTAGCATTTAAATTTTGAAGGTGCTCTTTTTAACCCTTCCCAGTAACTAAAATATCATCTCAGTAGCACTGGACTCCTTCTAGTTCATTTTGAATTTGATCCATGGCACGTTGAAGTAACGCAGGTGCAGACATGATGCCAAATGGAAGTCTTTGATATCTGAATAGCTTTTCGTGCATCACGAGTGTCAAATGCTGTTGTGAATCTGGTTCCACATTTATCTGGAGATATGCCTGACAGAACAACTTTACTGAAATGCTCGCCTCCAGCAACCCAGCAAATAAATCATCAATTAAAGACCGAGGTTGCTGCTTTTCACGCAGTACCAGATCGATAGTGATTTTAATATTGCTATATGCATACCGAACTATCTTTCTTCATCACAGGTACTATCGGTGTGGCCCAATCACTTACATTAGCGGGTTTGAGGATCCGTGTCTTGACCAGCACTCTAATTCTGCCTTTACTTTAGGCCTGATGGCATCTACCTAGCCTTTAAGCATCTTGCTTGGCTTTCACCCTTAATCTTTAGCTTGACTGCGATCTCTTTCATGTTTCTCAGCTCTCCCTTAAAGACAATGGCAAGTTTCTTTAAAATCTTGGGTGGACCTGCTTCGGACTTTGACATGAGTTTCACACCGACCCAGTAAGTTTTTAGTATTATCTTTGAGGGTGTCGCAAGGGGCTGGGGATTGTGCTAGAGACTGGTTCAGTTTTGCAGGTGATAGTCGGAAATCACCAGCAGAGATAGGCTTCGAGGAGCAGACTGTTGTTCTACCTGGAGGTCTGCTTCTTGGTGGTTCACTAGTTTGATGTTAAACAGCAGAGTGCTGGTGAGGCTGAAGGTGTAATGTTTGAACTATCTAAAAAGGCCAGAGGCTTGGGTCATGTGATATGTCATAATAGTGCTTTACTGCAGCTTAACAATCAATTTATGTGCTTCTGGCCAGAAGTTCATGTTTCTCCTTAGGAGAGAGACAAGATGGGCATTCACTTCTCATCCAGTATAATGCTCTTCGATCTTTCTTTTGTGATAGTTCCAGTTAGGAATCCATGTTGTCTGCACTTCCTCTGCTTTCATTGAATCCAAGGGGCCTGTACTATGAGGTGTGAAATTCCACAGGCTGAGTGAGGAATTTATTTTTGTTTGTAGCTCCTGGTGGGAGCTCTCAGTACAAAGGTCGAGCGCTGTGGTCATGTGACTTGTAGCAGCCATATCTTTTGGTCCATTCAGTAGAAAATCCATTTTGAAAATTGGCAAAAATAATAAATTTTGAATGTGCAGTGTTAAATCTCTTTTCATGCCACATGTATCCAACAATGCATCCAGCACTGAACCTTTTGAATGTCATGAGACAACATCTGCCATTATGTGCAGTCACCTATCAGTACAAAGTAGCCCTTGGAGCAGCAAAGCGCTGTACACGTGAAGATTATAGCCTGCAGTATAACTCTGATCTTGGAAGCTGGAATTTATATTCATTGCTGCCAGCCTCATATCAATAGTGCAGCATAATTGCAACCGTGACTCTCCTATAGATGAAGTTTAATTAACTTTAGATGTCTTTGCACAGCAAAAGCAGACTTAACTTTACCTGAGGTGCTTCGGTGCAGAAAAAGAACATTTAATATGTCATGGGACCCAGCAGGATAATTGCTGTGGTTGAATATGCAGAAAGGACTAGGATTTTGCTTGACGATTTGGAATATTATGGCCAGATAACTATTTATAATAATTTGATCGTAAATGAGGATCATTGTCCAAAAGACCTTGGGCGGGATTCTCCCCTACCTGGCGGGGCGGGGGGTCCCGGCGTGATGGAGTGGTGGGAACCACTCCGGCGTCGGGCCGCCCCAAAGGTGCGGAAGTCTCTGCACCTTTAGGGGCCAAACCCTCACCTTGAGGGGCTAGGCCCGGGCCGGAGTGGTTTCCGCTCCACCGGTTGGCGGGAAAGGCCTTTGGCGCCACGCCAGCCGGGGCCGAAAGGTTTTCGCCAGGCGGCGCGGGTCCGCGCTTGCGCGGGTGCGTCAGCGGCTGCTGACATCATCCCCGCGCATGTGCAGGGGAGGGGGTCTCTTCCCGTCTCTGCCATAGTGAAGACCATGGCGAAGGCGGAAGAAAAAGAGTGCCCCCATGGCACAGGCCCGCCCGTGGATCGGTGGGCCCAGATCGCGAGCCAGGCCACAGTGGGGGCACCCCCCGGGGTCAGATCGCCCCGCGCCCCCCCCCCCCCAGGACCCCGGAGCCCGCCCGCGCCGCCTTGTCCCGCCGTTCAAAAGGTGGTTAAACCCACACTGGCGGGACAGGCATTCCAAATGTGGCCTAACTATCGTTCTATATAACTGTAACATTATTTTTGAGCTTTTATACTCAATACTCTGTCCTATGAAGGCAAGCATGCCATATGCTTTCTTTACCACCATTTCCACCTTCGTATCATCCGCAAACTTGCTAATCAGACCCGCTATGTTTTCTTCCAGGACATTTATATATATTACAAAGAGCAGAGGTCCCAGCACTGATCCCTGCGGAACACCACTAGTTACAGACCTCCATTCAGAAAAACACTCTTCCACTGCTACCCTCTGTCTTCTATGGCCAAGCCAGTTCTGAATCCATCCAGCTAGTTCACCCCTGACCCCATGTAACTTCACTTGTGTCCTTCAATGCACATTCAATGCCATTTTGTCAGTTTCTTAAAGTTTCCCCATCTGATGAGTTTGGGTGCTTGCTGTTCCTTTAGTTCAGAGTTGCCTTAAAACATTTTGACAAATGTGTCTTTACATAGTTTCTTCCAAATATATTTTTGATGATGAATTTTTACACTCCTCAAGCTGAAAGTTATCACTGAAGCAAAACTGAAATATTTTCTCTTTTGTGATTCAATGTCTATGCAAACACCTAGATCATGTGTAGCCATAAGCACTGGGAGCAACTTTCAATTGTGGTGATGTTGGATCACCTGCTTGTTTTACCTTTCCTTTAAAATTGGTGGAAATCAGTATCTGATGGATGAGTGATCTAATACACCAGTCTTAAGACCCCCCTAATGCTCTGAGTGCCTTAACTAATTCCATTTCTCAAAGGCACCTCTGTCCCTTTTTTAGAAAGACCACCAATTTTGTGCGTACATTTTTTGCAACGATGTGCAATAACGGAGTCGAAGGGTGTTGGGGAGACCGAAAGTAGAATTGAGGTGGCAATCAGATCAGCCATAATCTTATCAAATGGCAGAGCAGGCTCGAGGGGACAAATGTCCTACTCCTGCTCCTAATTCGTATGTTTGTATTTTGAATATACATAACCACTGTGCTGCAGACTTCTCTACTCACTGGACATTTGGGTAGATTTTGCTGTGGACCAGTTTTCAGGCTCCGCCACATGGTTACACGTCCAGCGTACGTCCAAACTGGGTGGCCAGAGGATTGATGGAAAAAGTTTCCTGAGCCTCATAAACATACAAGACACGAGCCATGATTGCTGAGCGCACCTCTGCAAGTGGCTTGCTCAAGCAAACAGATTAGTATCAGGCTGTTTAATTTGCTGCCGGTGGCTCGGAGGTAACTCCCCGGATGGGAGTGCTGAAGAGTGAGGTGGGGTGTGGGGAAGTGGCACGATCACAATTTTTGTCACTCCTTCACTTCTTTGTAAAAATCAGTTATCTTGCATTGGGAGCCATCAAAGAATCCTGAGCGAAGAATAAACTTTCTGAAGGATCCAGCTACAGGTGTTGGACATCTAAGTTACAAAACTTAAACATTGAATGTGCGGAGCACCTGTTTCAACCACTCCATAAAAGTTTCGCTCCAGTCTGGGAAGTTTGGTGATGGTGAGGGCTGTCGGTAATTCCACGTACTTTTAAGGTAATGGAAATGTCTGTCAAGCATCTACATTTATATCAATAACACTTACCTTGTCATGTGCCACTACTGATGGGCCTTTTAAAACACACTCTTCGATTCATTTCCTGATAATGTTTTCCATTCCTGCTGGTGAGGTAAAACAGAAAAACAAAAACTCAATGTTTGGATGTTAAGTAGATGCAAAAATCTGTTATATTTAGAAAAAAAAGAGTTGCTATGGTAATCTAGCAGGAAATATTTGTATAGAATCGCTCGAGGCAATAATGGAAATCAGTGCAATAAATATCAGTCTTGTATTTTCATATCTGAAAAGTTTTATTTAGGTACAAGTGGAGAGCTCTGTATATATCTTTTCATTGCTTATCAATGTTAAAAGTACATTACTATATGTCTTTTGTTAAAAAAGTTTTTAATTAGTTAATAAAGATAACTGTTCTACATCAGTGTTCGAAAACATCTTGCATCTGACACTCATTTCCTGTCAATAAAGTCTTACCTCCTGTAACCCTTTCCATGGTAACATTTAGAATGGAACACAAATATTTGCAATATTATTCTTGCATCTGAAATTCCTTCAGAATTGTTCCCACTCAACCATTGTAAACTTAGTAAGGCAAAACCTATTGATGCCACTTTACAATGAGTGAACATAACAGAGGAACTCTGAAGAAAACAAAGCCATTCGGCCACTCGAGCCTGCTGCTTTATTGAATGAGATCTTGGCTGAATTTAATTTGACATCAGCCCCACTTACCTGCCTACCACCACACACACCCCTGCCCTCCCAACATCCTCCCCTTTACCCCATTCCCCACCTATAAGCCTTGACCCAGCCTCCACTGCTCTGTGAGGTAGAGAATTTCATGTGAGCATATTAATTAGGAGACGGAATAGGCCATTTGATCCTTTGAGCCAGCTCCGCCATTTATAAAATCATTGTTGATCTGATTGTAACCTCTACTCCATTTCACATCTACCTTCCACACTCCCTGACTTCCTATTGTTGCCACTTTATTATCTAACCGCAAGCCGCGAGTACGTTTCTTGTATTGACCAAATGACCACACAACCAGTATGTTAGTTCAAAAGACAGTTTATTATTAAACACAAGACTTATCCCTCTGTGCAATGATACATGTGGCAACGCACTAAACTACACCTATCAACTAAGATGACCTTTACTTAACTTCTGGATGACCGGCTCTGTGCGGGTAGATAAGGCCTTTATCTGAGTCCCCACGTGTGTCGGCTGGAAATCGTCAGGTTTGTCTCGGCTGCGGCTCATCTCTCTCAGGTAGCGATCGTGGTCTTGAACTTGGCTGGTTGTTATGCTGCAATTGGAGTGGGCACAGGCCGGTCGCAAAAGAGACCGATCCCTAGGGTGCAGGGTTTCTTATCCTTCTTCTCTTTCGTGCCTTTTTGGGCGGGGTTAATTCAGGATCCAATGGATCGATAGGGTCTTGATCACTCTGATTGATACCGGCGAATTAGGGGTGGGTACCTTGATGGCTGGGCGGGTCCCAGTCGTTATTGTTCCAAGTGCGTATGCCTTTTCCAAATAAGGGGAGGTGGCGCCGGGGAGTCTGCTACTGTTGCTATTCCTTAATCTGAGTCTATTGTCCTGGGGAAATCGGTGATTGACCTTTAACAGGTGCAAGTTTCAGTTCAGTCCGGTTTTCATTTGCACAATACACAGGGGCTGTGCACTGTCTGTGTCCCGACTTGACCACAATTCCCATTATCCTTTGCGGGTGGCCATTTTAGGTGGCCACACTATCAGTCAAGAATCTATCAGCCTTATAAATATTCAATAACCCTGCCTCCATTACACTCGGGGGAAGTGGATGCACAGACCAATTGCCCTCTGTGAAGGAATGAAAATCTCATCATTGTCTTAAATGGAAGGCCCTTTATTTTAAAACTGCGGTACCTATTTCTAGCCTCTCCCAGAAGAGAAAACATCCTCTCAGCGTTCCCACTGGCAATCCCACACAGGACCTTATCCATTTCAATAAGATCACCTCTCATTCTTCCAAATTTCAAATGACACTGGCTCAACCTGTACAACCTTTCGTAAGATAATTCCCTCATGCCAGGAATCAGTTGGACGAACCTCTCTGAACTACTTTGAATGCAATTATGTTCTTTCTCAAATAAGGAGACCAAAATTGTACACAGTATTCCAGATGTTGTCTCACCGATGCCCTATACACGCACGTATAGCAACACTTCCCTACTTTTATATTCCATTTCCCCATGCAATAAATTAGAATATTCCATTCTCAATATATTCCCTCTGAGAGAAGAAAGTTTTGCATCTGAAATGGAAGATCCCTTATTTTGAAACATTGCCTCCTAATTCTAGATTCCCTCATGAGGGGAAACTTCCTCTCACTATCTACCCGGTCTACCCTACCCACAACCTTTACATGTTTCATTCTTCTGAAAGCCCATGAGTATCGATATAGGTAAAAAAACGGGATGCGCTCCTACAATCAGAATTTAGGGAGTTCAGAGATAAGTTAAAAAGTAGGACCTCAAAGGTAGTAATCTCAGGATTGCTACCAGTGCCACGAGACAGTCAGAGTGGAATATTAAGAATAGTAAGAATGAATACGTGGCTTGAGAGATGGTGCAGGTGGGAGGGGTTCAGAATTTTGGGACATTGGAACCGGTTCTGGGGGTGGTGGGACCATTACAAATCGGATGGTCTACACCTGGGCAGGACTGGAACCAATGTCCTAGGGGGTGCTTTTGCTAACACTGTTGGGGAGGTTTTAAACTAATGTGGCAGGGGGATGGGAACCAGATTCGGAAGTTAGAGGTCATTAAAGAGGCAGCAACTAAAGCCAGTTAGGTACTAGATAATAAACTCAATGTGACTAAGGGGAAGAGTAGACAGGGAAGAGATGATGAACGCAAAGGGACAGGTGGTCGGAGGTGCATTTGTTTCAATGCGAGAAGTGCAGCAGGTAAGGCAGATACACTTAGGGCTTGGATTAGTACCTGGGAATATGATGTCATTGGTATTACTGAGACTTGGTTGAGGGAAGGGCAAGACTGGCAACTAAATATCCCAGGGTATAGATGCTTCAGGAGGGATAGCGAGGGAGGTAAAAGGGGTGGAGGAGTTGCATTACTGGTCAGAGATGATATCACAGCTGTGATTGAGGGCACGATGGAGGATTCGAGCACTTAGGCAATATGGGTAGAGCTAAGAAATAGGAAGGGTGCAGTAACATTGTTGGGACTTTACTACAGGCCTCCCAAAAGCGAGCGTGAAGTAGAGGTACAAATATGTAGACAGATTATGGAAAAATGTAGGAGCAATAGGGTGGTTGTGATGGGAGATTTTAACTTCCCCAACATTGAATGGGACTCATGTAGTGTTGGAGGCGTAGATGGAGCAGAATTTGTAAGGAGCATCCAGGAGAGTTTTTAAGAGCAGTATGTGAATTGTCCAACTCGGGAAGGGGCCATACTGGACCTGGTATTGGGGAATGATCCCGGCCAGGTGGTTGACGTTTCAGTCGGTGATTACTTTGGGAATAGCGATCACAATTCCGTAAGTTTTAGAATACTCATGGACAAAGACAAGAGTGGTCCTAAAGGAAGAGTGCTAAATTGGGGAAAGGCCAAGTATAACAAAATTCGGCAGGAGCTAGGGAATGTGGATTGGGAGCAGCTGTTTAAGGGTAAATCCACATTTGAAATGTGGGAGTCTTTTAAGGAAAGGTTGATTAGAGTGCAGGACAGTGTTGCTATACGTGTATAGGGCATCGGTGAGACAACATCTGGAATACTGTGTACAATTTTGGTCTCCTTATTTGAGAAAGAACATAATTGCATTCAAAGTAGTTCAGAGAGGTTCGTCCAACTGATTCCTGGCATGAGGGAATTATCTTACGAAAGGTTGTACAGGTTGAGCCAGTGTCATTTGAAATTTGGAAGAATGAGAGGTGATCTTATTGAAACGGATAATGTCCCTGTGAAAATGAGGGATAGAAATGGCAAGATTAGGGGACCATGGATGACGGGTGGAATTGTGAGGCTAGCTAAGATGAAAAAGGAAACATACATAAGATCTAGGCGACTTAAAACTGATGAAGCTTTGGAGGAATATCGGGAAAGTAGGACAAATCTCAAACGCGCAATAAAGAGGGCTAAAAGGGGTCATGAAATATCTTTGGCTAACAGGGTGAAGGAAAATCCCAAAGCCTTTTATTTGTATATAAGGAGCAAGAGGGTAACTAGAGAAAGGATTGGCCCACTCAAAGACAAAAGAGGGAATTTATGCGTGGAGTCAGAGGAAATGTGTGAGATTCTTAATGAGTACTTTGCATCGGTATTCACCAAAGAAAGGGACATGACAGATGTTGAGGCTAGGGATGAATGTTTAAATACTCTAGGTCAAGTTGGCATAAGGAAGGGGGAAGTTTTGGGTATTCTAAAAGGCATTGGACAAGTGCCCAGGTCCGGATGGGATCTATCCCAGGTTACTGAGGGAAGCGAGGGACGAAATAGCTGGGGCCTTAACAGATATCATTGCAGCATCCTTGAGCACGGGTGAGGTCCCGGAGGACTGGAGAATTGCTAATGTTGTCCCTTTGTTTAAGAAGGGTAGCAGGGATAATCCAGGGAATTATAGATCTGTGAGCTTGATGTCAGTGGTAGGCAAACTGTTGGAGAAGGTACTGAGGGATAGGATCTATTCACATTTGGAAGAAAATAGACTTATCAGTGATAGGCAGCATGGTTTTGTGCAGGGAAAGTCATGTCTTACAAACCTAGTAGAATTCTTTGAGGAAGTGACAAAGTTAATTGATGAGGGAAAGGCTGTAGATATCATATACATGGACTTCAGTAAGGCGTTTGATAAAGTTTCCAATGGCAGGTTGATGGAAAAAGTGAAGTTGTATGGGGTTCAGGGTGTACTAGCTAGATGGATAAAGAACTGGCTGGGCAACAGGAGACAGAGAGTAGTGGTGGAAGGAAGTGTCTCAAAATGGAGAAAGGTGACAAGTGGTGTTCCACAGGGATCCGTGCTCGGACCACTGTTGTTTGTGATATACATAAATGATCTGAACGAAGGTATAGGTGGTCTGATTAGCAAGTTTGCAGATGATACCAAGATTGGTGGAGTTGCAGATAGCGAGGAGGACTGTCAGAGAATACAGCAAAATATAGATAGATTGCAGAGTTGGGCAGAGAAATGGCAGATGGAGTTCAATCCAGGCAAATGCGAGGTGATGCATTTTGGAAGATCTAATTCAAGAGCAGACTATATGGTCAATGGAAGAGTCCTGGGGAAAATTGATGTACAGAGAGATCTGGGAGTTCAGTCCATTGAAGGTGGCAACGCAGGTCGATAGAGTGGTCAAGAAGGCATACAGCATGCTTGCCTTCATCGGACGGGGTATTGAGTACACGAGTCGGCAGGTCATGTTACAGTTGTATAGGACTTTGGTTAGACCACATTAGGAATACTGCGTGCAGTTCTGGTCGCCACATTACCAGAAGGATGTGGATGCTTTAGAGAGGGTGCAGAGGAGGTTCACCAGGATGTTGCCTGGTATGGAGGGTGCTAGCTATGAAGAAAGGTTGAGTAGATTAGGATTGTTTTCGTTGGAAAAACAGAGGTTGAAGGGGGACCTGATTGAGGTCTACAAAATTATGAGAGGTATGGACAGGGTGGATAGCAACAAGCTTTTTCCAAGAGTGGGGGTGTCAATTACAAGGGGTCACGATTTCAAGGTGAGAGGGGGAAAGTTTAAGGGAGATGTGCGTGGAATGTTTTTTATGCAGAGGGTGGTGGGTGCCTGGAACGCCTTGCCAGCGGAGGTGGTAGAGGCGGGCATGATAGCATCTTTTAACATGCATCTAGACAGATACATGAACGGGCGGGGAACAGAGGGAAGTATATCCTTGGAAAAAAGAAGACAGGTTTAGATAAAGGATCTGGATCGGCGCAGGCTGGGAGGGCCGACGGGCCTGTTCCTGTGCTGTCATTTTCTTTGTTCGTGTTCTATCAGCCCAATCTGCTCAACCAGAAATCAACTCAATGAATCTTCTCTGAATTGCCTCCAAATTAAGTAATCCCTTCTTTAAATAAAGAGACCAAAACTGTATTCAGTTCTCTAGATGTGGTCTCTTTGAAATGAAAATCGTTTATTGTCACAAGTAGGCTTCAAATGAAGTTACTGTGACAAGCCCCTAGTGGCCACATTCCGGCGCCTGTTCGGGGAGGCTGGTATGGGAGGCTTTGCCGTTATAGCAAGACCTCTCTACTTTTGTGCTCCACCTGCCTTACAAAGCTCACTACCATCTTCTCAAGGGCAATTAGGCAAAGGCAATAAATGCTGGACTAGCCAGAGACACCCACATCCCATGAATGATTAAAAAAAAAAGTTAAGGCCAACATTCCACTTGCCTTCCTCATTACCAGCTGCACCTCCATGCTACCTTTTGTGATTCATGTCCAAGGGCAATGACGTCCCTCTGTACTGCAGTATTCTTAGTCTCTCTTTATTTAAATATTATTCTGCCTTTCTATTCTTCCTATCAAAGTGGATAACTTCATATTTTTCCACATTCTACTCCAGCTGCCAAATTTTAGCCCCATCATTTTAACCTATCTATATCCATTTGTATACATTGTATGCCCCTCGTCACAATGTGCTTTCCTACCTATCTTTGTATCATTAACAAATTTGGAAAAATACATTCTTTACCTTCATCAAAGTCATTAATACAGATTGACAATAGCTGAGGGTCCAACCTGATCCCTGTGGTACTCCACTCGTTACAGTTTGTCAACTTGAAAATGACCTCATTTATCGCGGTTCCCTTTTTCTTGTCCATTAGCCAATTCTCTATCCATGCTAATATATTAAGCCCAGTACCATGAGCTCTTATCTTGTGTAGTAACCTTTTATGTGGCACCTTTTGGTAATCGAAATACGCGTATCTACTGGTGTCATTTATCCACCTTGCTTGTTAGATCCTCAAAGCACTCTGATAAATTTGTCAAACATGATTTACCTTCCACAAACCCATGCTGACTCTTTTCTAAATGTCTTATTACTACTTCCATAACAACGGATTCGAGCATTTTCTCAATGGCAAGTGATAAGCTATAGTTTCCTGTTTCCTTTCTCCTTTCTCCCTCCCTGCTTGAAAAGAGGTGTTACATTTGCAGTTTTATAATATGTGCGACCTTTCCAGAATGAAGGAAATTTTAGAAATTACAGTTAATGCAGCCATTATCTCTGAAGTTACCTCTTCTGAGACTGTCGAGGGACTTCTCAACCTTTCATCTCATTACTTTTTGCTGTCTTTTTTCTCTAGTAATGCTTATTATTTTAAATTCTTCTCTCCCCTTTGTCCATTGATTTTGTACTATTCTTGGAAAGCTTTTAGTATGTTCTACTGTGGAAAGTGATTCAAAATACTTGTTCAAAGTCTCCACCATTTCCTTAATCCCCATTATTAGCTCCCCAGTCTCAACCTTTAAGGAACTAAAATTTACTTTAACATCTCACTTCCTTTTTTACATATCTGTTGAATCTTTCACTGGCTATTTTGTATTTCTTGCTAGTTTCCTCTCGTACTCCAATTTCTCCCCATTTATTTAATTTTTAGTCAACCTTTGCTGGTCTCTTTCCCATGATTCTAACCTATCACTATTTTTTTTTGCAACATTGCATTCCTTTTCTTTCAATTTCATACCATCATTAACTTCCTCAGTTAGTTATGGACAATTAATATTTCTTGTAGAAGGTTTCATTCTCATTGGAATATATCTTTATTGGGAGTTATAAAATATCTCCTTAAATATCTGTTACTGTTTCTCTACTGTCTTATCTTTTAACATATTTTCTGAAACCACTTTAGCCAGCTCTTCCTTAATATGCCTGTACTTGTCTTTACTTAACTTTCAGACACTAGTTTCAGATCCAAACTTTTCATCTTCAAATTGAATGTAAAATTCTATCATGTTATGATCTTTCTTCCCTGAGGATTATTTGCTCTGAGATCATTAATTAATCCGGCTCATTATATTAACATGTCCAAAATAGCCTGTTACCCAAGTGGCTGCACAATGTATTGTTCTAAGACACTGACCCAAATACACACTCATCCTCAAGATTATCTTTTAAAATTTTATTTGTTCAATATATATGAAAATTAAATCCATAATTATTGGCGTGTCTTTCTTACTTTTAGATTGATACTTGATCCTAAAATTTAGCTTGCTATGTTGTAAACTACTCCCACCAGTAATTTATTTCCCTTGTTATTTCATATCCCCATCCAAATTGATTCCACATCTTGACTTTCTGAGCCAAGATCATTTTTCATTATTGCATTGATCGCATCCTTCATGATCAGACTTACTCCATTCCCTTTTCCTTTTTTCCTATCCTTTCAAAATGTTAAATACCCTTGACTATTCAGTTCCCAGCCTTGGTCACCTTGCAATCACACCTTTATAATGGCTATCAGATCATACCCATTTATTTCTGTTCATGTCATCAATTCAGTTATCCTCTTGTATTTCAAGGCCATAATGCATAGGAGCAGAAGGAGGCCATTCAGTCCACTGAATCTGTTTCACCATTCAATGAGATCATGACTGATCTTATATATATAATAATCGTCAACTCCACCTTCCCGACATATCCCCATAATCCTTGAATCCCTCACTAATTAAAAAAATTTCTCTCTCAGCCTCTACAGCTCCCTGCATTACACAATTCTACAAATTCACTAGCCTCTGACAGAAGAAATTCTTCCTCATCTCGTGACCCCTTACTCGGAGATATTGCCCTCTGGTCATAGGCTCTCCTACATCACTCTCTCAGCGTCTACCCTGTCCTGCCCCCTGGGAATCCTGTATGTCTCAATAAGGCAGCTTCTCATTCTTCTACGTTCCAAGGAGTACTGGCCGAACGTCCTCAACCTCGCTTCATAAGAAAATCCCTCCATACCCGAGATCAACCTAGTGAACCTTCTCTGGATATCATCTGATGCCAGTATATCTTTCCTTAGGTAAGGGGACCAAAATCGTTTGCAACATTTCTGCATGTAGTCAGATCATGAGTCTTGAATTCATTGTTTTAAAATTCTTACCTGCCCTATTTCCTGTTGCAGTCTCTGCCTCTTTCTGTCACACTCTAGTTATCGTTATCTGTATTGTGAAGCTGCACAATTGCCTTTCGCTTTCTCATTAACTTTCTAAGACCCCCTCATACAAACCTTGTCCACCCCACTACTTAGTTCCAAGACCCCTCTAAAAAGGTGGGCAGAACAGAAGCAGGTAGTTTGGCCTAGCTGTAAACGAGTGTTTAAGTGCCACACAAACCTCCTCCCTGTGTACTTCATCTAACTCCCTCCCTAACAGCACAGTCTGGACTGCAGCAGTTCAAGAAGGCAGCTCACCATCACCTTCTGAAGGGCAACCAGGGATGGGCAATAAATGCTGGCCTAACCAGCGACACCCACATCCTGTAAAAAATGAATAAAAAACAAAATCCATGTGTCCCATTCTCTCTCATTACTTATCTAACTTCTCCTTCAACATATCAATGCTAAAAATCAAAGTTTAACCCTACCTACCAAATCTTGGTCTGTAATTCTGGAGCTTATGGCATCTCCAGTGCATGTCGAAGTGTTTTAAATTCAATGGTTTCTGACATTTCTCGTATTTTATTTTTAACTGAGGATTTTGTCTTCAACAACCTACTGAAATGCTGGCACAATTCCATCACTGTGACAATTGATCCACAGTTTACCCTCAGAAACCCCTGCTAAACCACAATTTAGCTAAACGTTGGGTTTCAGGCCTGCTGCTGTACCTGCCTGCCTAGCCTCATAATTTTCTGTCAGCTTAAAGAGCATGAATTGAAAACAGAAAATGAGAAAAGCTCAGCAGTTCTGGCAGCATCTGAGAAGAAAGAAACAAAATTAACGTTTCAGGTTGATGACCTTTCATTGGAGATCTGATGGAAGGTCATCAACTTGAAACGCTAGCTCAGCTTCTTTCTCAACAGATGCTGCCAGAGCTGCTTGAGTGTTTCTAGAATTTACTGCTTCCAATTCCATTTCCAGCATCCAAAGCATTTTGCTTTTGTAATGGGAGTGTAAGCTGGCCTCAGGCCTGTTGCTCTAAAGCCTACAAATCTCCTGTTGCCAAACCTTTACAACATGAGAGGCAATCACCAACGTAGATTAATAAATAGAAAGGTCATGCTGTTGCAAAGTGTGTTTGCGTCTGTCAAACTTTACATAGTTAATCCATAATTTTCTGATGCAAGAAAGTTAGAATGCTTACGACCTTCAAATTGTGACCAGATTTGAATAATTTCTTGTTTTATAGAAATGTTTTATTTTCCTGGCAAAATGTAATATGCACAGCAGTCAGAAAAATCCCAAATCCCCAGAAGTGTAACTGGTTTTGTTTTACTTACTTACTAAGGAAGAAGTAATTAATACTTGAGTATTCTTGATTAAAGAGGCATGAACATAGAACATACAGTGCAGACGGAGGCCATTCGGTGCATCGAGTCTGCACCGACCCACTTAACCCTTCACTTTCATCCTATCACAGTATCCCAATAACCCCTCCCAATCTTTTTGGACACTAAGGGCGATTTATCATGGCCAATCCACCTAAGCTGCACATCTTTGGATTGTGGGAGGAAACCGGAGCACCCGGAGGAAATCCACGCAGACACGGGGAGAAAGTGCAGACTCCGCACAGACAGTGACACAGCGAGGAATCGAACCTGGGACCCTGGCACTGTGAAGCCACAGTGCTAGCCACGTGTGCTACCGTGCTGCCCAATAAATCAAATGCCCATGCTCTCAAAACTTTTCATCTTGTACTCATCAGGGCAGCTGCTTAAGTTAAACCAATAATAAAGGAAATAACAATTTATATTGTATGAGAAAAGCATGTTGATTTGTTGGCAAGTGAAATTGTAGGAGGTGTTTTCATGGAAAATGCAACAAGGAACAATTAATTGTCAACAGGCAAGCTTTTGTTTCAACTTTTGTTTCAAGCTTTTGTTTCAGGCAGATTGACTCTAAATGATCAATGATGTTGAGATGCCCACGCTGGACTGGGGTGGGCACAGTAAGAAGTCTCACAACACCAGGTTAAAGTACAACAGGTTTATTTGAAATCACAAGCATTCGGAGTGCTTCTCCTTCATCAGGTGAAGTGGAGGCAGGTTTAGAAATGCAGCGTACATAGGCAGAGTCACAGCAGCACTCCGAAAGCTTGTGATTTCAAATAATCCTGTTGTACTTTAACCTAACATTGTGGGACTTCTTAGTAAATGGTCAAGGCATTACTATGGAAAATGAACCAGGGAATGGCGGCTCCCCAAGCTTTTGTTTAGTTGGAAAAGGTGTAATGGTTGGATATGTGGACATGTTACTTCTGCCTTGAAAGGACAGGACCCTGTATGTGAATATATATGGTTTCTGGCATGCCTAAGTGAGCCACACTGCGATCTCGACTTCTAATCTTAAATTTGTTTTCAGTGTAAATCAGGATTGTTTAGCAAGTGGGATTTTCAAACCCCCCATGGCGTGTTTACTGGTGGCAGAGGCAGCCCGCCATTGGCTGAGAGCAGGATCTTCTGGTCCTGCCACGGTCAATGGGATTTCCTGTTGTTTGCTGGGGAACATGTAGCAGGGTCACCGTCACCGTGATAGAAAACAGCAGAAGAGTTTTGAGTTTTGCAAGCACAGGCTGGTTGGGTAGAGTCAATACTTTGCCTGTTATGCCCAGCCGATAGGATGTATTGTGTGATATGATCCACCAGTCACTGGAACATACGATCTACATACCTAGCATCACACTGGCACTAAAATTCACACACCACATTATTCATTTGTGTGATGGCAGAACGTCTTTTTGACTTGACAGCAGCATCTTGTTAATGGAAAATACCGCTTGTCTTGCTACTGGATAGTGCAATGGCTAACTTCATCTGTTGTTCAAATTTTTTTCCGACAATTTATCACTCCAGGGTAATCTGAGTAGATTGGGCATATTCAGAGCCGAATGTGGCAACCGAAGGCCCATTCATACGTTTACACGATATACAGCAAATAATGATATGATCAGGCCACCATTATCCCAAAGGATGGTTTGGATGTGCCCTGTTTGATCTGCTTGTGCAGCTACATTGCCTCAATAGATGACCACACATAAGCAATACCTATTTGAATCATCTCTCTGACAATGAACTGAGATGGTTTCCTTGTGCATGGTTTCAATTTTGGTGTGCCTTTATCACACATCAAACAGGAAGAGGTATTTGCTGAGTTTGCACTCCTCTACTCCCAGCTATTCCACCGCAAACCAACATTCACTAAAGATGCTGAGTCCTTGACAACAGGTCCATATTATGGGATTGCAAATGACTTGGCTGATCTTCATATGCAATGTAAATGTCTGGGAGGGTGACGAGGCCTCAAGGCCAATAAAGGGACTGGAATAGTCATCCTCAACAAGTGTGATGCAGGCCGTTCTTCATGATGGGTGCAAATTAATATCATTGGACCTGCTGCTAAACATGACTGGACAATGCTCCTCGAAAGCAAGTGACAAAAACGTTTTGCGGACTAGTGAGCTGTCAGCTGAAGGTCATTCAGTCCATCGAGTCTGCACTGACCATCCCATATGATAGGATTCACCCTCATGGTTCACTACATCCAAGTGCGTATGGGCTGCTCATGACATGTAAAAGCAATGTCCCTTTACACGCTATCTAATCCATGACTGGTTCTGCACAACATAAATTGGTAAATTGTTTTTTTTACAGACATTGTGAAGGATTCCTTTACCTTTGGGAAAACTATACAGGACTTGCATATCAATAGCACTGCAGTGTCCATGTACTCATTTAACATTGCTAGTCACTTCACCAATATATCACTCAAGGAAGACATGGACACCTTCGCCGCATCACTATGCAATGTGATCCTGATGCACCGCCAATGTCTGAATCTGTATTCATTGAACTGATGAACTCACCAACCCATGCAGTTGAATTCAGTTTTATGACATCATGTTTACCCTAATAGAGGGTGTTGCCATGGGATCACCCTTAGGCCCAGCTCTTGCAAACATTTTGGCGGTTTCCACAAGTAAAGCATCTTTGATAGAATGACACCTAACGCACAACAATTCCATGCACTGTAAGATTGGCTTTATTAGTAACCTCGTTAATAGGGTCCAATCCATTTTCTTAGAATGCAAACTTGATGCTGAAATAGGATGGATCAAAACAATCCTCCGGGAAAATCGCTACCCAGATCAGTTGTGTATCATGCAAATTCATGATCGGGCATAAGGCAGTCACTTTTGGCCCTGACAATTACCCAGTTTATCTCGGATTACAATGGAAGGATATGGGGCAGGATTCTCCATCCCGCCGCACCCTTTTTCTGGTGTGGCGCGGGATTCTGCTTCCCGGCAGCTATCTAATGGGGTTTCTCAATGTGGGCAACCCCACGCTGTCAGTAAATCCACGGGCGTGAGTGTGCTGATGGCAAAATGGAGATCCCGCCGGGGGAGAATCCAGCCCATGCCTGGAGACCAGAGAATCGTAAGGGCGTAAAGAATGTGGTGCCCAACCCGCTAGGTGGATGCAAATCAGTCATTAAGACCTGCTGCATCCATTTGCATCCTTCTAGCGCATGGGCAAGAACTCCGATTCTGCCGCCAGGAGGGTCCGGTGCATCTGTGCCAATCCCGATTTTTACCCCCGACTCTCATCTTCGCCGGTCTTTGTAATTTTATACTTCCATCCGCACTGATTCCTGTTGTTCCTATCTTTGTGTCGTCGACACAGTTGGATATGTAACTTTCCATCACATCATTCAAGCCATTAATAAATATAGTGAACAGTTGAGGCCGCAAAACATGTTCTTGTGGGATGACAGTGCTCACATCCTGTCAATTAGAGTACAAGTCCATTATCCCTACCCTGTCTCCTGGTGCTCAATCAATTTCCTAACCAGGTCAATAATTTGCCTTCAGTTCCATGGGCTTTAACTTCAGCTGACAGTTAAAAAATGTCTCAAGGGATTTAGGGAGATCTAAAAGGAGAATATGAAGGGTAAAGGGTGTATAAGAATATATTAGCAGCTAACATAAAGGGATCACAACAAACTTTTAAAATCCTTTAAATAGTAAAAGGATACTCAAAGGAAGAGTGGGGCAAGTTAGGGACAAAAAAGTGATTTTCTTGTGAAGGTAAAGGCAAGCCTGAGGTACTAAATTAGTATTTTGGATCATTCCTTATTAGACAAGCGGACGTTGTCAATGGAGCTGTAAAGGATGATGTAGTGGTGACATTGGATGGTATAAAAATAAAGAGGAGATACTTAAATGGTTGTTGGTTGTCAAAGTAGAGAAACCACATAGTCTGGATGTGGTGCATTTTAGTTTACTGAGGAAATTAAAAGTGGAAATTGCAAAGGGTCTGGACAAATTCTTCCAGTACTCCTTAGTTATGAGCAGAGGACTCGAGGATTGAGAAGAAGGGGTAAGGGATGAATACATATGCACCTATCATCCTAATGTCAGTGATGGGCGGATTTTGAGCCAATAATTCAGGACAAAATTAATTGGCACTTGGGCTAATAAATGAAAATTAGCAGATTTGTTGAAGAAAATTGTGCTTGCCTAACTTGATTGAATTCTTTTGAAGTAACAGGAAGGGTTGATTAATATGTTTTGTGCAGTTGCTGTTACGTTTATGGACTTTCAAAAGGTACTTCACAAAGTTCCGCTTAATAATCTCAATGCCAAAGTTACAACTCACAGGATTAAAGGGACAGTGGTCAAATGGGTAAGGCACAGAAAGTAGAGAGTAGTGGTAAACATTTGTTTTTGAGGTTAGATGCATGTTCCTGGCCTTAAAATTGAGCACTATTGCTCCGTTTTTGGAATACTTTAGCAACTTGAGTCTGGGTATACAAGGCATAATTTCATAACGCAATGCTTAAAAATGGATCAATGAGGGAAATAGTAACAGATTTCTGTGTGATGTAGGCAGACTGGTGAAATCGGCAGATAACTGGCAGACGGAAATGAATGCAGAGAAGTATAAGTAATTTTGCTCGTAAGAATGAGGAAGGGTAGGTTAATCTGAATTGTAACGCTTTAAAGGGGATGCAAGCACATAAAGACCTCGGGAGTGTTTGTACGCAAATCTATGGAGGTGCCAAGACAAGTTGAGGACCCTGTTTAAGAAAGCACATGGAATCCTTACCTTTATTAATAGAAGAATGGAATACAAAAGCAAGTCACTTGTTAGGCCTCAACTGGAATGTTGCGTTCAATTTGGGCACCACAATTCAGGAAGGGTGAAAGGCATTAGAAATGGTGTTGAAGAGATTTACCAGAATTGTATCAGAAATGAGGGACTTTAGTCTTATGGAGATAGACTAGAGAAGCTGGGGTTGTTTTCCATTGAGTAGAGAAGGTTAAGAGGAGATTTGATAGGGGTGTTCAAAATCCTGAACAATTTGAAGAGAGCGAATAAGAAGGAACTGTTCCAAATGGCAGAAGGCTTGGTAACCAGAGAACAGACATTTAAAGTGATCAGTAAAAGAACCGGAGGTGGCATTAGCAAACTGTTTTATATGCAGTGAGTTGTTATGATGTGGAATGCGCTGCCTGAAAGGAAGGAGGAAGGAGACTCAGTAGTTACTTTCAAAAGGGAATTAGATAAATGCTGGAAAGGAAAACAATAAAGCTCATTCAGCAATGAACAAAGAGGCAAAACCACAAGCATAATTCTGGTTTCAATTTTTAAAAGGAATCCAAATCAAAAATAATGGGGATGGGACAATGTCAGTTTGGATTTTGAGAAATTGAATCCAGCTCAGATTCGTGGGATACAAGTCTCCCCCTCCCTTGACTAGCTTGAAGGCTCCTGCTTAAATTGAGTTTAACAATATAAATCCCATTACTAGTGGCTGTAAATCAATAGTACAAAAGGAGGCATAATTTGGTACTAATTCAGCAGTCATATTCAGACTCCACGAGGCTGGCTGCCATGCGAAGTCGGAAATGTAGGGATTACACTTTTGAAGTTAATTTTTTTAGCAAGCAGTTTAGATGCAGTAAATGAATTTATCTCCTGTAAATGTATCATACGGTTGCTGACATATGTGAGTTGAGTTCTTGGTACTGTCACTGGAAGCCAAAAATGAGAAAGTTATTCAATCCCCACCACTAACATCCTTCACCTTGACAAGCACAAAATAATCCAACAAGAATATGAATTTGAAACAAAAATCAATAAGAATTACATTGTGCTGTTTTCCTCCAGACTCTGGTGTATCTTTCTTTTAAAGCCATAGCTGAATTTGTTTTCAATGAAACGTCGACATCTTAATGGGCATGTCATCTCCATGACTGAGGCATATCTACAAAAATTCCATTTTTAGTTCCTGTTGGAAGAATCAACAAAGCCAAATATTTATTTTATGAATATCACCGAGAAGCATTATAAACCACTTCAATCATAGTTTCGAAATGATAATGTTTGAGCCTTGCAAAACAAGGCCATGCTGAGCATAGAAAGTGACAGGAGCTGATTTTATAACACACCGACGATTTTAATCAGTAGGAGTAAGAATACTGTTTCCTTTATCGACTTGCTGCACCCAAAGTCCTATATGTATCCACTGCAGCATTCTTGTCCTCCCAGGTTCTGCCTTCTCCATTGCTTTGGGTATTTTTTCCTTTCTTCTTTTACGGGACATGGGTATCACTGGGAAGACCAGCGTTTGTTGCTCATCCCTAATTGCCCTTGAACTGAGTTTCAGGGGGCAGTTAAGAACCCACATTAATGTGGATCTGGAATCGTATGTCGACCAGACCAGGTAAGGAAGGTGGGTTTCCTTCAAGGACATTAGTGAACCAGATGGGCCTTTAAGACAATAGGTTTAATCAATCAGTTTCAAAGCCATCATTATTGGGAATAGCTTTTAATTCCAGATTTGTTAATGAACTGAATTTAAACTCTACCAGCTGCTGTGGTGGGATTTGAACCCACATCTCCAGATCATTAAGCCTGGGCCCCTGGATTACTACTCCACCGACACGACCACTGCCTACTGCCTCAATTATGTTCTTAACATTTGTTGTATTACATTGATTGAAGCAAAGTTGAGTCTCCTAATCTTGTTAGTTTTCTCAGTCAATACCTGACTGACATGAATTGTATATCAACAATCTTTTACCTTTCAGGGAACTTGCTAAACTCCACATTATTTAAAAAACACAATGATTCATTATCATAATTTTGATTTCACACAAATCTATTTGGCAAGCATGACATATAGTGGGCGGGGTTCTCCGGTCTCCGACACCGAAATCGTGTTCGGCGATCGGCCGGAGAGTCCCCGTTTGCGCCGAAATCGTGGGTGGCTCCGCTTGTGCGATGCTCCGCTCCCTCTTCGAGTACGCCGCACGCCATCGGGACGGCCTCAGGACGTCACATGAGGCCCTCCCCCCATGCTCTGCCCCCGATGGGCCGGGTTCCCGATGGCGTGGAACACTTACCCTATTTTCTTTGTGAACCCAGCATGGTGGCTGCGGATTGAGTCCAGCATCGCCACAGTCGGAGGAGCCATTCTGTGGGTATGGGGGACTTTGATGGGGGGTGGGGGGTGGTCCGGGGGTGGTGAGCCTGGTCAGAGGGGCACAGTTTTTGGCAGGCAGTGTCCGCGTGGGGCTGGCAAGGAATCTATGGAATTCCTTGCCCAGTGAAGCAGTAGAGGCTCCTTCATTAAATGTTTTTAAGATAAAGATAGATAGTTTTTTGAAGAATAAAGGGATTAAGGGTTATGGTGTTCGGGCCGGAAAGTGGAGCTGAGTCTACAAAAGATCAGCCATGATCTCATTGAATGGCGGAGCAGGCTCGAGGGGTCAGATGGCCTACTCCTGTTCCTAGTTCTTATGTTTTTATGTTCTCCCACGATATAAATGTTGGAGAATGGCCGGTTCGGTGGTTGCTGATGCGCACACCGGCGACCTACAGCGGCCGTGCCATAAAACATGGTACCGGCCGTGCGCAGACCCGACCTGCCAATTATGCCCCCCAGGACTCCCCCTGGCCACCTCCCATCAGTCCCCAAGTCCTCGTGGTAGCCCCCCGGGCCAGCAGCACGGCTCCCGGCCGGCTGTGGCAGCGCTGGACACAGTCCGCAGCCGCCACGCCAGGATCTGCTGAGACCACACGGCAACGCGCGGTCGGGAACTTGGCCCATCAGGGGAGGGACTCCCGGTGACATGCCAACGCTGTTCCAATGGCTTGCAGTGCGCGATGCAATGACGCCATTTCGGAGAGGGCGGAGGATAGAAAACCGGCGTCAAACTGGTGCCGCCCCCAATTTCGGCATCTGAGGGCTGCCCGATCGCCGATTACGAAATCGGCGTCGGGGGACGGTGAATACCGCCCATGGAATCTGCAATTCCTCTTTGCATTTCCCATATTTCAGTTAAGCACTTTTATACAAACAAATGAATTAGGAGGAGTAGGCCACTTGGTCCCTTCAAACTGCTCCGCCATTCAATGAGATCATGGCTGATTCGATTGTAGCTTCAACTTTACATTCCTGCTTACCTCCGATGCCTGAAACATATTGAAAGACTCTGCTTCCAGTTTTCCTTTTGAGGAAGAGAACATTTCTCCTCATTTCTGTCTTAAAGGACTGGCACCTTATTTTTAAAAAATCACCCCTAGTTCTAGATTCTCCGACAAGAGGAAACATCCTCTCCACATCCACACTGCCAATGCACCTCAGGATCTTAAAGGTTTTGTTCAAGTCGCCTCTTACTCTTCTAAACTCTAATGGATACAATCCTGACCTCTCCATCCTTTCCTCATAAAACAACTGGTCCATTCCCGGTATTATACAATAACAGTCCATTAGCATTCCTAATTACTCACTGTACCTGTATAATGGCCTTTTGTGATTCATGAACTAGGACACGTAGATCCCTCTGCACCTCAGAGCTTTGCAATTTCTCACCAATTAGATAATCTGTTTTATTCTTCCTGTCTAAATCAACAATTTCACATTTGTCCACAATATACTACATTTGCCAGGTTTGTGGCCACTCACTTAACCTATTTATGTCCTTTTATAGCCTCATCACCTCGTCTTCACAATTTACTTTCCAACCTATCTTTGTGTCATCAGCAAATTTAGCAACCATTCCTTCAGTCCCCTCAACTAAGTAATTTGTATAAATTGTAAACAGTTGATGCCCCAGCATTGATCCCTGTGGCACATATCTTGTCAACCAGAAAGAGACCCATTTGGGGGGGGTCACGTGATGTGAGTGCGGAAGCGGCTGCATTATTGGGAGCTTTGGCTCTGTCCGTCTTTTCATCCTTTACTTTATCCTTGTGCAAATTTCATATTTATCTTTCTTCAGGACATTCATTTGGTAATATGTGGTTGAATGATCCCGATTAGAGTTTTGCGATGAGAAGCGAGTTAAATCATAAAGAAGCCTTGTGTGATTGAGGCGGTAGGAGTTGGCTGGGGTGGGGCCCAGATTGCAAAGGTGTTGCTGGTAGTGCAGTGGGCAATGGGATGATGAACGCCTCTGGATGATGATCTCGGCTCCGTGTTTCAGGTCTTTGGTGCTCACCTTGGGGAACCGCAAAGAATCCTTGAGAGAATGGTGGAGACTCAGGAGGGACTCCATGCATTTAATAGAGCATTTTCCCTGTTAAGGGCCTGCCTGCAGCTTGTTGACATCCTGTCATTGGCATGTCTCATATCCTCATAGATTTGGGAGGCAGGACCTTAGCAAGGAGAGTCCGTGAGTCTGGGATATGAGAGGTGGGTTTCCAACTGAGTTTGAAGATTGACTGCCATGTTTTAATGATCCTGATTTGGAGGCTGGACATATGGGTTCGATGGATCATTATATATCCAGTCTTCAAGGCTTTTGGTCGACTGGGCCCCCCTGACAGCTGGCCTTATTTTTCCTGTTAAGTGAAGGTTCTTCGTTCATTGGAATCCTCGAGAAATTCTGAGAAGTATTTGATGATCCTGTGACGGCTTTGGCCTTTTCAAGCAACATAAATGGTGTCATTCTCCTGCAGTTCTTCAATACATCCGGACGTTACTCACTGATGATTATGCTGTTGATTATTTGTTCTTGCTTTTTCCCCTGTAAGAGTGAAAAAGGTGTGAGCATGAGGGTGGAAGTCGGCTGCTATTCTGTTCCAGCAAAAACTATATTAAGTTGATTATGTGATGTGTGCTCTGTGCACAGTTTTACTCCTTTCTTCATATGTGTAGTTATTCTTGCGATCAGGGGAAGGAAGTCTATTTTGGACACCTCACATGAACAAAGAACAAAGAAAAGTACTGTGGTGTTGGGTGCTCTGGTGCACAGATGAGCCAACACAGTTGTATGTGGTACAACTCTATTTTATTTCAACTCTTATAATACAGTTCGTTCTGGATACTCTGCACGTGCTGTCTCCCTGAGTGTGATTGGTAGCAGATCTGTCCTGGTCCTCCTCTGCAGCTAATACTGACCACCGGGGGTCGTGTCTGTGCTTTTATATCTTTCTGTCATTGGTTGTGGTGTTGTGTGTTCTGATTTGTCTGTTGGTGTGTCTATCATGATGTGTGTGTTTGAATATCATGACAAGTACAGCACAGGAATAGGCCCTTCGGCCCTCCAAGCCCGTGCTGACCATGCTGCCCGACTAAACTACAATCTTCTACACTTCCTGGGTCCGTAACTCTCTATTCCCATCCTATTCATGTATTTGTCAAGACGCCCCTTAAATGTCATTATCGTCCCTACTTCCACCACCTCCTCCGGCAGCGAGTTCCAGGCACCCACCACCCTCTGTGTAAAAAACGTGCCTCGTACATCTACTCTGAACCTTGCCCCTCACACCTTAAACCTATGCCCCCTAGTAATTGACCCCTCTACCCTGGGGAAAAGCCTCTGACTATCCAGTCTGTCCATGCCCATCATAATCTTGTAGACCTCTATCAGGTCGCCTCTCAACCTCGTTCCAGTGAGAACAAACCGAGTTTATTCAACCGCTCCTCATAGCTAATGCCCTCCATACCAGGCAAAATTCTGGTAAATCTCTTCTGCACCCTCTCTGAAGCCTCCACATCCTTCTGGTAGTGTGGCAACCAGAATTGAACACTATACTCCAAGTGTCGCCTAACTAAGGTTCTATACAGCTGCAACATGACTTGCCAATTCTTATACTCAATGCCCCGGCCAATGAAGGCAAGCATGTCGTATGCCTTCTTGACTACCTTCTCCACCTGTGTTGCCCCTTTCAGTGACCTGTGAATCTGTACACCTCGATCTCTTTGATATTCAATACTCGAGTGTTCTACCATTCACTGTATATTCCCTACCTGCATTAGACCTTCCAAAATGCATTACCTCACATTTGTCTGGATTAAACCCCATCTGCCATCTCTCCGCCCAAGTCTCCAAACAATCTAAATCCTACTGTATCCTCTGACAGTCCTCATCGCTATCCGCAATTCCACCAACCTTTATGTCGCCTGCAAACTTACTAATCAGACCAGTTACATTTTCCTCCAAATCATTTATATATACTACAAACAGCAAAGGTCCCAGCACTGATCCCGGCGGAACACCACTAGTCACAGCCCTCCAATTAGAAAAGCATCCTTCCATTGCTACTCTCTGCCTTCTATGACCTAGCCAGTTCTGTATCCACCTTGCCAGCTCACCCCTGATCCCGTGTGACTTCACCTTTTGTACTAGTCTACCATGAGGGACTTGTCAAAGGCCTTACTGAAGTCCATATAGACAACATCCACTGCCCTACCTGCATCAATCATCTTTGTGACTTCTTCGAAAAACTCTGTCAAGTTAGTGAGACACGACCTCCCCTTCACAAAACCACGCTGCCTCTCACTAATACATCCATTTGCTTCCAAATGGAATAGATCGTGTCTCGAAGAATTCTTACCAGTAATTTCCCTACCACTGACATAAGGCTCACTGGCCTGTAGTTCCCTGGATTATCCTTGCTACCCTTCTTAAACAAAGGAACAACATTGGCTATTCTCCAGTCCTCCAGGACATCACCTGAAGACACTGAGGATCCAAAGATTTCTGTCAAGGCCTCAGCAATTTCCTCTCTAGCCTCCTTCAGTATTCTGGGGTGGATCCCATCAGGCCCTGGGGACTTATCTACCTTAATATTTTTCAAGAGAAAAATCTCATTGATAGTGAAGATGAGTGGAGCCACGTCACCGTGATGGGTGGAGGGTTGGTGTGGAGTTGGGCGTTAAGGTTAGTTCAGTCCTCACTAAGGTTGAGGATAGACCAGAGGTAGAGATAACCATATCGGGTTTTTATTTAGCTTTTTGTTATTTTGAATTTAAGAATCCGTGCCGATCTCCGTCGGTGGCCTGGGTACATTATGTATCGTAGGGCGGATTGGATTCCTTCTGACCTTTCCTTGAGGTTGGCGATTTTAGGGAATGAATAATGGCGCAGACCAAGGTGAGCACGGTTTGATTGACTGATATTTATTGTCACATGTACCGAAGTGCAGTGAAAAATATTTTTCTGCGGCCAAGGGAACGTACACAGTGCATTTATAGTAGACAGAAGAATAATCAACAAATAGTGATTGGTTACAGTGCAGAACAAGGCCAAACAAGAGCAGCATAGGGTGTCATGAATAGTGTTCTTGCAGGCAACAGATCAGTCCAAGGGAGAGTCGTTGAGGAGTCTAGTAACCATGGGGAAGAAGCTGTTCCTATGTCTGGATGTTCGGACCTTCAGACTTCTGTATCTTCTGTCGAATGGAAGGGTCTGGAAGAGGGCAAAGCCTGGGTGGGAGGGGTCTCTGACAATGCTGTCTGCCTTCCTGAGGCAGCAGGAGGTGTACACAGAATCAATGTGGCAAGCTTGTGTGAAGCTTTGGGATGAGTTCACCACACTCTGCAGTTTCTTGTGATCTTGGACCAAGCAGTTGCCATGCCAAACTGTAATGCAGCTGGATAGGACGCTCGCTATCTTTAGCTTCCGTAGGAAGTAGTGACGTTGTTGGGCTTTCTTGACAGTTGCATCAACATGAGTGGACCGGGACAGACTGTTGGTGATGGTGACCCCCAGGAACTGAAAGCTATCACCCATCTCTACTTTGGAGCCATTGATGTAGGCTGGGGTGTGTATCATGCTACTCTTCCTGAAGTCGATGATCAGTTCCTTGGTCTTTCCAGCATTTAGAGAGAGGTTGTTTTCGGTACACCATGCAACCATGTGATCTATCTCCCTTCTGTAGTCTGATTCGTCATTGTCTGAGATACAACCCACCACAGTCGTATCATCTGCAGACTTATAGGCTGAATTGGAGTTGAATCTCGCCACACAGTCGTGTGTGTACATGGAGTACAGTAGAGGACTGAGCACACATCCTTGTGGAGCCCCGGTGTTGAGGACTACCGTGGAGGAGGTGTTGTTACATATCCTCACAGTTTGCAGTCAGTTAGTGAGGAAGTCAAGGATCCAGCTGCACAGGAAGGTGTCAAGTCAATTAATCCTTGATTGATTTGTTGATTGTTCCAAGACCAACTCGTGTGATTTTCCCTACAGGGTGTTTCTTCTTAGTTTCATCTGGGTGAGTAGTGTGCAGTTCTGGGGGGGGGGGGGGGGTTGCACTGCACTGGGTGTGGTTGAGGATGTGTAGGACCTGCTGGGGTTTGTGTTTTGGCCATCCTGGAGGAACTGGGGCGGGATTCTCTCAGTTCTGGGCAGGGCGGGAGAATCCCCGTGACTGGGACACTGAGGGCAATTTATCACGGCCAATCCACCTTATCCGCACATCTTTGGACTGTGGGAGGAAACCGGAGCACCCGGAGGAAACCCACGCACACACGGGAAGGATATGCAGACTCCGCACAGACAGTGACCCAAGCCGGAATCGAACCTGGGACCCTGGAGCTGTGAAGCAATTGTACTATCCACAATGCTACCGTGCTGCGTCGGGGCCGGCGCGTTGAAGGAAGCCACTGTGCATGCATGCGTTGGTGCCGGCGCCACTGCACATGCGCGGATCCCGCGGCACCCAGTTCACGCCGGGACCGGCAGCTGGAGTGGCGTGAACCACGATGCCATTTACAACGGCGTTGACACTCTGCCGCAGGATGAGAGAATCCCGCCCCTGATGTTTTGTGCCAGAGTTTTCTGGGCAGGCCAGGTCCAGTGGTTCATATCCTGTTTTCCCCTTGAGCTTGGCACTTTTTCGGGACATCCTAAGAGGGCCCTTCTGGGTACAGGGGCCTGGGGTTGAGCTGAGTCCTGCACTTTGGTTGATGTCCTGTTGCCCCATGTTATAATTTCAAAAAGCGCAGAATGGAAAGCCAAATTGATTAATTTAAACTGAAAATGAAGCCATTACCTTGGCAAACAAAACAAACGTCCCACCCCAGGACTATCGGGAACTACTGGTCTGGGTCATTTTAAGGTCCGGCTAATGAGCCCCAGATGGGTGGGGCACCACTCGCTCACCGTGGGAACTCATATTATAGTCCATGGGGAGATCAATCTGAGATCCCCTGCGGTCCTCGTGAGGGTCATCACATCCCTCCCCGCCACCTCAAGGCTGAATCATCCCCCTCACTCCTACGGCGATGAAGTGTCTTTTGCCATTTGGCACACGGTCTCGAGTTGGTTACAGGTGGAGCCGGTTTGGAGGGGGGGGGGGATGAAGCGGAGTGGGGATCATCGTTTCCTTGTTGAGCATCAAAGAGCCATGGATGGAGGCTTATCTTCGGTGCTGACCTCAGGTAGAGGATCAGTGTCCTCAGTTTCCATTACACACTCCGAATCCTCAAGGTCAGGGGGAATAACTCTCAGCTCCCCAAAAAGCTAAGCCCCATTGCAATGAGCGTCACGGATATCGCCTCTGGTGAAATTCTCTCCGCTGGAGTGGATTCCCTGCTTCTTCGATGGTCCAGCTGTTTTTACACGGCCTTCCCTTCGGCTTTGACTTTGTAAAGAACCGGACTGTAGTCTTTTCCAGCACAGATCCTGAGATCCATTGGGGGCTATCTCCAATGTTCTGCACATAGACGACATTTCCTGTTCTGATGGCCCTTTCAGGTTTTCTGGTGGCATAGTTCTTTTTGGGTCTCCTGCTTTGACTCCACCATCCTGCCATAGTTGGGAAATAGCAGGCTGAGCCTGGTGTGCAATCTTCGTCCTGTTAACAATTCTGCTGGTGGGCGGTGGTTAGCAGTGGTTAGCACTGCTGCCTCACAGCGCAGAGGACCCCGGTTCGATCCAGGCACTGGATCACTGTCCATGTGGAGTTTGCACTTTCTCCCGTGTCTGCGTGGGTCTCACCCACACAACCAAAAGATGTGCAGGTTAGGTGAATTGGCCATGCTAAATTGCCCCTTTATCGGAAAAAAAATAATTGTATACTCTTTTAAAAAAACCAATTCTGCTGGTGCAACTCCCATCGTCGTGTGTGGCAAGGTTCTATAATCAAAGAGGAACCGGGTCAAGTTCATATCCAGGGAACCGGCAACTCTTCATTCCGGTTTTGAATGTTTGAACTGCCCATTCGGCCAGGCCATTAGACGATGGATGGTATGGGGCCTTTCAGATGTATTTAATGCCGTTCGACTTTGTGAATTCTCCACTGGTAATCAGATATGAGGACCTCTGGTATGCTGTGAGTACAGAAACATTGCCAGCGTCTTTCTATTTTTGCATGAGAGGTCGTGGAAGACATACAATGTACTTCTAACCATTTCAAGTGGGGGTCGACCATGATAATGAACATCAAACCCAGGAACAGGCCAGTGAAGTCCATGTGCACCCGTACCCATGGTCTTCCTAGCCATTGCATGTTTGCAAAGAGGCCGAAGGCTGTAGATTGTGGTTCTCCTGGCAGAAGGAGCACTGCTTCACCAGATTCTCGATGTCTATATCGAGCCAGGAACACCAGACTTAGATTCCTGCGAGAATTTTCATCTTGGATACCCAAGGGTGTCCATTGTGTAATTCCGTCATGATTCGGTGCCGACCTGGGCAGGGGCTGACTACACAAGCTCCGCACAAGTTGATTCCATCTTCTACACTCTTCAGCTCTTGTCATTTAGTGAGGAATGGCTTCATGTCATCCAGAAGATGTCCTCGGATTTCGCTACTGAGGTTCAGGTGGTGCAGTTTTGCCAGTGTGGATTCCGACCTGGGTCCACATTTTATTCGGCTTCACAGATACTGGCAAGGTATCCAGGAAGTTCAAGGTTATGCTGTCTTCTTCCAATGCTGGCAGCGGGGCCAAGCTTGTGGGCAGCAGGAGGAAACTCAGGGCATCTGTGTTGCCAATGTATGTACCTGAGCTCCAGGGAGTATTCGTAGGCTGCTGACAATAATGCCCAATGTTGGATCTGAGCCGAGGTGAACAGGGGGAAATTACTTTATCCTCTTTGAACAGGCCAAGAACCAATCCTTCCTTTTCGATCTGAGAATAGTGTCTTTCCTTGTCGGCCAAGGTTCTGGATACATGTGCATTTGCTATAGGTCTCTCTGTGCCATCATCCCATGGAAGGGAAAGGACTGCCGCTACTCCATACGGAGCGGCATCACATATTAATACCAGTGCTGCATTTCGTGTGCCAGAGCGTGCTGGCCTAGCCCAAATCCGGTGCTGTGGTTAGTATCCTCTTGCCTCCAGGAGCTTGGGATGCACCTTCTTGAAGGCAATTATTAGATACATCCTGAGAGAACTCATTTGTGTAGAGGGGCCCAGGGTTGAGCAGAGTACTGTACTATAGTTGATATTCTGTTGCGAGATGCTTTTTTCATTTGATTGAGCAGTTTCTTTTCACTTTATAGTCAGTGATGGTGAGCACACGTCAGGGAAAAACAGGATCACAGTGGGGTCCTGACCCTTTGTTATCCTGTGATCCACTCCCAGTTGTTCCCCCCCCCCCCCCTTTAGTTGAGAGGTGTTAACGACACTGATGACAATCCGATTATATAGCTGTTGGCCCTCGCTGTATAATTGTATGGAATGATGTTGGTTCTGTACTGGACCTGACACTGGGGTTATGTTGTGTTGTTGGGCATACATGTACCATCCTTTTAGAACTGTAATTCTCGTGAATTTTCTTTGTTATTTTTACGGGTGGGTGTAAAGAATCCGTGATGGGATCTTGCAGGGATACATACAGGTTTAGTACCAGGTAAAAGGAGGTTGCAGGTGTCAATGCTGCCTCTGGCACTACTGGAGTTGAGGGAATTGAATATTGTTGCGAGCCCAAACATAGCACAAAAACTTTATCCTGAACTCTTGTGGTAATTGCGAGCAATTGCCACGCGGGAAGGTGTGCATCATTTTACCATGTTTTCATTTTCCTTCGCCCTTCTCTGAAGAGGCTGTTAGAGGTATCAGGTTATGTCTAATGATTTTACTGACCCAGTTGTAACTGCTGTTCTCGTGTTCCCCTCTGTATTCATGTATGTTGAGCCTTTACTTTTTCTTGTGGTGCGGGACCATTTCTGCGGTTTTGTTATGTTGCTCTTGAAATGTAAAACCTCGATAAATATATATATTTTGAAGAAAAAGACCCATTTCTGCCAACTCTCTGCTTCCTATTTGCTAGCCAATCTTTAATCCATGCCAATATGCTACCCCCTACACCATGAACTTTCATTTTATTGTGGATAATATCTCTGTGAAACAAGCTCTGTGAAACATTTTAACCCGAGTAATCTGCTGTCTCGCACTGTAAGAAGTCTCATGCACATTAATTCAAATACACTTCTGTTTAGAGGGCGATCGTTTCATCTGCTTCCTTGTCTGCCTTGTGTAAGGAACAACAGATCTTTGCCCCAAGAAGACCTGATATGTTTATAAATATCTATCTTCAGACAAGA
Organism: Scyliorhinus torazame; assembly: GCF_047496885.1. Classification (NCBI taxonomy): domain Eukaryota; kingdom Metazoa; phylum Chordata; class Chondrichthyes; order Carcharhiniformes; family Scyliorhinidae; genus Scyliorhinus; species Scyliorhinus torazame. The sequence continues at coordinate 76,533,155 of NC_092708.1, forward strand.
ATTCAGAAACTGATTTGTCTTTGGATTATAGAATCTCTTACACAGTAACTCTAAATAATTGGAATTAATGAAAGAAATGATTTCTAGCTCCTCAACGTTTTAAACATTAGCAGCTTTCATAGGGCGCAATTTAATGGAAATGAAACAAAATCCCCTTTTGCGTGCGTTTAGCCGGGTGTTTCGTGACGCTTGCAGCACCGAGAATGACCCCGCTTTTAAACAGGACTCTGCTTTATTTCCAGGCATTGGCGAGGAACACCCTGCCGAGTCCACACTTACACTCACTTCCTGCACTAGCAAGTTCAGCCTGCCATTGAGAGAAGAGATCGGCGTGCAATTTTTAAATGGCGAACCGATCTCTGGACCCCCCCCCGCCGCAGCCTCTGGACCACCCCAATGCCCCAACTTACTAATTAGGGGGTTCTTGAGCCCCACACCCCATCTCAAAAAGGCAGGGCACACTGGGCCCAAACCCCAGCACAAGAAAGATGCCACCTGGAAACCTTGGCACTGCCAAAGGGCACCCTTGCAATGCCCCTCACAACCTGGCAGTTGCAACTGGATACCCAGGCTGGCAGTGCTCGGTGCCATGCTGGTATTGGGGGTGCCAGGTTCACCCTGCCCAGTGCCCGAATATCCAGGGGCACCTGATTGCCTGGGAAAAATAAATTAACCTATTCAGGTTAGGAATATTTTTGCCTTGTTCAGCACGCACAAAAGAAACTGTAATAATATACTGTTAGTGTAAGAACTTAGCAGGTTGTTATCTAATATTATGTACACTTAATCTGAAGAACAATAGTGGCACAAAAGAAAAGTGAAATGGGAATTAAATTAAATATGTCTCACAAGACCTCTGGGATCTCATAGCTTGTTGCAATGTATGTAGAATATATTTGAATTCTTCACTTTTATCAGCTTTCTTACCTCTGCATCATTGTTGGACCATAATAAAAGCGTTCGGCAATAATTGCACTTTGAAATTTTAGGATGGATGTATTACTACAATTATAGTGACATCAGCATTTTGAAACCCACTGTACCATTTATTAAATCAGATGTCTGGCCATACAACTGGAGCACAGGAGATATTGCAAGCCTCATAATCATTGCAGTATTTTATAATATCTCTGGCAAATTCATGAGATCAGACAGGTTTTCCAGATTTAAATTGAATGAAAAATGTTGTTGTGAAAATACCATTGCAGCTTGATAACTTCTGCTTTAAAAGAACATTAACAGTGAATCAGAAATCAAATTTGTTTTAGGGTAAAAAAAAATTAAATTCAATGCGAACAATCAATTCCCATTTTTGCCAAGCTCGATCAGAGGGAGGTAATCGTGTAACCTGACCAACAGCATTATAGCTTGTCCTAAGAGTGTAGATTGAAAGTGATACTGGATGGAATGAGAATGAACTATATGGCATTCAGGTAAGCTTTGAATTCTCAAACAGACGGCTTTGACACCGATTGAGCCCTCTCATTGAGCCCTCTCATTAATGACCAGCTGGTCTGGGACTGTACCATTGTCAACAATCTTGTTGGTCAGACTACCGCTACAATCACCCTTCAAACAATAACACTTTATTCTCAGATGGGTGGAATCTAGGTCGTAATTGCCCATTTAAGCTGTTTAAACGAAGCAGAGAAGAGAAAACATGATAAACAAGAGTAAAAGTCAGTAAAGTGCCACAGTCAAAGGTATAAAAAATAAGTAAACGAGCATCAATTGAAGAATGCAACAGAGGCTAAACTACGAAATACAAAATCATGAAAACTGGAAGTGGTCCAGCAGCAATTTATTGTGTAATCTTAGGGTGAGTTCTTCTGGCTGTTCACACTGGTGAGATCTTCTAGTCCTGTTGATGGCGCATTTCCGCCGTGGGTTTACCAGCAGCATGGGGTGGATTCAATGACAGCTGCCTGTTGCCCATGCTTAATTGTCTTTAACCGGAGTGGCTTGCTAGACCATCTCAGTGGTGGCAGTTAAGAGTCAACTGCATCGCGAAGAGTCAACCAAATATCATCTGTTCATTGTTAAATTTATGTCATATAGGGTGGAATCTTGCCATATTTTTTTTAAGTCTCAGGTTCATACTGAAAACTGGCATGTAGTTGCCTCACTTTGGTGGGGCAGGGTCTTATAGAGCCAAGATCCCTAAAGCCATCTTTAAAGGGTGCCATGATCAGAACTGATGTGGGACTCCAACCCCTTACCACAGAGAACATGAAGGCTCTTCACAGCCCTCGCCAATCATCGGGGGTTTCCCCCACCCCCGCAGAATAAACAGATGCCCCCCCAGCCTCCCCACTCCCCGTGGGGACAGTCAGTGGGGGCTCCCCCCAACCCAGCACCATGGAAATATTACCTTACCAGTGTTCCTCCCTCTCAGTGCCTTGCCCCCCCCCCCCCCAATGCCTGAAGGTTTCCCCCCGCACTGCCCACTCTCCACTCCACACATATTTAGCATCTGTGACCCCCCATGGGGATCCCATCAGGGCCTGCCCCTGGAACCGCCCCCAGCATCACCCATGTCCTTCTCCCCCCGGGTGCTTTATTTACCTTTGGAGCGATCACCTCAACTGAATCTAATTTTGAAAAAGCTGTTGTAAACCACGTCAGCAAGGTTTGACTGGGCCACAACGTCATGCGGTGGGGAGGGGTGGGGGCTGGGTAATGATATTTAAATTTATTCATAGAGGCATACAGGACAGAAGAGATCCATTGGCCCATCAAGACTGCACTGACAAATCTACACTAAATGTAACAATTCCTACTTTCCAATACTTGGCCCATAGCCTTGAATGTTATGACATATCTAGTGCTCATCCATGTACACTTTAAAGGTTATGAGGTTTCCAGCCTCTACTATCCTCCCAAGCAGTACATTCCAGACTCCCACCATGGTAGCACAGTGGTTAGCACTGTGGCTTCACAGCGCCAGGGTCCCAGGTTTGATTCCCGGCTGGTTCACTGTCTGTGTGAAGTCTGCATGTTCTCCCAGTGTTTGCGTGAGTTTCCTCCGGGTGCTCCGGTTTCCTCCCACTTGTCCCGAAAGACGTGCTGTTAGGTAATTTGGACATTCTGAATTCCCCCTCTGTGTATCCGAACAGGGGCCGGAATGTGGCGACTAGGGGCTTTTCACAGTAATTTCATTGCAATGTAAGCCTACTTTGACAATAAAGATTATTATTATTGTGCCGCTCTCATTATTGGCCCTTCAACTAAGCGGAACAGATGCTTCCTATCCACCCTGTACATACCCTTCATAATGTTACACACCTCAATCAGGTCCCCCCTCAGCCTTCTCTGCTGGGAAGAAAACAAGCCAATCCTATCCAGCCTCACTTCATAGTTCAAATGTTCCATCCCAGTTAACATCCTGGTGAATCTCCTCTGCACCCTCTCAATACAATCACATACTTCCGATAGTGAGGTGACCAGAGCTGCACACAGTACTCCAGCTGTGGCCTTACCAAAGTTTTGTGCGTTTGTGCAGCTCCAAGATAACTTCCCTGCTCTTATAATCTATGCCACGACTAACAAAGGCAAGTGTCCCAAATGCCTTTTTAACTACCCTTTTAAACTGTCCTGCTGCCTGCAGGGATCTGTGGACAAGCATCCCAAGATCCATCTGGTCCTCTGAACTTCCTAATGTTCTGCCATTCATTGCGTACTCCCTTGTCTTGTTACTCCTTCCAAAGTGCATCACCTCGCACTTTTCAGGGTTAAATTCCATCTGCCACTGATCTGTCCATCTGACCAACCCATCTATATCTTCCTGCAATCTATGACCTTCTTCCTCGTTATTAACCACAATGCCAATCTTTCTGTCATCTGCAAACGTCCTTATCACGCACCCACATTCTCATCTATATTGTTTAAAATATATCACAAACAATAAGGGACCTAGCACTGATCTCTGTGGTATGCCACTGGACACTGACCTCCAGTACACAAACAGCCTTCTATCACCACCCTCTCTCCCCTACCACTAAGCCAGTTTTGGATCCAACTTGCCAAGTCACCCTGGATCTCATGTGCTTTTACCTTCTTTATCCACCTCCCATGTGGGAACCTGTCAAAGGCTTTGCTGATATCCATCTAAACTACATCAACTGTACTACCCTCATCTACACACCTGTTTACCTCCTTGAAAATTTCAGTCACATTCATTAGACATGACCTCCCTCTGACAAAGCCATGCTGGCTATCCTTGATAAAGCCCTTCCTCTCCAAGTGGATTAGGTTTCGCCTTCCAAAGAATTCTCTAATAATTCCCTCATTACTGATGTGAGACTCATTTGTCTGAAATTCATGATTTATCTCTACCACCCTTCTTTAAAAGTGGAATCACTTGAGCTGTCCTCCAATCCTCTGACACTTTCTCTGTGGCAAGAGAGAAATTAAAAATTTGGATCAGAGCCCTTCTAATTTCCTCCCTTGCATCCCCCAGCAGCTTGGGATACAACTCATCTAGATTTGGGGATTTGTCCACTTTTAAGCTTGCCAAGACCTTCGATAGTTTCTCATTCCCCATGTGAAACTGTTCAAGTACCTCACAGTCCCTCTCCCTGAATCCTGTACCTACATTCTCCTTCTGCTGAGTGAAAACAGATGTGAGTACTCATTTAACACCATAACCATGTCCTCTGGCTCCATGCACAGATTGCTCCCTGGTCCCCATTGAGCCCAACCCTTTCCCTGGATATCTTCTTCCGCTTAATATCTTGGGATTGTCTCTAAACCTAGCCGCCAGTGCTTTTTCATGCTGCCTCTTGGCTCTCCTTATTTGCTTTCTCAAGTTTTCCCTGCACTTTCTACACTCCACTAAGGCCTCTGCTCATTTGCTCTCTTGGGACCTGATAAAAGCCTATCTTCTTTCTTATCCAGTCCTGAATATTCCTGTGCAACCAGGGTTCCCTGGGCTTGTTACTCCTTCATTTCACCCTAAAGGCAACATGTTGGTCCGTTACTCTCCCCATTTTTCCCACTGCTCTGCTTTAGATTTTCCCACAAGAGGCGGTTTCCAAACTACCTTGGCCAGATCATGCCCTATTTTAATAAAATCTGCCTTCCCCTGATTCAAAACAATTTTTTTTAGACTATTTGTTTCATTTTTTCTAACATACTTAAAGAATACTGTGCTGTGGTCATGATCACTGAAATACTCCCCCACTGCCACATTGAACACCTATTCAGCTTCTTTCCCCAGAATTGGATACAACACTGCACCTTCCCAAGTTGGACCTTCTACATATTGACATAAAGAGCTCTCCTGAATACAATTCAAGAAATCCGCCCTCTCTAACCCTTTGCAATATGCCTATCCCAATTAATGTTGGGAAAGTTGAAATCCCCTAATATTTTTACACACCTCAGTGAATTATCTACGTATCTGCTGCATATTGATGGAAGACATGAACATTTTGTACAGTTCTCAGAAATTAAATTTTTTCTGTTTTCCTCAGTTCCACATCGAGTTATTTGTATCTTAGTCACCCCAGGTTCTCCCTTTCTCTCTCAACACTGTTGACCATTTTGAAATTATTCTCATGAAATGGGTGATGCAAGACTGGCCCCTATTTCTCTCAGAAATGGTGATCGATCTTCTCAAGCTGCGAACAGTCCTTTTCGCAATTGTTACCATACATGTGATTTTGATCTTGAGACGGTAAGGTGATTACTGATCAAATGAGGAGGGTGTATGACTTTCACAGAATCTTACAGCGCAGAAGGTGGCTGTTCGACCCAGCATGCTTCTTTAGTCATGGTTCTTTTGAAAGATATGCAAATTAGACTTGGGAAGAACTTGCAGGTAATGGTGTTCCAATGATACTGTTCATCTTGTTCTTCTTCGAGATGAAGGTTGTGATGCTGTAAATGTAAGTTTGTTAGGTAGCTGAAATGCCACTTGTGAGTCTTATATATATCAGCCACTGTGCACCAGTGATGTTTGAGGTAGATCAATATGACAAGAACTGATCAGCCAGTTGCTTTTCTCTGGATAGCATTGTGCTTCTTGCATGTTGTTTTAGCTGCACCTTTTAAGTTAACTAGAGAGCATTCTGTTACGCTGTTGTTTGAGGCTGTAAGGCCATTGAAGGAGAATATGTGAGCCACGTGCCATGGGCTGCCTAGCCTATTCTCCTTGCCTACTTATGTAGTCATGAACATGGTCAGTCAAGTTCATTTCTGGCCAATGGCAACTCCTAAAAGTTATTGAAGGAATCAACAACCATGGTGTGGTTGAAAGCCATGAGGAGGTGGTCATTCCATGGCCCTTATGTGGAACAATTGTTATGTGCCACTTAACAGCCCAACCCTGGATGAATTACCAAACTTTGCAATGTAATGTCATGAGTTTCCCCAGGAAACAGAAACATTGTGAATGGAACTGAATCAGAATATTCAGTGAGCAACCCAATTCATCACTTAATGAATGCTGCTTTGCTAGTTGTTGATAACTTTCCATCTACAAGAGATGATGGACATGCAGCAAACAATCTATTCAGGTGGGGTGTCTTAATTTTTTAAATTTAATCATGGGCTATTGCCCATCCCTAACTGCCCATAAGGAGGTGGTAGTGAGATGCCTTCTTTAACCGCTGCAGTCCATGTGATGCAGGTACACCCACAGTCCTTTTAGGGAAGGAGTTCGAGGATTTTGACCCAGCAACTGTGAAGGAACAGCGATATAGTTCCAACCTCCTCCAGTGACCCTGACACCACCACCATCATCCACAACCCCACCGAACACAATCACTTACCTTACGCAAAGCCAGCCCTGCCATCCATGAGCAGCCGCCGACCCAGGAAGCAGGTAAAACGCGCCAGCCTGAAGGTGAAACTTAAATTACGCAGTTTCAAGACTCCTCTCCCCAGCGTACTCCTGGCAAACATCCAAGCGATTGAGAATAAGCTGGATGATCTCAATGCTGGACTTAACTCCCAGAGTGAAGTGATAAACTGTGGTGTGCTCTGCTTCACCGAGCCATGGCTTACTCCGGCCATACCAGAATGCGCCATCCAACCAGAAGGTTTTTCAATCCACCGAATGGACTGCACGATGGCCTTAGGCAAGTCGAAGGGCGGGGGTGCTTTCCTCCTCATCAATACCTCCTGGTGCTCGGATGTGGTGTCCCTAGTGTGCCACTGCTCCCAGACCTAGAATACCTAACCGTGAAGTGTTGCCCCTTCTACCTCCCACGTGAATTCACCTCTGTACTAATCACAGCAGTCTATATCCGACCCCAGGCGGAAGTGAAGAAAGCACTTGTTGAACTACATTCCACCATCAACAACCAAGAAACAAATCATCTCGAAGCCCTGACAATCGTGGCTGGAAATTTCAACCAGGCCAACCTCAGGAAGGTTCTATCCAAACTCTATCAACATATCTCCTGCCCCACCAGAGGTTCAAACATCCTGGACCACTGCTACACGAGCATCAAAGGAGCCTACCGCTCCATCCCCCGACCACACTTTGGCAAATCCGACCACAAGTCAGTATTCCTACTTCCGACTTCCAAACAGCAACTCATGCGTGCTGAGCCAGTCAAGAAAACCGTACAGTGCTGGTCTGAGGCATCTGAGGACATCCTCCGCGACTGCTTGGAGTCTGTGGACTGGTCCATATTCAAGGCCGTGGCAGCTGACCTGGACGAGTACGCAATCACCATCACAGACTTCATCAGTAAGTGTGTCTGTGTACCAAAGAAGGCAATATTGGTGTTCCCCAATCGGAAACCCTGGCTCACTACCTGCTGAAGTCCTGGACGGAGGCGTTTAAGTCTGACAACCCTGATGTATGTATGAAATCCAGGTACGACTTAAGGAAAGCCATCAAAAAGACAATACTACATCAAACTAGAGTCCCAGGCCAACGACACCAATCCACGATGGCTACACAAGGGGCATGTGGGTAAATTCACCATTGTTCAAATGAAATCTGGGGCAGGATTCTCCGATCCCTGCCTGGTTGGAGAATCGCCGGGGATCGGCGTGAATCCCGCCCCCGCCTTCCTCCTAATTCTCCAGCCCCCCAAAAATCGGCGTGGCGTGAGTCGCGCCGCCCGCCTCGGAGAATGGTGCAGGGGCTGCCCGAATTCTCCGGCCCACGATGGGCCGAAGTCCCGCCCGTCTTTTCCAGTCCCGCCGGCGCAAATTGGAGTAGGTCCCTTACCGGCGGGACATGGCAGCGCGGGCGGGCTCCGGGGTTCTTGCGGAGGCTCCCCCACGGTGGCCTGGCCCGCGATCGGGGGGGGCCTCTGCGCAAGCGCGGGGATGACGCCTCGCTCCCACGCATGCGCCAACTGGTGCCGGCTGGCAGAGGCCCTTCTGTGCCGGTTGGCGTGGCGCCAAGCCCCTTTCCCGCCGGCCGGCGAGGCACAAACCACTCCTGGGCAGGCCTAGCCCCTGAAGGTGTGGAGGATTCTGCACCTTTGGGGTGGCCTGATGCCAGAGTGGTTCACGCCACTCCGTCCCGCTGGGACTCCCCGCCCCGCCAGGTAGGGGAGAATCCCGGCCTGAAGTAAATACTTCTGTAAAAAATAGTAAATGATCTGTTGTAGTACAGATTACCCATCTGATTCAACCTGCTCGTTGCAGGCCATTTGGAACCTACTGCCAGAACAACAATTACAGGCCTTCTCCAGATAAATCATTGATATGATGATTTTGGTCGATCATTTGGTTTGGGGTTCAAAACATCTTGCCACTATTGAAGCCTCCCCAATTCGTTATCCTTTCCACCGCATGTTCAGCCAGAATTGCTATGGTGGTGCTTTCACCATCGTCACCAAGTCATACATCGGTCTCTCCTCCTACGTCCTTGGCACATTCCCCTCATTCAGGTTCGTCACCATGTTGCACCCCACTTGCAACTTCTTTCAAATGTTTGTCCTTTACCAATTGTTTGTCATCCTTAATTGTTTCTTGTTCATTCAACAGAAGGTTGAGACAAACAACATTTATCTGATAACTAAAGAAACTACTGTTTTCTCAGAGGATTCAACTCATGTATAATTATGTTGTAGAGTTCACTGCTACCCATAATGTCCTGAGATACATAGGTGGACTTCTGAAACAGGACAATATACAAAATATTTATTGCTCATCGCTGTTGTCCTGAAAAGGAGGTGTTAAGACGTACTTGGAGCATTGGAGTCCACATCGTCTTGCTGTGCTGTTTCAGAGGACAGTTGTAAGTGAATCACATTGCGTCAGTGGAGTCAGATGAGGCTGGATAAGGGCGTGGGGTTTATTGGCATTTAAAGTTTAGACAAAGTCACTTAACTGTGGTAAGTACAGTTTCAGCCAATGGCAGACCAGGTTTGAATATTTTCAGAGCTTGGTATTATAGGTGATATTGATAATGGCAGGTGCAGGTTATTTGAAACAAGTACAAATGTACATCAAGCTTACCACCATCAAATTTTAATCTGTTCTGAGTTATTGAATGTAATGTTTAAATAATTGGAAAGTAGGGCACAATCTAAAGTTTTCCAACAAATGGAATGTCAGCCTCAAGATCAGTGCTTCCCAAACTTATTTCCACTGTAGTCCCATTTCGAGGCTTTGAATTTGCCATGATCCCTCAGTGGGACCTGTGAGAGTGTATGCGGAAGGGGGAGAGAGGTGCGTAATGGAAAGGCCTGTGATAGCGGGGGAGCAGACTTTATAATCTTCACGGATTTTTAAAAACTTACCTCTCCCTTGTGACCCCGCTGTGGATTAGTTCGGCTCGAGATACTATTCTTAAAAGTGCAATGTATTTCAGGACAAGTCATAGATAACAAGGAGCTGAAAAGTAAAACTTCCATGAAACTACTTTGGAATTATACATATCATGTATTTAACACAATAAAATGTTATGGTAGATAATTTCTGTCTTGTCTCCCCTTACTCTTCTAAAGACAAGAGTTGACAGTCACCAGGCTTTCTTCAATGCAATGACAAATTCTGAGATATAGAGGTTAAAATATGGCCTTAATGTGTAGGCAGTTTCCTCTACAAGGAGTGCCTGGTCTTTGGTTGGTGCAGTGGCATTGATATTCAGGGCAGGATTCTCTGGACTTACTCCCTGCTGGAGCAGCAGGACCATTTGCTGGTTAGGTACTCTGCCATTGGTGAGCCTTATGGCTCCTTGCAAGAGTCAAGTCAGCTTGCCTCGGGCTTCACAACCAAACACTGAAGATGGTCAGGATGGCGAGCCTAGAAAAGCAATGAAGGATCGCTATTTAATGGAACCTCAACATGAATCACAGGCCGTAAATTGAGATTGAACTCCATGGATTCTGAGACATTGAAAGTTTGTGGACAGGGTTGCTGTTCACAAAGAAAGCAAGAATTGAATCGCAGGCTTGCTGATTTCAGCCTTTAGCTCACAGTGACGTCCTGCTGTGCATTTGCCTCCTTCAACCTGACAAGGTGTAGAAGCAGCATGGAAAACAAGCGCTGACTGGGAAGTCAGAATGCAGTTTATAAGAAGCTCTTAATTGCCTTAATTGGTTTCCTGGCAGATTCAAGAGAGTTTCCCACTTGTCACGGAACCCTCTCTGGGTAGTCAGAAGTCTGCTAACTTCTGTGTACAAGTGAAGTGCTGCAATATTGTTGTGTTGAAATTAGTGCTTGATGGCTGCCAAATTTACTTCCACTTTTTGTCAGCAGTAATTTAACGAGTGTTGACATTTCCGGCTATTTTTCTGGATACATTTCAATTTCCGTAGTCCAAAGGAACAGAGTTAAATAAACCGTAATATTCAAGGGGTTTGCGATATTTGGATTTGCACTTTGATCCATCTTCGAAGTTTGATAATCAACCTTTCTTCCGAGTTAGACTTCTGAGACAGCAGAAATCTCCATGATAACCAAAGTAATGGAGCAGCTAAAAGTCAGAATTCAAACCCAGCATTTCACTACAACATGGGATTGAAATTTGTGATCAAAATATCTCTTGAAATTACTCATTATAACATCCGCATTTAGGTACTTATCTGGATAGCAAAATTATCAATTCAATTGATATAATAATAAAACTGTTCATGTAAGATCATTTTGCTCTGGACGCATTTTTATTCTTTACGGATAAGGAGTTTGTTCTGTAAAAATCTTTCTTTTTGCATTGTATTGCTGTCACCGTTTCATACTGTCAGGCCATACCACAGTGCATGACCTGCTCTCGCCACCAGAGTTACTAACTGGACTGTTTTATTAATATCATATATGTTATCCATTGATTTATTTTTCATTACTTCATGATTTGTTGGAGTAAAACCAGTTGGCTCTTATGAGCCCCCACGGTGACATCTAATAAAACAGTGCAAGTATATTTTGGTGGGTGCTATTGAGTGCACAGACCAAGCCTTTGAATGGGGAACAGAAATCTAGATGGAGGACAAACAAAATATTCTCAGACTGAGAGAATTATGGTCAAAACTGTTAAATACCAGTAAAAATGAATGACTCAGTCAGAAAAAGACAAATCCATGGTTTAAACTAAATTTTATTTGGACCATTTTAATTTTACTGGGCCATAATAGAGACAGATTGCTCGGGATTTATACATTACTGTACAATGAACACAAAATAAATTACTATCAACAATCATAGTTGTAGTAAGATGCTTTTAGGATTTATAAATTTGTAAGAAATACAAAATCCCTAGTGATGTTCGTAGATGTGATTTTCATTCTCTGTTTTGCAGAGATCTCACTACCAAAATCTATTTTTCATATACATGGAGAAAACAAGACGTTAACTATGAAGTTGATTTTCTGGCATATACTTTCAGCAAAAATGTTAAGTTGTTGCATCTGGAACCTGACTTGGTAAAACAGCTCAAACAGCTGTGATAAAGATCACCCCTCTCATGTTTATTCAGAGTGGAAGTGAAATAGCATCCATCATGTTCAATGCAATTCCTTATAGACACCTTTCACATGATGTGAATCTGCTCTCTGTTATTAATTTAGTGCGCAGTGTGTATTTTGACATGGAGCATTGCCAGCCAGACTGCATGAGAGAAACTTGGGCACTTAGGAAACCATTGAACAATTCAGCACAGACAGAGGCTGTCCCTCCCATCAAGTCTGCATGGATCTTTCCAGTTAGTCCTCTCCCCTGCTTTCCCCATCATTCTGGAATTTTACTTTCCCCACTACTTCAAGCATTTATCCAACTCCCATTTAAAAGCTGCTGTTGGCATCCTATCGTGCAGTCCAAATCCTAACCCCTTCTGCCAACTCCCCTCAACACCCCCGCCCACTCCACTATCACTCACCTTCACCCTGGCATGCAGTGACGATACTAGACCTCAGGTGGATGTTGTACCAGCAGTAGCCACCACCTCCCGAGTAGGGCTGCCTTTCAATAGAGCTGCCAAGCTCTGATTGGCCGTCAGCTTTCTACTCCCGGAGTCCTTGATCCGCGAAAGGCCTCATATCTGCCCAGTTAAGTGTCTGAGTGGCACTGAATTCAGTGGATGTGTCCTAAAATACAATGGGCGAGATTCTCCACTCCCACGCCGGTTGGGAGAATCGCTTGGGCCGCCAAAATTTCCCGCGACGCCGGTCCGACGCCCTCCCGTGATTCTCCTAAGCGGCGGGAACGGCACGGTCGAGTTTCGCGGGCCGCAGGCCGGAGAATCGCCCGAGTCACCCAAAACGGCGATTCTCCGGCACCCCTGCTAGTCTCAGGCCCGGATGGGCCGAAGTCCCGACGGCGTGACCCCAGTTCACGCCGTCGCCGTTCACACCTGCTTTTTAAAGTCGTCAGACAGTCGTGCTGGCTGACGCTGAGCAGGGAGGAGGTGAGCGGACTGTTCCGCAGCTTCTGGAGACCGGGTCGGCTTCCCTGAGAAGGCTGCGGCCAAAGGGGGGGCGAGGGAGAGTGTGCAGGTGGGAGTGGGGGGGGTGCGGGAGAGTGTGCAGGTGGGAGTGGGGGGGGTGCGGGAGAGTGTTCAGGTGGGGGGGGGTGAGGGAGCGGAGTGCAGGTGGGAGGGGGGGGCGAGGGAGAGCGTGCAGGTGGGGGGGGGGGTGAGGGAGTGGAGTGCAGGTGGGAGGGGGGCGAGGGAGAGTGTGCAGGTGGGGGGGGGTGCGGGAGAGTGTTCAGGTGAGAGAGGGGTGAGGGAGCGGAGTGCAGGTGGGAGGGGGGTAAGGGAGCAGAGTGCAGGTGGGAGGGGGGGGCGAGGGAGAGCGTGCAGGTGGGGGGGGGGGTGAGGGAGCGGAGAGCAGGTGGGAGGGGGGCGAGGGAGAGTGTGCAGGTGGGGGGGGGTGCGGGAGAGTGTTCAGGTGGGAGAGGGGTGAGGGAGCGGAGTGCAGGTGGGAGGGGGGTGAGGGAGCAGAGTGCAGGTGGGAGGGGGGTGAGGGAGCGGAGTGCAGGTGGGAGGGGGGCGAGGGAGAGTGTGCAGGTGGGGGGGGGTGAGGGAGCGGAGTGCAGGTGGGAGGGGGGGCGAGGGAGAGTGTGCAGGTGGGGGGGGGGGTGCGGGAGAGTGTTCAGGTGGGAGAGGGGTGAGGGAGCGGAGTGCAGGTGGGAGGGGGGTGAGGGAGCAGAGTGCAGGTGGGAGGGGGGGTGACGGAGCGGAGTGCAGGTGGGAGGGGGGTGAGGGAGCGGAGTGCAGGTGGGAGGGGGGCGAGGGAGCGGAGTGCAGGTGGGAGGGGGGTGAGGGAGCGGAGTGCAGGTGGGAGGGGGGCGAGGGAGCGGAGTGCAGGTGGGAGGGGGGTGAGGGAGCGGAGTGCAGGTGGGAGAGGGGTGAGGGAGCGGAGTGCAGGTGGGAGGGGGGTGAGGGAGCAGAGTGCAGGTGGGAGGGGGGGTGACGGAGCGGAGTGCAGGTGGGAGGGGGGTGAGGGAGCGGAGTGCAGGTGGGAGGGGGGCGAGGGAGCGGAGTGCAGGTGGGAGAGGGGCGAGGGAGAGTGTGGATGGTATCGTCCATCCGCGGATGCCACATGTCAGCCGCCCTGATATGGCAGGACGGTGACGAGGACACGGCCGCAGGTTGCGTGTGGCTGATGGGCACAGGCGAGTGGCACACTGGTGAGCAGTATGGTGTGAACTGACTGTTGGGCGCAGACAGTGACCAGGTGTTAGGCTGGCTGCGTGTCTGCAGCGCGACCAGGCCACCGGGGCACACAGGTATCCCATGCAGCCCGGCTGGCGAGGTGTGGAAGAACCTCCGTGTAACATGTTGTTTCTCTGCCCCCCACCACCCTCCTGCAGGTCACCATGTATGCCAACCAGACAGCGATGTTCGCTGCCGTGGTTGGAGCCGCAGTTCTTGAGTTTGCCGTCCGGCAGCATAGAGTCGGACGGCCCACAGTGGCTGCAGATGCAGCGGTCGCCGGTGCAGCAGAGGGGATGGCCGCGGAGTGGCCCGTCGTCGACACGCAGGCCGCAGGCGCTCAGGACCCCAATGTTCAGGGGCATGCCGAGGGGAACATTGACCGCCAGACGGCGAGGAATGCAGAGGAAGTGCTTGGGGGGAGCAGGAGGAGCACGAGGATCCACTGAAGGTGGTGCCAGCGCGCCACAGGCGTCCAGCAAGGCCGAGGGTGTACCGTGACAGAATGTCGTTCGAGGCCCTAACGGACATCACATGCAGGAGGAGACCACGGTTCAGCAGGGAGACGGTCGCACATATATGCCAGCTCATGGCGCACCTCGCACCACGTGGAATGGGAGGAGGACACGCGATACCAGTCTCCGTCAAGGTGACGGTGGCCCTAAACCTCTATGCGACCGGTTCCTTCCAGGCGCCGAGCGGGGAACCTATCACAGGCATCGGTCCACAGGTGCATCAGGGCCATCGCCTTGTACGCCATCGTGGACAGGTACATTCAATTCCCCGAGGACCGAGCACAGCAGGAAGCACGGGCACGTGGATTCGCCAAGGTGGCCGGGATACCGATGGTCCAGGGTGTCATCGATGGTGTGCACGTCCCCATGTGCCTGCCTGCAGACAGTAGGGACGTGTTCATGAACAGGAAGGGCGCATACTCCATGAACATTCAGGTGGTGTGCGACCCCCACATGAAGATCATGCACGTGTGTGCAAAGTACCCCGGCAGTGTGCATGACGCCTACATTCTGGCACAGTCGTTCATCCCCGCAATGTTCGATGGATGCCCCCCCCCCCCCCCCCCCCCCCCCGGCTGAGGGGCTGGTTGCTGGGCGACAAGGGCTATCCATTGAGGTCATGGCTGCTAACGCCAATACGGAGGCCTCACACAGAGAGCCTATACAACGAGGCACATGCAGCAACCAGGGGTGTGGTGGAGCGGTGCTTCGGGCTGCTGAAGATGCGTTTCAGATGCCTGGACCGATCAGGAGGGGCCCTGCAGTACCAACCCGACAGGGTCGGTCGCATAGTTGTGGTCTGATGTGCGCTGCACAACATTGCCATGCAGAGGGGAGATGCCCTGGTGGAGGAGTCGGAGGGAGGACCCGATGGCACCGGAGCCAACGCAAACAAGGTGGATGGGGAAGAGGAGGATGCGGAGGATGAGGATGATGGGGCGCATCAGGGTGGGGGGAGGGGCGCAGGACGCATACACTACCCGGCTGCTGGACAGCGGGCACGCGATGCGTTGGTGGCCGCACGGTTCACGCATCATGGGGGTGGGATTCGCTGAACACTGCCACTTAGAACAAAGAACAAAGAACTAAGAAATGTACAGCACAGGAACAGGCCCTTCGGCCCTCCAAGCCCGTGCCGACCATGCTGCCCGACTAAACTACAATCTTCTACACTTCCTGGGTCCGTATCCCTCTATTCCCATCCTATTCATGTATTTGTCAAGATGCCCCTTAAATGTCACTATCGTCCCTGCTTCCACCACCTCCTCCGGTAGCGAGTTCCAGTGACTTGCACCGTCACTCCTGTACACGGGCACCACACAGCACCCCCCCCCCCCCACCCACGCACCCCCGCACCGCGTTCACGGCAACAATTCCACATCACCTTACCACTGCGGCACTATGGGATTGCACAACATTGATGATTGGGTAAGCGGGTGTGATCAGTGCCATGTTGAATGATGACAGCCCGCTCTGCGATGAGCTGTGTGCTCAGATTCGCCAGCCAAGGTCTGACTCATGGCTATAGCTGAACCATGCACTACGGTGGTCACGGCCTTCCTGACGGATATTTCACCACATGCCCGTGGGGTGGCTGGCGTCGGTGTACCGAGGACAACGGTGTCCGATTATGGGGGCGGGGGGGGGGGGGGGGGGGCGGGGGGGTCACCACATCCGGAACAGACCTTGAACGGCTCGTATACCACGACGCCAATGGGGCACCCTCCCGAGCCCCCTGGCACCGGACATAGCACACAGTCTTACAAGTCAAATTTAACAGTGCGTTTATTTGTGTAGTGAACATAGGTGCCCTACCCACTGCAACTAAACTGTGCCCTGCACCCATGCCAACTTCTTACGTGCCTAATGACTTTGCCTTACGGGCCCTACCAATACGTCCAGGTGTGTTCCCAGATGGTACAGCAGGAGTGGAGGTGGACTGCTGTGAATCATGCCCTTCGACATGGCTCCCTTTTGGCACACGTTTCCTGGGGCGGCCCGGCTTCGATGGGCCAGGCTGCTCTGCGGGCATGCTGGATGGCGTGGTGCCACCCTGACCTGCCCGCTCCCCACCAGATGCGCCAGGGACGGAACGGGGGGAGGCCGAGTGTGCCGGGACCTCCCTTGGTGGAGCTACCGGGACGGGTCCCAGAACCTCCTCCTCCCTCGAGGAGCCCGGTGGCCCCCGGGCCTCACTGTGGGACAGAGATGCGATCGGAGACATGCCCCGTCGCACCCCCGACACCTGGCGCTGCCAGTCCTGGAGGCCTGCAGCGGTGTCGACCACGGTCCGAATGTTCGCCGAGACGGGGCCCAGGGAGTGCCACATTCCTGCCAAGGTCTGTGCAATCTCGACCTGTGAGTGCGCTACGCTATCCATCACGTGCGCCAGGCGGTCTATGTTCTCCGCGACCGACTGCTGGGACTGAGCCATCGCTTGCTGGGACCGGGCCATGGCATGGTGAGACTCAGCCAGAGCCCGGAGAGCGGCGGCAATGTCGTGTTGGCTCTGGCGCATGGCTACCTGTGAGAGGGCAGCCCGGATCTGGGGTGCAGTGGCCAGAGTGTGAGGGGGGATGGGATCTGGGGTGCAGTGGCCAGAGTGTGAGGGGGGATGGGATCTGGGGTGCAGTGGCCAGAGTGTGAGGGGGGATGGGTCTGGGGTGCAGTGGCCAGAGTGTGAGGGGGGATGGGATCTGGGGTGCAGTGGCCAGAATGTGAGGGGGGATGGGATCTGGGGTGCAGTGGCCAGAATGTGAGGGGGGATGGGATCTGGGGTGCAGTGGCCAGAGTGTGAGGAGCGATGGGATCTGGGGTGCAGTGGCCAGAGTGTGAGGGGGGATGGGATCTGGGGTGCAGTGGCCAGCGTGTGAGGGGGCAATGACGGGTTGGGGGGGTGAGGACATGCAGGGTTCTCTCACTTGCTTCTGCGCCTCCGACCTGGCATGGCGCGATCTCCCGGGTGGCGGATCCCCCAGCGAGGTCCACGGCCCTCTGCTCGTGAATGGTTAGGGAGTGCAGGACGGGAGTACCCCCTTCGGTTCTCATGCGCTCCCGCTGTTTATGCGCTGTCTTGTCCTGGGGGGGTGGCGGATAAAGCATCACCATTAGGCGGGTATCATCAGGGCATGCAGATATTGACAACATTGTTCCTGGTTCAGGAGACAGCATGCCATGGGTTCGCTCCAGGGGGGTCCCGGGGCTCATGTGAGTCGAGTAGATAGTTGGGCACCGTGACCCCCCCCAAACCCCCTGAACCCCCCCCAACATCGCCCCTGATGCCCCAGTCCCCCCAACATTCCCAACGCCCCCCAACCCCCGTGACCCCCCCAAAATCGCCCCATATGCCCCAGTCCCCCCCAACACTCCCAACGCCCCCCCCCCCCCCCCAACCCCACTTCCACCCCCGTGCCGGGGAGGGGGGGGGCCTGGGGGCACCCTCATGGCACTTACCCTGGCAGCCCGGGTGAGGTCGTGCAGCTTCTTGCGGCACTGCTCCCCCGTCCGGGAGGTCTGCCCCACAGCACTGACTGCAGTGCCCACCTCCCGCCAGCCACGCCTCACCGCGCTGGATGGCTGGCGATGCCCACGTCTTGGGCAGAGGGTGTCCCTTCTCCGCTCCACCTCATCCACCAGGGTGTCCAGGTCCGTATCCCGGAACCTCGGTGCGGCTCTTCGGGGCTCAGCCATCTCCTCAGTTCTCCTCCGGGTCCTCTGTGCGCGGTTCGCGCAATTTATGATGCAGCGGTGCGTCATTCGGGCGTCTCACGGTGACGACGCGGCCTTCGCAGAATGCCCCCCCCCCCCCGAGGTTCTCGCGGCCCCGATCCTAGCCCTTTTCGGGCCCTGAATCGGTCGGGATCATGGCCGTTCCGCGCCGTCGTGAACCTCGACGGCGTTCACGACGGCGCGGCCACTTCGGCGTGGGAGTGGAGAATCGCGCCCAATGTGTGGCTCTCACCAGCTCTGCAGCCTGCAGGTAAGGCCCCCATTGTCTCCATTAATTACTATCCCTCAACTCTGTGCCCTATCATTATCAACCCTTCAGACTTTGCAAACACATTCTCAGTACTTATCTTTCTAAATCTTTATGATTTTAAACAGCTCAACTAAGTCTTCGCTTAACCTTTTCAAGAGCTATCCCAGATTCTCCAATTTTTCCGTGTAACTGTAATCCCCCTCTCTGGAACTGCTCTCGTAAATCTCTTCTAAACCCACTCTAATGCCTTCACATCCTTCCTCAAGCACTGTGCCCACAAATAGGCATAATATTCGAGGTGGGGGTCAAAGTAATATTTTATACAGGCTAAACATAACTCTCTGGATTTTGTACTTTCTGCCTCTACTCTTTATTTATAACAACAGCATTTAGATAAATAAGATAGAGTTAACAGAATTTTTGAGATCTTTTACACACTTCAGTGCCTGCATTGTAAATTATATTGAGCACCGATGCAATTGGACGATATAAGATGACACTTCTGATGGTGCAGCTAATATACCCAGTGAATAACTTAGTCACAGAAGTAAAGGTAAAGTCGTCATAGTCCCAGGTGACCATAGGCTGCTTGCCCCTTTGAGGGGGAGAGCTGACTGGTGATTTAACCTGAGGATCACCACACCTCAGGCAAGGGGCATGGTTGAGAAGGCGGGGCTTGAATAACCTCAGCCGGTACGGGAATTGAACCTGTCCTGCTGGCTTTGCTCTGCATTATGAACCAGCTGTCTAGCCAAGTGAGCTGAGTAAATTTGATCTTGCGGCTGTGCTGATGTAGATGACGACTGTCAGGAGGATGGTAGCGGCACTAAGGGGAGTGAAGTTCAGTCAGATTGTTACTACTGATTACTGTCCAACAATGCTAACTGGAATTGTGCACGTGTGAATATGCTGAGCTCAGGCTCAACAATTGTATTCTCCAATTGGGGAACACAAAAGATTGCACAATTTTGGGGCAAGTAATTATAATGGTGCAGTTTGAGCTACACTATTAAAAGTCAAAAATCATAGGTGAATATTGCACTGGTATCAAAGGGCACCTGGGACCTGTGGAATTGTACTCCAGCGATAGTCAGCATTTCCTAAATTATAGCAAGGGAGAAAAATTGGCATGAAAAAAGGGCTTGAATTCAATTGATTTATTTAATATTTCAACCTTGACTGCATTATCCAATGTCTCTACCACATGACTGAGCAGGAGTCAATCGCAAGGTCTCCTGTTATTTAGAAATGCTGATCTACACATAATTAGTTATGCATTTACCAGCATGTCACTGCGCCATTGGTCCTGAATTAGATATCTTCATTTTGTCATATGGATTCCAATGACATAAGGACCTGGGATTTCCTTTATGTCTGTGCCTAAAGACATGCAAAATTGGGATACAAGTCAATTGGGGGACTCACATGATTGCAGAATTTTGGGTAAGTAATTCTAACGGCCTATAACATCCGGCTACCATCGGAAAGCCATGGGGCACCGATTCTGAGAGGGGAAAACTGAGCACTTACCTGTGCTCAGATATCGAGGCGAGCCGTCCTGTCCATGCGGCAGCCATGGGCCTCCAGTGCAACAGTCTGCGCAAGCTCCAGCGTGGTGCAGGAGGAGTGCAGCCCCACCCCTTATAACGGGGCCAAGTTGGGAACACCCATTGAGGGCAGGCATTTAAACTGCACATTTATATTGAAGGCAACATGTTTAACAAGTGTTTTAAAGGTATGTAGAAGGTTTTTAACAGTTTATTTTTTGCTTTTCGTATCCAGGCATTGCTGTTATTGGTTCTTTCAAAGTAATTTTTTATTTTATTTTTTATGATTAAAGGTGATTATTTGTAAGTGAACCGAGGTTTTGTTATTTGTTTTAAATCTGTGAAACTATTTAAATCTGCACTACATTATTATATAATTTTGCATGTGGTATGCTTAAAAGTGTTTGTATGTTTTAATTTAGATTATGGTCATAAGATGTTAAAAGCACCCCAGGGCTTTTTGCTGTTACTGTCCTTGTAACATCTGGTATTTTTTTGATTTGTGTTTATAGAACCATAGAATCACTAAAGTGCAGAATAAGCCATTCGGCCCATCGAGTCTGCACCGATGCTCCGAAAGAGCACACTACCCAGACCCAAGCCTACGCCCGATCTCCATAACCCCACCTAACCTTTGGACACTAAGGGGAAATTGAGCAAGGCCAATCCACCTAACCTGCATTTTGTTGGTCTGTGGAAGGAAATAGAAGCACCCAGAGGAAACGGCAGTGGCACAATGGTTAGCACTGCTGCCTTTGGTGACTATCTATGTGAAGTTTGTATATTTTCCCCATGTCTGCATGTGTTTCCTCCAAGTGCTCTGGTTTCTCCCCAAAGTCCAAAGGTGTGCATTTTAGGTGGATTGGCCATGCTAAATTGCACCTTGATGTAAAGGGATGTATAGGTTATGTTCCAGGGCTAGGATGGGGGAGTGGGAATGAGATGAGGAAGAGAGGGTTCAGACATATAACAAGCTCAAAGTCTGAAGATAGCAGCTGCTCAAGAGCAGAATCCTGGCACACATCTCCTCTGACATCATTTCAGGATGTCCCCTTGCCTGTACACTCTGAGGGGTGGTACTGATTTGCTTCCTCGCCAGGCAGAAATGTAGCCTGACCCTTCTGTCATGATTCCTGCATCTACGTCAAAGCCTCAAAAGAAGTTCAAGGATTTTAAGAAGCCAAGCTATAACTGTGATACCCCAGCGGAGGTGAAGCATGATTACAGATTTTGAATTTGCAATGGATTCTGCAATACCTGTCAGAGTGATAGTTCACATTAGCTTACAGGAGGCTTGCATACGTCAGCTAAGGCATTAACATTTGTTAAAGCATTTGAAGTAATCACTAAGACTTGTAAGGATAAACATTACATCAGGGAGACTCTTACACAACACAATTTAAAATATATTGCAAAATTAAAATGTACTTTAGCTCTGAAGCAGCTGGGTGGACAATTGTCCTTGGAGGAGTCAATAGCACCAGTATCGAGACCATGATCACCTGAAACCAACTCCACTGGGCTGCCCATATGCTTATATGCTTAGGATGTCAGAGTCCCGACTTCCAAAGCAAATCTTCTTTACACAGCTCAAGGAAAGACCTTGAACATGAGGAGGACAAAGGAAGCTGTTCAAAGACACCTTGAAGGCAAACCTCAAGAAGTGGAACATAGATATCAATGCCTGAATGACCGTTGCTCAGAAGAGACCTAATAATAATCTTTATTATTGTCACAAGTAGGCTTACATTAACACTGCAATGAAGTTACTGTGAAAATCCCCTAGTCGCCACACTCTGGCGCCTGTTCGGGTATACAGAGGGAGAATTCAGAATGTCCAATTCACTTAACAAGCACGTCTTTCGGGACTTGTGGCAGGAAACCGGAATACCTCGGGAGAACCCACACAAACCCAGAGAGAACGTGCAGACTCCACACAGACAGTGACCCAATGGCGGAAACCCTGCCATTGTGAAGCAACCGTGCAACCTCAAACAAACCATTGTTTGCAGCAAACTACCCAGCCTTCAGAACAGCGACCACAACACCACACAACCCTGCCATGGCAATCTTTGTATGTTCCTTGTACGATGTGTTTCAAGATGCCCTCGATGTAGCCAGAGAGGTTCTCACACAGGGTCCCATTGCCTGATACGACAGGTCGGCCTGGTGAGTTGGTCTTGTGTATTTTCGGGAGGCAGTAGAGATCTCCAACGCAGGGAGTACGTGGGATGAGAGCACGTAGGGCGCTCTGAAGGTCTGGATCCAAGGTCTTGATCAGTCTGTTCAGTTGGCGGGGTCGGATCTGCTGGCACTGTCTGTAGTGTTCCTGCCGAACAGATACTTTATAGCCAAGTTCCGCACACGCGAGTATGGCCTCATCCGGGACCTTGGATTCATGTTGCATTACATTCACCCCCCCTCCCCTCCCCCACCCCCAACCACCACCACCACCACTACCATCTGGCCTGGGCTTGCGAAATCCTACCAACTGTCCTGGTTTGAGATAATTCATACCTCTTTAACCTGGGATTACCCCTCTCGCTGGATCTGTAAAGACTGAGTTACCTGCAAATGCACGCATTCTAAGCATTGCCTTGCACCTTTGACTTTGTCTATATATATGTTTCTGGAACCAACCTCTTCATTCTCCTGAGGAAGGAGCAGTGCTCCAAAAGCTAGTGATTTGAAACAAACCTGTTGGACTTCAACCTGGTGTTGTAAGACTTCTTACCATGCATTATAAGGAAGAAAGTCTTTTTTGTATTGGAATTTCAACTTTTTGTTTGCTTGATTCTCATTGAGACTGACTCTGTACTTTCCATTCCATTTTCATGCATTTTAATGGTATTCAGAAATCACATTATGAAGTGAAAAGCTTGCCTAATTACAGTTCCTAAACATGCTATGCCTTAAGTGCATGGATGATGGTTGAATCATTTGAAACATACATGTCTTCTTTAAGTATGAAAGTGCAGGTTGTGAGTTCAGCACTTTCCTTGAGTCCCATTTGTTTACACTGATTCCTGCCCATTCTATGTTGGGCCATTTTCTAATGAGCTTAGGAATGTAATTGGGTGCAGTTTCAGGTCTCACATCTGAGTTGCACCCATTGAAGAATTTACAGGCCATGTACCTGTAAGATATCACCACAGAAATTCTTTCATCTATGTTTTCTCAGCAGCTTTTTAGAGAGGTTGATCTTGCTTTAAGCAGGAAATATCCGGTTTACAAGTAGAAAGAGAAAATTTTGGAAATACTCAGTCAATGGCCTGCTGAGGGATTGCCTGGATTTCCTGTTTTTATTTCAGACTTCCAATATCCACAGTATTATTTTAGTCGTTGGGAGTACAAAACTTGAATATTGCTGAAAAATAGTTTTTTTTGTCAAAGCCTTTTGTCTTGACCACATCAGGACAAGTCACAAGAATACCAATGACTGGGGAAACAGTAAAATTACATCGGATGAGCGTGCGGATTGATTGACAAGTAGATTCTGATTGGTAGAAGCATTGCCATGGAGAATACATCAGTTGATGATAACTACACGTTAACTGCCAAGCATTGTTTGAAATTTAAATCGATTTAATGATTAGCCAAGACATTGCCCTGAGGATCGAACCAGAGAATGGCTGTCATTTATATTGTTTGGCTGAAACAGGCACAGTGTGTGTACTTGGTCTTTCTGTCTGCAAACAACAGAGCCCTCTGTCTTAATATATGTTACTTTCCAGTGCACGTACATGTGTCACATTGCCAACGCGACTGACAGTCTTAAATTATTTATGAGCATAATTGTCAGCACACTGAGGGTTATTATTTAGCAAATGTTGCCCAATCGTGGAAACACATCTAATGTTGGATACTGTATTTTGAGTTCTTCAAGCATGGGCAGGTTGGCTGTGGTCTGTACATTTCCTGTTGCAAACAGTGGATGGAAGAGACATGCTGTTTGATATGATCCTCCTGTTTCTTGTAAGTTCTTCAATGGATGTACTTCTGAGGCTGTATAAGGCTCTGATAAGACCCCTTTGGAGTATTGTGAGCCCTGTGTCTAAGGAAGGATGTGCTGGCCTTGGAAAGGGTCCAGAGTAAGTTCACAAGAATGATATCTGGAATGAAGAGCTTGTCGTATGAGGAAGGGTTGAGGAC
The DNA here is from genome assembly GCF_047496885.1 of Scyliorhinus torazame. Lineage (NCBI taxonomy): Eukaryota > Metazoa > Chordata > Chondrichthyes > Carcharhiniformes > Scyliorhinidae > Scyliorhinus > Scyliorhinus torazame. The sequence goes on from NC_092708.1 coordinate 76,557,410, forward strand.
GCTGGATCTATACTCATTGGAGTTGAGAAGGATGAGGGGGGATCTTATGAAACTTAGAGGATACTGCGAGGCCTGGATAGAGTGGATGTGATGAGGATGTTTCCACTTGTAGGGAAAACTAGAACCAGAGGACACAATCTCAGACTAAAGGGACGATCCTTTAAAATAGAGATGAGGAGGAATTTCTTCAGCCAGAGGCTGGTGAATCTGTGGAACTCTTTGCCACAGAAGGCTGAGGAGGCCAAATCACTGAGTGTCTTGAAGACAGAGACAGATAGGTTCTTGACTAATAAGAGTATCAGGAGTTATGGGGAGAAGGCAGGAGAATGGGGATGAGAAACAAATCAGCCATGATTGAATGGAGGAGCAGACTCAATGGGCCGAGTAACCTAATTCTGCTCCTATGTCTTATGGTCTTATCCGCCAGTCTTTGAGCCATATGGCCTACATACCTAGTATCGCACTGGCACTGAAATTCATTTACCGCATTATTAATTTGTGTGATAGGCAGAACGTCTTTCCAGCTTGACAGCAGCATCCTGTTAGTTGTGGATACTACTCATGTTGCTGTTGCATGGTAGCTGTGTGAAACAACCAGCCTGTAGCCTGCTGGTAAAATTCTAACCTTAGCAATGCTAATTCAGTACAAACGCATTAAAAAAATTTCAAGAAAGAGTTTCCTCATTTCTGGTATCAGAAAGTGAAAATTACCAGTCCAGTAACAGTAGTGTTTGCTTTTCAGGATATTCGCTGTTTTATCTGTGTGGATCGTGCATAGCCCAGCGCACAGCAAAGAGCCTACTAGGCATCTGGCAGATTCAGCTCATATAATTAAAAATGTTCTGTTTTTAATGCCAGAACCTAACCCTGAATCCTCTGGCTCATTTTCACCCGTGAGCAATATAACGTGTAATTTCGTAGTATAATATAATTATTAAAGTATTATAAAATTTGCAGATGGCGTCAAACTTTGTGACCAGGTGACTAGTTTAAGGGAGATTTATTGCATTTGGAAGGATTTGGATCAATTAAGTGGATGGGCCATGAAATGCCAGATGGATTTTAATGTGAATAAATGTAAGATAATGTACATTGGTACAGGAAATATGAAATGCATTCCTTTTAATGGCCATCCATTACAAAGAATGGGAAAGGATTTGGGGCTGATTATCATCCACCCACTGGAAGTACCAGTCAATGTAAAACGATTAAGAGGAAGACAAATCAATTAATGAGAGTAATCTTGGACATAAATCAAGATCTGGGGCGAAATTCTCCGTTATCGGCGGAAACTCCGCCGATCGGCGCAAAAAACGGCGCAAATCCCACTTGCGTCACGTCATAAAAATGGGCCGATAGTCTGCGGCCCGAAATGGGCTAGCAGCGACGTAACGGGATCCGCGCTTGCGCAGTGGTTCACGCCGTGCAGCGTCATACGCGCTGCACGGCGTGACGGCTCATAAGGCCGCGCAGCTCCCCCCCCACCCGACCGGAACAGCCGACCGCAACACCCGACTTGATGGCTGGCCGTCGCTCAGCCCCGAGGTTCGAGTCACGCGATGTGGAGGCGCTCCTGGATGCGGTGGAGCAGAGGAGGGACGCCCTGTATCCCGGGCACGGCCGCAGAGTTGCCCCACGCCACAGCCGGCGTCTGTGGAGGGAGGTGGCAGAGGCCGTCACCGCTGTGGCCCTGACACCACGGACAGGCACCCAGTGCCACAAGAAGGTGAACGACCTCGTCAGAGCAGGCAGGGTGAGCGTCCCCCATATCCCCCATATCCCCTCTCCCCCAAATCCCCCCCTCCCCCATATCCCCCATATCCCCCCTCCCCCATATCCCCCATATTCCCCCCTCCCCCATATCCCCCCCTCCCCCATATCCCCCATATTCCCCCCTCCCCCATATCCCCATATCCCCCCTCCCCCATATCCCCCCTCCCCCATATCCCCCCCTCCCACATATCCACCCTCCCCCATATCCCCCCTCCCCCATATCCCCCATATCCCCCCTCCCCCATATCCCCCCCTCCCCCATATCCCCCCTCCCCCATATCCCCCATATTCCCCCCTCCCCCATATCCCCCCTCCCCCATATCCCCCCTCCCCCATATCCCCCATATCCCCCCTCCCCCATATCCCCCCTCCCACATATCCCCCATATCCCCCCTCCCCCATATCCCCCATATCCCCCCTCCCCCATATCCCCCCTCCCCCATATCCCCCCTCCCACATATCCCCCATATTCCCCCCTCCCCCATATCCCCCCTCCCCCATATCCCCCATATCCCCCCTCCCCCATATCCCCCATATCCCCCCTCCCCCATATCCCCCATATCCCCCCTCCCCCATATCCCCCCTCCCCCATATCCCCCATATCCCCAAGTGAATCCAGCCCTAACCTTAACCTCTGCAATGCACGCGCAACCGATGGCGTGCATTCATATACCTGCCTAACACTGTTGCCTTTTACCCCTGCCACCACCCCCCCCCCCCCCCCCCCCCAGGAGAAGCGCGCACACAACAATAGGGAGCATGTGAGGACTGGAGGAGGGCCCGCTGATGAGAGGCCACTGACCGTACACGAGGAAAGGGCCCTGGAACTGGCTGGCGGACCTGACGACCGGGAGGTTGCTGATGCAGAGGTCGGGGCCCCACGAGCAAGTGAGCCACCAACAGCCCGTCCCCATATCCCCCCTCCCCTATATCCCCCTCTCCCGTATCACCTGATCACTGCCTGATGTCTAACCATGCATGCTTCATTGTGTATCGCAGGACCAAACGTCCAGGCACCCATCCCCGCAGATGCAGACCGCCCGCAGGATGCCCCTCGGAGACCACGGGAGACGGAGAGACCCGAACCCTCCAGCATGCGACGCCCGCAGGATGCCCCTCGGAGACCACGGGAGACGGAGAGACCTGGAGCAACAGGGAGACGACACCCCCGTCACGTGCGGGAGCGACCACCCAGCGATGAGGGGGGCAGCCACAGGCCCCCGTCACATCCGAGCCAGGACACCACTACCCAGGACACCACTATCCAGGACACCCCTACCCGGGACACCACTACCCAGGACACCCCTACCCGGGACAGCACTACCCGGGACAGCACTACCCAGGACACCCCTACCCGGGAAGACGAAATACCGGACAGTGACTCAGAGTGGATGGGTGGAGACGAACCCCCACCCCAAAGTGCCATGGACTCAGAGTGGGACGAAGAGCACGACACAACGCCACTGCTGTCACCAACACCCTCCACCATCGCAGAAACACTCACCACGGTTGGGCACTTTAGTGATGAGGCGTCTGGTACACTCACTGGTGCGCACAACACAGCCGTCCCGGTACAGCAGGTGGAGGTAGGAGCAGCAGAGGGACCGGGCGGTCGGAGGGCAGCCCAGGCCAAGCGAACATCTGCCGCCCAGATGGATCCCGGGTTCCTGCAGTTACCACACCCACACATAGATCCGATGCAACCACCGACACGGAGACGAGCGAATAGGGTGACGGGTGGCTTGCGGCGGCTGCGGTCGCAGGTGGAGGAGTCCACCCGCGTCCAGGAGCTGGGAGTGGTCCCGGTCATGCGTGCCACCCAGGCTGACACCGCACGGGTGGCGTCCGCGGTGGAGGCAATGGGTGCGACGGTGTCAGACATGGGGAACGGTTTGCGAGGCCTGGGGCCTTCCGTGCAGGCGGCGTCTGTGGCCCAGGAAATGGCTGCCCTCTCACAGGAGGCCATGAGCCAGTGCCAGCGCCAGATGGCAGAGGCGCTCAACGCCATAGCCCAGTCTCAGCAGGCCATGGCCCAGTCTCAGCAGGCCATAGCCCAGTCTCTGCAGGCCATGGCCCAGTCTCTGCAGGCCATGGCCCAGTCTCAGCAGGCCATCGCTGAGGGCATCGGCGCCAGTGGCCATGTGCGAGCTGGCGTCGCACTGTCGCAGACAGGGTTCGACAACCCCCTGGGCTCCATGGCTGCAAACCTGCAGACCCCTGTCGATACCAGCACGGGCCTCCAGGACTGGCAGCGCCAGATGTCGGGGGCGCGTCGGATGGCCAGTCCGTTCGCATCCCCCACCCATGTAGAGGCCTGGGGGCCATCGGGCACCCCGAGGGAGGAGGAGGTGGTGTGGTCCATCCCGGCTCCCTCTGTAGGGGAGGTCCCGGTACACCGCGACACCTCGGACTCCCCCCCTTCCGTCCCAGGTGCATCGGGTGGGCAACGGGCAGGACAGGCTGGCAGCTCGCCATCCCAGTCGCCCGGGCCGCAGCCTGGCCCATCTAGGCCAGGACGCCCCAGGAAACGGCCGCCAAAGGGATCCAGTGTCAGAGGGCAGGAATCACAGGAGTCCACCTCCAGTTCTGCTGTACCGTCTGGGGAACCACGTAGACGTAGTCAAAGGGCCCGTAAGGCCAAACAATTAGACACTGAGTAAGTTGGCACGGGTGCAGGGCACAGATGAGTTTTAGGCGCTAGGGCACGTGCATGAACTCCTTTGGTTATTAAAGTCAATGTTACACCTACCGAAGCTGCCTTTATGCTCTGTCCAAAGTGTGCGGGGGTGTCATGTACGTTGAGCGCAAGTGTGTGTGTGAGGGGTGGTCTTACGTCAGCCCCAGGTGAGTCTGCCCCCTTCCCCCTGGGCCGCCATCAACATCCCCCGGGCAGAGGACGGGACCGTGCGCTGCAGTATCACAGCCGCATGCAGGGATGGTCCGGGTGGATGGTGGTACTGTGGCCATGGGTCAGACATAGTCCAACGATGTAGAGCCAGGAGCTCATCGGAGGCGGGCTGTCATCATTCTCCATGGCCTGCGATAGACACGCGTCCACCCGCAACTGGGTGAGCCCGGCCCGTTGTGCCGCCGGTGGATCGGCAATTGGGAGTGGGGGGGTGGTGTGCATGCGGGTGGGGTGTGTGGGGTTGGGGAGGGGGGTGATGGTGCTGGGTGGATGGATGGGTGGGGGGTGTGGGTGGTCGGCTGTTGTCATGGTGTGCGGTCTGTGGCCATACTACCCGATTCCCACGCCCATCTAGTCAGTGAAGCGGGCGTCTATCAGTCTGTCCCGTGCCCGCTGGGCCAGCCGGTAACGGTGGACAGCCACCCGTCTGTGTCTACCCCGTCTGCCCTGACCATTGCCCCCATCCCCCTCATCTGGGGAGGACTGGGCCTCTTCCTGCTGCTCCTCCACTCCGCCCTCCTCTGCCTGCGGCACATCGCCCCTCTGCTGGGCTATGTTGTGCAGGACGCAGCACACCACAATGATGCGGCCGACCCTATCTGACCGATACTGGAGGGCGCCCCCAGAGAGGTCCAGGCACCTGAAACGCATCTTCAGCACGCCAAAGCACCTCTCGATCACTCCCCTTGTCGCTACATGGGCATCATTGTAGCGGTTCTCCGCCTCATTGCGTGGCCTCCGTATAGGCGTCATCAGCCACGATCGCAATGGGTAGCCCCTGTCGCCCAGCAACCAGCCCCTCAGCCGGGGATGGCGTCCCTCGTACATGCCGGGGATGGATGACCGCGACAACACGAATGAGTCGTGTACACTGCCTGGGTAACGGGCGCAGACGTGCAGGATCATCATGCGGTGGTCGCAGACCACCTGTACGTTCATCGAATAGGTCCCCTTCCTATTAGTGAACACGGCCCTGTTATCTGCAGGTGGCCGCACGGCGACGTGCATCCCATCGATCGCGCCCTGGACCATGGGGAACCCGGCAATGGCAGAGAAGCCCACGGCCCGGGCATCTTGGCTGGCCCGGTCCACGGGGAAGCGGATGTAGCGGTGCGCCATGGCATAAAGGGCATCTGTCACTGCCCGGATGCACCGATGCACCGATGTCTGCGATATGCCGGACAGGTCCCCACTCGGTGCCTGGAATGACCCCGTTGCATAAAAGTTCAGGGCCACCGTAACCTTGACGGACACGGGGAGAGGGTGTCCCCCGCCAGTGCCACGCGGTGACAGGTGTGCCAGCAGGTGGCAGATGTGTGCCACGGTTTCCCGGCTCATCCGGAGTCTCCTCCTGCATTCCCGGTCCGTGAGGTCCTGGTATGACTGCCGGGGCCGGTACACACGGGGCGCCCTCGGGTGCCTCCGTTGCCGTGGGGCCGCGACGTCCTCCTCCCCCTCCTCGTCCTGTCGGTCAGGTGTCCCTCCAGCCTGGGCGGCTGCCGCCTGCCCCTCTGCGGCAGCCTGCGCCGCCTCTCTGGCACGCTCCTCCTCCTCCTCCTCCTCCTCCTCCTCCTCATCCAGGGCAACATAGACATGAGCGGCTGCCACCACGGCGGCCAACATCGCTGGATGATCTGAAAACATGACGACCTGGTGGGGGGGAGGGGAACGACGACATGTCATCATTGCCCATATCCCCTCCTCCCCCCAGCCAGGTGGCATGGACCGCATGGGTCCAACTGTTGGAGGCTGGCACCTGGCCAGGTGGACCAACTCATTTGCCCTCCCATCACCCACCCCGGCACGGACCCCCCCCCGCCCCAACCTCCACCCCAGCACGGACCCCCCCCCCCCAACCTCCACCCCGGCACGGACCCCCTCCACAACCCCCAACCTCCACCCCGGCACGGACCCCCCCCCCCAACCTCCACCCCGGCACGGACCCCCTCCACAACCCCCAACCTCCACCCCGGCACGGACCCCCTCCACAACCTCCACCCCGGCACGGACCCCCTCCACAACCCCCAACCTCCACCCCAGCACGGACCCCCCCCCCCCAACCTCCACCCCGGCACGGACCCCCTCCACAACCCCCAACCTCCACCCCGGCACGGACCCCCCCCCCCCAACCTCCACCCCGGCACGGACCCCCTCCACAACCCCCAACCTCCACCCCGGCACGGACCCCCCCCCCCCAACCTCCACCCCGGCACGGACCCCCTCCACAACCCCCAACCTCCACCCCAGCACGGACCCCCCCCCCCCAACCTCCACCCCGGCACGGACCCCCTCCACAACCCCCAACCTCCACCCCGGCACGGACCCCCTCCACAACCCCCAACCTCCACCCCGGCACGGACCCCCTCCACAACCCCCAACCTCCACCCCGGCACGGACCCCCTCCCCAACCCCCAACCTCCACCCCAGCACGGACCCCCCCCCCCCAACCTCCACCCCGGCACGGACCCCCTCCACAACCCCCAACCTCCACCCCGGCACGGACCCCCTCCACAACCTCCACCCCGGCACGGACCCCCTCCCGGCACTCCCCCGGAGCCCAGCCTACTCTAACCACCCCCCCCCCCCCCCCGCCGCACACACACACAAGCCGAGACACACCTCTTCTCAGGCAATCAGTCTGCGGCCACGCCATTTCCTGCCCAGAGCCAACCCCCCAGGCCGTCACTCACCTCCTCGCTGGTCGGCGTGAGCCTGGAGCACCGGGTCACGCCGATGAAAAGGAGGTTTGATTGACGTCGACGTGAACGGTCATCACGTCGACGGGACTTCGGCCCATCCGGAAGGGAGAATATCGGCAGGCCGAAAATCGGCTGCCTTGCGCAGGCCCGTGACATTCTCCGCGGCAGCGGCGCCATTAACGCCCCGCCGACTTTTCTCCCTTCGGAGACTTCGGCGGGGGCGGGGGCGGGATTCACGGCGGCCAACGGCCATTCTCCGACCCGGCGGGGGGTCGGAGAATGACGCCCCAGTTTTCTTAACCCTGCATTACTCATTGGTGCTGATAACAGTTATTCAAAAATACTTCAGAGAAGAGTGTTGCAGATGATTCTGGGACTGAAGCTTTAAATTACAGAGTGAATTATATTGTTTTTGACAGCGAGCAAATTCCTTGAATACTGAAAGATATAATTTGTTTGGGCCAAAGTAGGTAATTTAAATGGTTACATAGTTTAGAGCAGAGTTCAGGGACGCAACTTAAGCCTTTTGTCAGGAAACAGGTAGTTTTAAGTAACCTATATTTGTATTTGTGGGTGTTGAAAATAAGGTATTGCTTCAAGTAAGTTTAATTTTGTGTTTCTGTGGAAGAAAGGGTTAAAACTTCAATTAACTCACGTGAAACAAAGGTGGCTGCATGTCTGTGGGATTTTGTTTCATTTCAAACTGTGCCTGCATTGTAACTAAAGAGTTTACGATATGATAATAAAAAGGGTTAAATAAAGACCAGGCTGTTGCTTTGCAACCAGGGGCCACCTTTGGTTAGAAAAAACTTTTGAGCTTTAGTTTTAAACTGGACCCAGAAGTAACTGGACATAACAAGGGAGCTGCAAAAAGCAGACTTCCCAAAGAGCCAGAGAAAGTGCAGAAACCAGGGAGCTGGGGTAAAAGTGCCTCACAAAGACAGCTAAATTAAAGGAACAAAGAATAATAAGTTAAACAAGGTCCTGTTGGGTGAAGTGAAAGTAACAAGCAGAGAAAGTGCCCTTGGTGATAAAGACAGTTATAGCAAACAGAATTAAAATAGAGTATCAAAAGGTTGGTGACACTTCAGGGGAGGTGGTGACACAATGGTATTGTCACTTGGCTAATAATTCAGTGGACCAAGGTGGTGCTCTGGGGACCCCGGTTTGATGGTGGAATTTAAACTCAAAATAAATCTGGAATTAAAAGACTAAAGATGACCATTAAATCATTGTGGATTATCGGAAAAACCCTTCTGGTTCACTAATGTCCTTTAGAGAAGAGAACCTCCTGTCCTTACCTGGTCTGGCCTACATGTGGCTCCAGACACACGGCAATGTGGTTAACTCTTAAATGCCCTCTGAAATGGCCTCGCAAGCCACTCACTTATATTTAACTGATACAAATGGAACAAAAAGGAATGGAACTGCACGGAACACCTGGCATTGACCTAGGCACCAGAAATGGCAACGGCAAACCCAGACCCGTCAAACCTGCAAAGTCCTCCTTACTAACATCTGGGGGCTTGTGCAGACTTACAGACTAGTCAAGCAACAACTGGATTTAGTCATACTCACAAAATCTTACTTTACAGATAATGCCCCACACACAACCATTATTATTCCTGGTATGACCTGTCTCACCGGCAGGACAGATACAACAGAGGTGGTGCCACAGTGGTTATACATTTGAGATGAGTTGATCTGGGAGTACTGAACATTGACTCTGGACCCCCTGAAACTCTCTGTGTGTAAAGAACCTACCTCTTGACATCCCCCCTATACCTTCCTCCTATCACCTTAAAATTATGTCCCCTCGTGACAACCATTTCCACCCTGGGAAATACTTCGGCAATAAGACCATAAGACATAGGAGAAGAATTAGGTCACTCGGCCCATCGAGTCTGCTCCGCCATTCAATCATGGCTGATATTTTTCTCATCCCCATTCTCCTGCCTTCTCCCCATAACCCCTGATCCCCCTATTATTCAAGAACCTATCTATCTCTGTCTTAAAGACACTCAGTGATTTTGCCTCCATAGTCTTCTGCGGCCAAGAGTTCCACAGATTCACCACTCTCTGGCTGAAGATATTCCTCCTCATCTCTGTTTTAAAGGAGCCTCCCTTTAGTCTGAGATTGTGTCCTCTGGTTCTAGTTTTTCCTACAAGTGGGAACATCCTCTCCACATCCACTGTATCCAGTCTTCGCAATATCCTGTCAGTTTCAGTAAGATCCCCCCTAATCCTTCTAAACTCCAACCAGTATAGACCCAGCGTCTTCAACCGTTCCTCATACGACAAGCTCTTCATTCCAGGAATTCCAATAGTACTGAAGACATATGCTCCAGAACGTCCCGCTCCCCCAGCCAAGCTGGGTCAGTACTGCTACAACACTGGCATCTAACCTGCATTGTGGAAATTTGCACGGGTGTGTCCTGTATGCAAGACAGCATCAGCAAAGAGATGGGAGGGGTCATCAACAGTGCTGTCAAGCAGGACTTACTCAGCAATAACTTGCTCATGGACGCTCAGTTTAGATTCTGCCAGGGTCACTCAGCTCCTGACCTCATGACAGCCTTGGTTCAAACATGGACAAAAGAGCTGAATGCCAGAGGTGAGTTGAGAGTGACTGTCCTTGACAGCAAGGCAACATGTGACCAAGTATGACATCAAGGAGCCCTAGCTAAATTGGAGTCAAAGGGAATCGAGATAAAACCCTGCACTGGTTGGGGTCATACCTGGCACAAAAGAAGATGGTTGTGGTAATTGGAGGTCAATAATCTGAGCTTCAGGACATCACTGCAGGAATTCCACAGGGCAATGTGCTGGGCCCAACCAACTTCAGCTACTTCTTCAATGATGTTCCTTCAATCATAAGATCAGGATTGGGGATGTTCAATAGTGACTCCTCAGATACTGAAGCAGTCCATGTCCAAGTGCCACAAGAACTGGACAATATCCTAGCTTGGACTTACAAGTAGCATGTAACATTCATACCACGCAAGTGCCAGGCAATGACCATCTCCAACAAGAGAGCGTCTAACTATTGCCCCTGGACATTCAATGGCATTACCAGCACTGGATCCTCCACTATCAACATCCTGGGAGTTATCATGGACCAGAAATTGAACTGGGCTTGCGATATAAATACTGTGGCCACTAGAGCAGGTCAATGGCTAGGAATCCTGTGGCAAGTAACTCATCTCCTGACCTCCAAAGTCTGTCCACTATCTACAAGGCACAAGTTAGGAATGTAATAGAATATTCTCCACGTGCCTGGATGAGTACAGACTAACAAAACCATCCCAGAACAAAGCAGCCCGCTTGATTGCTATCCCTTGCACAAATATTCAATTCTTCCACCATCGATAAATATTGGCAGTCACGTGTACTATGTACAAGATGCACTGCAGAAAGCCGACAAGGTTCCTTAGGCAGCACCTTCCAAACCTATGACCACTACCATTTAGACAGACAAGAGCGGCAGAATCCTGGGAACACCACCAAGTCACTCACCATCATGACTTTCAAATATATCGCTGTTCTTTCACTGTCACTGGGTCAAAACCCCATGAATTCACTCCCTCTCAGCACAGTGGTTACCTATACTTCAGGTAATGTAGCAGTTCAAGAAGTCAACTCACCATCATCTTGTCAAGGGCAACTAGGAATGGGCAATAAGTGCTGGTCTACCCACATCCTGTAAACGAATGTAACAAAAAACCTTGTGAAGCAGTGTTTTTGTTTGGCTTGGCAGAGTATCTGAGCGATTGTGTAGAAGCTTGACTGCACGTAGCAGACCAAAGCAAAGGAGTACTGAAAGGAGATATTGAAATCCTGGAAGTGGATCCTTGGTGAAGGCATCTGAGAGAAAAGGGGTTGTTTGGGAGAAAATTCCAATGCATATTTTTCCAAGAGTGGAGTTCGGTAACACTCATGTGAAAGTTAGAGTTCCAATGAGACCAGGTGGTTCACAGCGTGAGAGGCATCTGGTGGATTTGATCAGAAATCCACAGAAGTTGTAATGGATGACATCTGCCACTTGGCTTCAGAGTGTGGTGTGTCTGACTACAGTTAGCCTATTGGTTTACATAGACTTTATACTTACCAAGAATATTACAGTACAAGATAGATTTTGTAACTTGTGTTATCCTTAAAAATCTGTGTCCATCTGTAAACATACAGGTGGGGTGAAGGAGTATTGTAGCAGAAACAAACTTTTCATGTTTAATAAAAACTTTATTCTTTTGTTAAAAGTTAATTAGTAGCCCTGTGACTCTATTCATCGATGTCTCTAAACAAAAAAATAAAACTAATTGAGCCAGGGTTCCATTCAGGAACATGACTGCCCAGTAGTAAACCAGTTGGAATCGTAACACTAAAAGATAATTAAATGGTGATAGATTGGGAAATGTTGATGTGCAGAGGGACCTGGGTGTCCTCGTACACCAGTCAATGAAAGCAAGCATGCAGGTATAGCAGATAATAAGGAAGCCAAATGGTATGTTGGCCATAATTTCAAGAGGACCTGAGTATAAGAGCAAGGATGTCTTACTGCAGTTGTACAGGACATTGATGAGCCCACACCTGGAGTATTGTATACAGTTTTGGTCTCCTTATCTAAAAAAGGATATACTTTCCATAGAGGGAGTTCACCAAAGGTTCACCAGAGTGATTCATGGGATGGCAAGTTTGTCGTGTGAAGAGAGATTGTGTCGATTGAGCCTGTATTCACTGGGATTTAGAAAAACAAAAGCGGATCTAATTGAAAGGTATAGAATTCTGACGGGGTTGGATGGTCTAGAACACGGGTAGACATTTTTACAAAATGGGGTAGGCCATTGAGACTGAAATAAAGAGAAACTTCTTTACTCACAGGTTGTTGAACCAACAGAATTCTCTATCACAGAAGGCTGTGGGGGTTACTGAATATATTTAAGGAGAAAATAGATAGATTTCTGGACTCTAAAGTTGTCAAGAAGTATGGGGAAAGTGCTGGAGGACACCATTGAGATGGAGGATCAACCATGATCATGTTGAATGGAGGAGAAGACTCGAAGGGCAGAAAGGCCTACTCCTGCTCCTATGTTTCTTTGAATCCTTCTCTCTTTGTCTGTCACACCAGTTGTAATGTAGAATAGGCTCTCTTCTTGGAAAGCAAACAGAGTTACCTTTTCAAGTCTAATGTGACTCCTCTTTGATTGGACTCAAAACGTTAACTCGTGTCTCCACAGATGCTGCCTGACCTGCTGATGTTTTACTGATTTTATTTCAGATCTCCAGCATCTGCAGTATTTTGGTTGTAATTAAAACATTGACTGAGCAACTTATACAAGGTTTGTTGAAGAAATAAATTGACTTCGTGGGCACATGAATGACCTCATCGCATCCAGACTTGGGATGATTGAATTCCGAGGGGGCCCAAAATCAGCCCTTAGCGAGAGTTACCGGACTTGCGAGGCCCAGTGTGATCTGGATCTCACCCTAGCTGAGCAAGATCTAGAAATGCATATTTAAATTAGCTATGAGGATCATCTAAGTATGCGTTCACCGGATCCTTCCGGTGCCCGGGCTTCAACAGTTGCATCTACGAGGCCTGAACTGGGTGCTGTTCAGTCCTGGTTCACACAATCGTGAACTAAGCATGGGTCTCACCGGCTATTGGAGGCCCATGAGTGGTTGGGAACAGGGCAGGGTGGCACCTTGGCATTCCCCCGCCACGCAGGCACCCTGGCACTTACAGCTTGGTACCTTGGCACTGCCACTATGTCACCCTGGCAGTGTCAACCTGGCATTGCCAGGGTGTCTGAGTGGCACTGTAAGGTTGGCAGGGGTACTGCCAGGGTACCAGCCTGGCAGTGCCAAGGTTCTCAGGTGCCAAGTTGGCAGTGCCAGGGGTTGGGCTCTCAGCTGGCCAGTGCAGGACGGCTACCTAAGTGTGGCCTCCATGGGGAGAAACACCCTGAGGCAAAAATAAGTGGCAAAGTGCCTTTGACTAGTGGGGTAGCTTTGGCATTGCAGCCACCGAGAAACACCCCTCTAAACGTGCCTGAAGCAGCACTTTCGTTGAATCGTGCCCCATATTTCTTTTATTTTTGCATATACAGTGCTCCAAATTCAAAGTGTTTTCCTTACTTTTCTTGTTGTAACATTCCAGCTTCAGGACATATTTCCCACAGAAAAGTGATGCAGGTTTTAGAAAAATGTTGCAATCAGAGACACAATAATGACTTTTACCAGGCTGTCAACATTTATTTTCAACTCCTTATTTTCCCTCAATAACATCTTTCAATTGATTCCATGGTAAACAATCCCATTCACATGGAAAAACGTCTGTAGATGAAGCTGAGATCCTCATTTATTCTCGTGATATTTTGACTGTTGCCCTACCTCCATAATTTGAGGGATTCTTGCGCGTTATTATTTAAAACCGACGAATTAGAACATTCCCAGTTTCTGTGTAATACTTGTTACCGTTCCAATATTTATGTTTGTTTTTCTGTCTGCTGCTTCACCCCTCTTTTACAGGGCTTACTCATTTCAAAAGACAGGAAATTAAACTTCACTCACTCTCTTTTTGGAGAAAGTAATGCCGCATACAGTAATGAGATGAATTTGCTGATGAAAGGATGTGCTTCTCAGCTGTTGCGGTCTGATTGCAGTATAAAACAATTCGAGAATGATCCAAACATTGCAACAATAAAAAAGTCATCCAATAAGAATTTCTTCAAATGCTACTGGTATGAATTTTAGCCAACTAACCTTTGGCTGAACCTTGTAGGTGTTTTCTTCATCACTGCTGCTCAATGCAATTGTTTCTGGAAATCAAATACTTCATTTTTAATTGATTTTAACTCATTATCACGTTTTTATTATACTGCAAACTGAACAATTACACCACACTGTATTGTGAGATGGATAAAGGTGCTGTTTCTTTGTCTTAATTACGACAGTTGGTTTAGGGACCTTGGAATGACACCACTTTAACAGCTTGGGTCAGTTAGAAGGTCAAGAGTAAGGACTCACTCCAGAGATTTGAACACATAATCTTGACTGACACTTCAGTGCAGAACTGAGTATTGCATTGTTGGATGGGAAGTTAAATTGAGGCCTTTCCTGCCGACTACAGTCGATGTAAAAGATCCCATGACAATATTTGCAAAAGCTGAGCAGAGGTCTATTTGTATTTCTTGAACATCACCCCCAAAAAAATATTAACTGGCCATTCATTACATTGCTGCCTGTGAGGACTACTGTGTGAAAGTCAAATTTTGCTTTCATAGCCAGGGTTACTGCAATCAAAATTAATGGATTGAGTGTGAAGCACCATGAGATGCCCTGAGGACATAAGATATGCAATAATAATGCAAATCCCTTTTATTGGAGATCATCAAATTCAAATTCATTTTGGAAAATCTGCAAGCCTCTGGTTTCCGATGGATGAAGTGGAAACATTAAGGACATTTGCTCAAAACATCAAGTGTATTTGATAGATACTGAACACAGTAATCTGACCATCTAATCCAAAGCGGAAATCGCGCCGTGCTGGTCGGCTCGGCGCCCCCCCCCCCACTTCTCCCCCTGGTGATTCTCCGACCTGCGATGGGCCAAAGTCCCGCTACCGGAATGCCTGTCCCGCCGGCAAGAATCAAACCACCTCTCTTCCTGGCGGGACTAGACGGCGCGGGTGGGCTCCGGGGTCCTGGGGGGGTTGCGGGGTGATCTGGCCCCGGGGGGTGCCCCTACGGCGCCCTGGACCGCGATCGGGGCCCATCGATCCGCGGGCGGGCCTGTGCCGTGGGGGCACTCTTTTCCCTCCGCCTCAGCCACAGTCTTCCCCATGGCCAACGCGTAAGAGACACACACCCCTGCGCATGCGCGGACTTCCGCCGATCGGCGGAGTCCTTTCGGCCCTGGCTGGTGTGGCGCCAAAGGCCTTTCCCGCCGGTCGGCGGCGCGCCAACCACTCCGGCGCGGACCTGCCCCCTCAAGGTGAGGGCTTGACCCCAAAAGGTGCGGAGTGGTTCACGCCACTCCATCCCGCCGGGGACCCTGCCCCGCCGGGTGGGGGAGAATCCCGGCCCTTACTGCAGAACTTATTTCTCGGTGTCAGATGTAGCCCCGCTGGTAACACTCTCACCTCTGAATCAGAAGGTGTGGGTTCAATTCCCAAATGGAGGGCAAAATTCAAGGATGACATCCAGGCTAGATTCTCTAACGTCCGCCACCAGTGGTGGAGCTCCCGACACGGCGGAGAATCCAGCGGCGGGGAGAAATCAGGATTGACGGCAGACGGCGATTCATTTCCGATGCTCCAGACGCCACGCTGGCGTGGGATTGAGGTTCACAGCCGCATTCCAGTTAGAGGGCCGGGCACAATATTCTCTGGACCCGGGTAATTCTTTGGTCCTCTGGGCCGGGAATCAAGTGGGCAAAGATTACTACAGGTATGGACAAACATGGCCCTGACATGATGGACCCCGTGGTGAGCCAAGGGGGTAAGTCCTTAGGGAGGGGGGCTGCCCCAAACTCTGTCGAGGGCCGCTCCAGACTCTGTCGGAGGGCCATCCTCCTCCCTAAAATGCAAGACCTGCCTGTCGTGTTGGGTGTTCCGCTATACAGATGAACCAACACGGTTGCAGATGGTACAACTCAGTTTTATTACTCTTAATAACAACATCTGTAAACGTATGATCGTGGTTCGTAATGTACCCGTTAACCTGTGGACCTAGCCCTAACACTATCTTAGAGAGGCACTCCGCACATGGTGTATGTCTGAGTGGCACGCTGTGAGCTCTGTGCTCTGAGCTGTCTCCTGCTGGAATCAGCAGGAACTGTGGTGTTCCCCGTTTTATAGTGCGTGTGCTCTCACTGGTGATTGGCTGTGATGTTGCGTGTGTGTTGATTGGTCCGTTGATCTGTCCATCAGTGTGTATGTGTGTTTGCACCATGATATGTTTATCTGAATATCATGACACTGCCCACCCCACGCCACCAGATCTCAACACAGCCCCCCTAAATAAGGAGACCCCAAGAGACCCCTGAATAAAGATACCCCCTAAATAAAAGGACCCCCCAGAGATCCCCTAAATAAAGAGAGTCCTGCCAGAAGCCCCCCCAGAAAAGAGACCCCTGTGAGGCAGCCCCCCAGAAAAGCGATCCCTGTCTGGAAACTAGAGAGCAGTCCAGACAGAGACAGTGGAAAAGTTACTGTTGTAACACTCACTTGGACATACACCTGCTGGCTCTTTAAATGCACCACATGTCAATTCCTGGATAGGGAAAACAGGCAGCTGTTTATAAACCCCTCAGATCCTTGAACTGCAAACTGTTCATTCATTTCCCTCACTAGGCTGCGATTGACAGTTGAGTATTTCAACCACAATGTTTCTAAACATCAATCACTTCAAAGAGAGTTAAGTGCTTTCCAATTACCCCCTTTCCCGCTTATGAAGTGGTCAGCTGGAAATTAACAGCACTTAACTCTCTTTGAAGTGGTTGATGTTCATAAACATCGTGGTTTGAGCACTTCAGAGTTACTCAGGGTCTCCGGGGCGTGTCTTTCTGAAGGGGGTATCTGGGAGAGGGTCTCATTATGTAGGAGGTCTCTAGGAGGGGGGGTCTCTTTATGTTGGGAGTCTCTGGGGGGCCTTCTTTATGTAGGGAGTCTCTGGGGGGGTCACTTTATTTAGGAGGTCTCTGGGGGATCTCTTATGTAGGGCGTCTCTGGGAGGGATCTCCTTATTTAGGGGGGCTCTGTGGGGGTGTGGGTTGGGAGGGGAACCCAGATAATCCTGGGGTGGGGGCTTAATTGCGATGCCGGGGGGGGGGGAAGGTCAGCCGCGAGACCTCGTTATCGCGTCCTCCGGTAAAAATGGCAGCCTGATAGCAGGATTCCGTCGCATTCCTCACCATGCATAAATTTGCATGGTGAGGGATTGGGAACGGTTTCCTGGTCTGCGCTCCCACAAGGTCCCACAAGGATGTGTGCTCAGTCCTCTATTGTACTTCCTGTACATACACGACTGTGTGGCAAGATTCAGCTCCAATTTGATCGAGAAGTTTGCAGATGATACGACTGTGGTGGGTCATATCTCAAACAATGATGAATCAGACGACAGAAGGGAGATAGATCACTTGGCTGCATGGCGTACCAAAAACAACCTCTCTCTAAATATTTGAAAGACCAAGGAACTGATCATCGACTTCAGGAAGCGTAACACGACACCACCTGCCTCCGTGTACATCAATGGCTCCATGGAGCTTTATGTTCCTGGGGGTCACCATCACCAACAATCTGTCCTGGTCCACTCACGTTGATGCAACAGTCAAGAAAGCCCAACAACGTCTCCAATTCCTAGGGAAGCTAAAAAAATTTGGCACGTCTGCAACGACTCTCACAAACCTCAACAGATGTGCCATAGCGAGCATCCTACCCGGCTGCATCACAGCCTGGGATGGCAACTGTTCAGCCCAAGATCGCAAGAAACTGCAGAGTGTAGTGAACTCAGCCCAATGCATGAGACAAGCTTGCCACCCCCACATTGATTATACACCTCCCGCTGCCTCAGGAAGGCAGAAAGTATTGTCAGAGACCCCTCCCACCCAGGCTTTGCCCTCTTCCAGACCCTTCCATCAGGCAGAAAGTACAGAAGTCTGAAGACCCGCACATCCAGACATAGGAACAGCTTCTTCCCCACAGCTACTAGAGTCCTCAACGATTCTCCCTCGCACTGATCTATTCCCTGTAAGAACACTATTCATGACACCCTCTGCTGCTCTTGCTCATGTAGTGCTTGTTTGGCCCTTGTTCCGCACTGTAACCAATCAATATTTGTTGATGTACCATTCGTCAATGTACTCTGTCGATTATTCTTTTGTCTACTATGTACGTACTGTGTACGTTCCCTTGGCCGCAGAAAAATACTTTTCACTGCACTTCGGTACATGTGACAATAAATATCAATCAATCAATCAATAACCTTCCCTCCTTCATAAGGTCAGATGTGGGATTGATCACTGATGATTGCACAACGTTCAACACCATTCGCACCATGACATTCAATGGCATTAACATCGTTGAATCCAACACGATCAACAACCTGGGGGTTGCCACGGACCACAAACAATTTTTCCAGTCATACAAATGCTGTGGCTACAAGAGCAGGTCAGGGGCTTGGAATTCTGCAGAAAAACTCACTTTCTGTCTCCCTGTCCACCTGTCCAAAACCTGTCGCAACTTGTACAAGGCTGAAGTCAGGAATGTGCTGGAATACGGTCCCCTTGCCTGGATGAGTTTAGCTCGATAAACACTGAAGAAACTCGACACCATCCAGAAGAAAGCAGCCTGCTTGATTGGCACTCTGTCCACCACTTTAAACATTCACGCCTACCATCACCAATGCACAGTGACAGGAGTGTGCACCATACACCAGATATACTGTTGCAACTCACCAAGACTCCTTCAACAGCACCTTCCAAACCTATGACATCTAACGCCTAAAAGGGCAAGGGCAGCAGATTCATGGGAACACTACATTCAAGCTCCCATCCTAGCCACACATGATCCTGACTTGGAACATGTTCCTTCACTATTGCTGGGTCAGAATCCTGGAATTCCATTCCGAACAACATGATGGGTGTACATATGCCACATGGACTGCACCACCACCTTCTCAAAGGCAATTGGGGATTCGGCAACAAATGTAGGCCTAGCAGTGGCTCCCACATCCCAGAAGCACATAATTTATTTTAAAAAGCTGTGAGTTGTAGGTGCCTGTTGGGCCTCCACGACACCTAAAGAGCTTCAATTTAGGCAAAGTGCCATGCTGGCAGTAGCCCTCAGGGAAGATCATGTAGTGTGTTGGAAAGGAAGGAAGGTGGTGCAGGTTTACATTTTTGTATTTGCTTTTGTTAATTAGAAGGTTTGAGCCTGTGTTGTGACGCCCGATGTATTATGTGATGAGAATGCTGTACTGTTGGTTGGATTTTGCTGATTAACCTCGAGATGAAGTGCGTTCTTAATGAAATTAATCATTGCATTATTTTCCATTGCAACACAGAATTAGAATATGTGTGATAATGTTAAGTCACCGCAATATGTAAAGCCCAGTTGGTCCCAATTGAAAGTGCATAGTTAGGCACATGTGACATTTTATCTGGAGCATAATTTCAATATAATGGAATTTTAATACCTCCAGATATTGAAAAGGTTAATTGGTTTTAAAACATCAATATGCTTTGAGCTGAACTTATTAACGATCAATTTCCGAATATGGCTCTGTTCCTAATGATCTGCCACGTTCAAAATTAAAATGTTTGTCAGTCTATACATGAGGTTAGTCCTAGTTGGTTTCATTCAAAAAAATTAAAAGTGGAAAAGTAGCCCTGTAGTTCTGATGGGCGCATAAATATTACGTATGGTCTGTTGAAATAGTGTTCCTACTTTCCAGACTGCATATCATTAAGGAACACATACAAGAGTTATGCTACTGTGTCAATCATTGCCTTGAGTCAGAGCCCACATGTAGAAATAAAAGCAGAAAATAATGGAAAAGCTCAGCAAGACTGGCAGCATCTGTGGAGAGAGAAACAGAGTTTACTTGTTGAGTCCGTACGAGCCTTCCTCAGAAGCCGAGTCTTACAAATTGGAAAGGTTAACTCTGTTCCTCTCTTCACAGACACTGCCAAACCTCCTGAGGTTTTGCAGCATTTTCTGTTTTCATTTCAAAATCCTCAATATTTTACTTTTATTACCCACATATGGAGAGATGTATTCCATGATATTTTGTGTATTTTATAAATGGACTGAAAAATAGAAACACAAAGTGCGCGATTCTCTGTCCTTGTTACGCTTCGGTTCAAGTGAAAGAGGCCAGTGAATAGCAGGAGAGGCAGAAAACGAGAACCTCACCAGGCGCCAAACTGTTTGTGATGCAACCGGCCCGTTCACATGGGCGAAATCGGGATCTCACCGTTACGTGGCAAGAAACCAATTATCGCCAGTTAAGCCCTATTTCCATGCAATTAACAAGAGCCACCCCATATCCAACGGCCTCCCGTCATTCAGCAGCTTCCCCAGCAAGAGGTCATGCTGGTGCCGATTAGTACTCCTTTTGAAAAATGTGAACCTGACAGAAGGGCTGCTGTGGGGAGTTGAGAAGTTTTTTGTTTTTTTAAAATATTTTTATTCTCCTTTTTCACATTTTCTCCCGAATTTACACCCACCAACAATAAACAATAAGCAGCAACAGATATGTCAATCCCCATAACAATAACAACGCTCCCATCCTCCCACCAACCCCCAAACATCAGCCCGCATGTTTACATAAACAAGTGACAAAAAGGAATCAGGGATCACCCATAGTCACCCTTAATACACACAGCCCCCCTCCCCCCCCCCCCCACCCAACCCTCCCACCCATCTCCCCCAACTAATGTTCGATGTTATCCAGTTCTTGAAAGTGCATAATAAATAGTGCCCATGACTTGTAGAACCCCTCTGAGCTTCCCCTCAGTTCGAACTTAACCTTCTCAAGGGTCAAGTATTCCAACAGGTCCCCCCGCCACGCCAAGGCACAGGATGGAAAGGCTGCTCTCCATCCCAACAGGATCCGCCTTCGGGTGATCTACGAGGCGAAGGCTATGATATCTGCCTCCGCACCCGTTTCCAACCCTGGCTGGTCCGACACCCCGAATATGGCCTCCCGGGGACCCGGGTCCAGTTCCACGTGCAGCACCTTGGAAATTACCCTAAAAGCCTTCTTCCAGTAGTTCCCTAGTTTTGGACATGACCAAAACATATGAATGTGATTAGCCCCCCCCCCCCCCACCTCTCAACGCTCACACACATCTTCTACTCCTTCAAAAAATAGGCTCATGGGGAGTTGAGAAGTTGAGTAGCCATCTTCGTTCACAGGCAAAGTGCCCAAGGGCGCTGGACTTGCCACTCCGGTGTTCGGTGAGGGGGTGGGGGAATCACGGCTGGGGGTGGGGACCCTCCATAGGGGTGGGCTGCCATGCGAGGGTGGGGAGGGAAGTGCTGCGGGGGGGCAACGGGTGGGGCAACCAAGTGCGGTATCACCATGCCAACCCCTGGATCGCGTGTACCCGTTTCTGGGGCAACCCTTGTCCCTGCCTCACTGACCACCCATCACTCCCACCGACTGCCGAGGTCGCCTGCCATGTCGCTGAATGCTATTGTTAATAGTGAATTAACAATCATCGGCAAGTGAGCACTTCACACAACCGTGCGTGGGCGGGCCATGTGGCATGTGGAAGTCATTGCCTAGCATTCCAATCACAACTTGATGCCTGGACACTGTTCTTGAACACGGCGGGATGCAACTCCACACTCGCAGCATCCAACATCTGAAAACCCAGGGGATGGATCACAGCTCCGGGGACATGTCCACAGCCAGAGGGTGAGTGAGTGGCACGGGGAAGGAGAGCTGCCTGGAGAGATAGGCCAAGAGTTCGGAGGTTAGCTCGCATTGTGGAAGAAAATGACAGAGGCATCATACTAGTTGTGCACAAAGGTGTTTATTGTGTTTTACAATTCCCCACCCTACTGATGGTGCTGCCCCTTCCCCCTCCCCCCACCTAAAGCTGCCATGCATTGCCGGCGACATCTCCTCACCTCCCTCTGTGCCCTCAGTGAACCTCAATGTGCTTGGCCCTCCTAGCTCTACCACTACATCGAGGTGTGTCCCCAGGATGCAGATCTGAGGTGGAGGCAGCCAGCTGATGACCACTTCCTGTGTCTTCCTTTGCAGGCTCTGAGCCCAGAGGGCCCTGGCTCACTTAACAGTGGCACATGCACAGCCATCCCGTGAACTGGCTGTGAGACACAGCCTCATCAGAGGGGTGGAACTCGGAGGAGCTGGCGGCCACCCTCGCCACTCCATGGGACAGATCCGGGTTGCCACCCAGCGCTCTTTCCTCCCGCATGGTGTCCATAGGGACTTGGGTTCACCTTGGGACAGAAGGGCAGCTGGTTGGAGCTCCAGTTCCTCCTGCATCATCTGGCTTTGCCAGCCCAGGCGGTTCCCCATCATGTCAACGCCCTCGGCGATGCTCTTCAGTGACTGCAATGCCTCGGTAATGTCCACCTGAGACTAGGACAAGCTCCACAGTGCCTCAGCCATTCCCAACTGAGTGGGACATAGAACATAGAGCATAGAAAAATACAGCACAGAACAGGCCCTTCGGCCCACGATGTTGTGCCGAACTTTTGTCCTAGATTAAGAATAAACTAATGTACACCCCATCATTCTACCATAATCCATGTACCTATCCAATAGCCGCTTGAAGGTCCCTAATGTTTCCGACTCAACTACTTCCACAGGCAGCGCATTCCATGCCCCCACTACTCTCTGGGAAAAGAAACTACCTCTGACATCCCCCCTATATCTTCCACCATTCACCTTAAATCTATGTCCCCTTGTAATGATTTGTTCCACCCTGGGAAAAAGTCTCTGACTGTCTACTCTATCTATTCCCCTGATCATCTTATAAACCTCTATCAAGTCGCCCCTCATCCTTCTCCGTTCTGATGAGAAAAGGCCTAGCACCCTCAATCTTTCCTCGTAAGACCTACTCTCCATTCCAGGCAACATCCTGGTAAATCTCCTTTGCACCTTTTCCAAAGCTTCCACATCCTTCCTAAAATGAGGCGACCAGAACTGTACACAGTACTCCAAATGTGGCCTTACCAAAGTTTTGTACAGCTGCATCATCACCTCACGGCTCTTTAATTCAATCCCTCTGCTAATGAACGCTAGCACACCATAGGCCTTCTTCACAGCTCTATCCACTTGAGTGGCAACTTTTAAAGGTCTATCAACATAGACCCCAAGATCTCTCTGCTCCGCCACATTGCCAAGAACCCTACCGTTAACCCTGTATTCCGCATTCATATTTGTCCTTCCAAAAGGGACAACCTCACACTTTTAGGGGTTAAACTCCATCTGCCACTTCCCAGCCCAGCTCTGCATCCATCTATGTCTCTTTGCAGCTGACAACAGCCCTCCTCACTATCCACAACACCACCAATCTTCATATCGTCTGCAAATTTACTGACCCACCCTTCAACTCCCTCATCCAAGTTATTAATGAAAATCACAAACAGCAGAGGGCCCAGAACTGATCCCTGCGGCACGCCACTGGTAACTGGGCTCCAGGCTGAATATTTGCCATCCACCACCACACTCTGAATTCTATTGGTTAGCCAGTTCGTTATCCAACTGGCCAAATTTCCCACTATCCCATTCCTCCTTACTTTCTGCATAAGCCTACCATGGGGAACCTTATCAAATGTCTTACTAAAATCCATGTACACTACATCCACTGCTTTACCTTCATCCACGTGATTGGTCACCTCCTCAAAGAATTCAATAAGACTTGTGAGGTAAGACCTACCCCTCACAAATCCGTGCTGACTATCCCTAATCAAGCAGTGTCTTTCCAGATGCTCAGAAATCCTATCCTTCAGTACCCTTTCCATTACTTTGCCTACCACCGAAGTAAGACTAACTGGCCTGTAATTCCCAGGGTTATCCCGAGTCCCTTTTTTGAACAGGGGCACGACATTCGCCACTCTCCAATCCCCTGGTACCACCCCTGTTGACAGTGAGGACGAAAAAGATCATTGCCAACAGCTCTGCAGTTTCATCTCTTGCTTCCCTTAGAATCCTTGGATATATCCCATCAGGCCTGGGGGACTTGTCTATCCTCAAGTTTTTCAAAATGCCCAACACATCTTCCTTCCTAACAAGTATCTCCTCGAGCTTACCAATCTGTTTCACACTGTCCTCTCCAACAATATGGCCCCTCTCATTCGTGAATACTGAAGAAAATTACTCTTTCAAGACCTCTCCTATCTCTTCAGACTCAATACACAATCTCCCGCTACTGTCCTTGATCGGTCCTACCCTCACTCTAGTCATTCTCATATTTATCAAATATGTGTAAAACGCCTTGGGGTTTTCCTTGATCCTACCCGCCAAAGATTTTTCATGCCCTCTCTTAGCTCTCCTAATCCCTTTCTTCAGTTCCCTCCTGGCTATCTTGTATCCCTCCAGTGCCCTGTCTGAACCTTGTTTCCTCAGCCTTACATAAGTCTCTTTCTTCCTCTTAACAAGACATTCAACCTCTCTTGTCAACCATGGTTCCCTCACTCGACCATCTCTTCCCTGCCTGACAGGGACATACATATCAAGGACACGTAGTATCTGTTCCTTGAACAAGTTCCACATTTCAATTGTGTCCTTCCCTGACAGCCTATGTTCCCAACTTATGCACTTCAGTTCTTGTCTGACAGCATCGTACTTACCCTTCCCCCAATTGTAAACCTTGCCCTGTTGCACGCACCTATCCCTCTCCATTACTAAAGTGAAAGTCACAGAATTGTGGTCACTATCTACAAAATGCACCTCCACTAACAAATCTATCACTTGCCCTGGTTCATTACCAAGTACCAAATCCAATATGGCCTCCCCTCTGGTCGGATAATCCACATACTGTGTTAGAAAAGCTTCCTGGACATACTGCACAACACCACCCCATCCAAACTATTTGATCTAAAGAGTTTCCACTCAATATTTGGGAAGTTGAAGTCACCCATGACTACTACCATGTGACTTCTGCACCTTTCCAAAATCTGTTTCCCAATCTGTTCCTCCTCATCTCTGCTGCTGTTGGGGGCCTATAGAAAACTCCCAACAAGGTGACTGCTCCTTTCCTATTTCTGACATCCACCCATACTACCTCAGTAGGCAGATCCTCCTCAAACTGCCTTTCTGCAGCTGTTAACAATGCAACCCCCCACCTCTTTTACCACCCTCCCTCATCGTATTGAAACATCTATAACCAGGAACCTCCAACAACCATTTCTGCTCCTCTTCTATCCAAGTTTCCGTGATGGTCATCACATCACAGTCCCAAGTACCGATCCATGCCTTAAGTTCACCCACCTTATTCCTGATGCTTCTTGCGTTGGACTATACACACTTCAACACATCTCTGTGCCTGCAAGTACTCTCCTTTGTCAGTGTTACCTTCCCCACTGCCTCACTACACGCTTTGACATCCTGAATTCCGGCTACCTTAGTTGCTGGACTACAAATCTGGTTCCCAGTCCCCTGCCAAATTAGTTTAAACCCTCTCGAAGAGTACTAGAAAACCTCCCTCCCAGGATATTGGTGCCCCTCTGGTTCAGATGCAACCCGTCCTGCTTGTACAGGTCCCACCTTCCCCAGAGTGCGCTCCAATTATCCAAATTCCTGAAGCCCTCCCTCCTACACCATTCCTGCAACCACGTGTTCAACTGCACTCTCTCCCTATTCCTAGCCTCGCTATCACGTGGCACCGGCAACAAACCAGAGATGACAACTCTGTCTGTCCTGGCTTTTAACTTCCAGCCTAACTCCCTACACTCATTTATGACATCCACACCCCTTTTCCTACCTACGTAGTTGGTACCAATGTGCACCACGACTTCTGGCTGCTCCCCCTCCCCCTTAAGAATCCTGGAGACATCCCTGGCCCTGGCACCCGGGAGGCAACATACCTTCCGGGAGTCTCGCTCGCGACCACAGAATCTCCTATCTATTCCCCTAACCATTGAGTCTCCTATTACTATTGCTTTTCTATTCTCCCCCCTTCCCTTCTGAGCCCCAGAGCCAGACTCAGTGCCAGAGACCTGGCTGCTAGGGCCTTCCCCTAGTAGGTCATCCCCCCCAACAGCATCCAAAACGGTATACTTGTTTTGAAGGGGAACGGCCACGAGGGATCCCTGCACTGTCTGCCCGTTTGTTTTGTTTCCCCTGACTGTAACCCAGCTACTCTTGTCCTGTACCTTGGGTGTGGTTACCATGTCCTGCAGAACCGCGCCAAGATCAGCCTGGTACTGGGTGACATCCCCAAGTGAGGCAGATGTTCTGCCTAGAACTTCAGCCATCGCCGTCACCGACTGCGCGACATGTTGAACACCTTCACTAATGGGTCGCCACTCAAGCAGCGTTGGCCTCGATGCCACGCATTGCCGGCGACATCTCCTGCGCCCGTAGCCTCTGGGACTCCTCCAAGCAGCTATGGATCTGCTTGAGTGACGCTGACAAATCCCTCCGAACGTCGCGGCTGCACCCTAACATCTCTATCAGCTCTGGGATGACCTCTTCTACAGGCTTAGCATCAGGCTGGGTCCTGGGATCTCCACTTGCTGTCTCACCTGGGGGTTCCTGCCTCCACCTGATGTACATCAGCAGCAGTTTGGTGCACAACACATTATGCCCCAGAAGCCTGACAACTAACTTTTCCTACCAATACCTGATGGATGTTAGGGATGACAGCTGTGACACATGATATCAACCTTTGACAAAACCCTCAGCACTTCCTTGTGCCATATCCCTCTAAAGAACCGGTTGCGTCTTAAAATTAAACTCCTCGACCATTGTTAATAGACTACAAATAAATACAGTGTGATTTTGTTTTTTCAAACATCTGTGTTCCCAAGATGCACAAAATTCTTCCACTCTGCATGTGCATGATTACAGTGGCTCAATATCAGTGGCTTAGCTTCTCCAAGGTCCACAAGGCTAAGAGGGCCCAACTCATTGTTGCACCACCGAAACCAAGTAGCAACGTGTCCTTCACAAAAAATACTAATTTCTCTTTGAAGATTATCAGCATCAAGTTGCACCATTGCATTCCAGCTATGATTTCACTGCAGATTGCAGTTGCATTGAACAAAGAAAAGTACAGCACAGGAACAGGCCCTTCGGCCTTCCAAGCCTGTGCTGATCATGATGTCCAAACTAAAAACAAAACTGTCTGTCCTTACGCAGTCCTGTATTGCTGGAGCTGTACTCATCCAGGCAAGTGGAGAGTATTCCATTAGACTCCTGACTTGTGCTTTGTAGATGATGGACAGGCTTTGAGGGGATCAGGAGGTGAGTTAATCGCCATAGGGATTCCTACTCTTTGGCCTGCCCTGGTAGCCACAGTATTAATGTGGCTAATCCAGTTCAGTTTCTGATCAACGGTAACCCCCCAGAATGTTGATTGTAGGGGATTCATCGATGGTAATGCCATTGAATGTCAAGGGGCGGTGGTTAGATCCTCTCTTGTAGGAAATGGTCATTGCCTGGCACTTGTGTGGTGCGAATGTAACTTGTCATTCGTCAGCCCAAGCCTGTATACTGTCCAGGTCAAGCTGCATTTGGACATGCGCTGCTTCATTATCTGAGGAGGCGCGAATGGTGCTGAACATTGTGCTGTCATCTACAAACAATCCTCTGAGCTCTCCTCTGACATGGTCTCATGGGAGACTGGAGAGGGGGCCCTGGGATGGGCTGGTGCTATCGGCCAGAGGACCTGCGGGAGAATGGACATCAGGGGCGTCATTCTCCGACTCCCCGCCAGGTCGGAGTATCGCCGGGGGCTGCCGTGAATCCCGCCCCCGCCAGTTGCCGAAGTCTCCGGCACCGGAGATTGGGCGGGGGCGGGAATCGCGCCGCGCCGGTTGGCGGGCCCCCCGCTCGATTCTCCGGCCCGGATGGGCTGAAGTCCAGCTGATAAATTGCCTGTCCCGCCGGCGTAAATTAAAGTACCTATTTACCGGCGGGACAAGGCGGCGTGGGCGGGCTCCGGGGTCCTGGGGGGGACGTGGGGCGATCTGACCCTGGGGGATGCCCCCACAGTGGCCTGGCCCATCACCGATCCGCGGGCGGGCCTGTGCCATGGGGGTACTCTTTCCCTTCCGCTTCCGCAACGGCCTCCACCATGGCGGAGGCGGAAGAGACTCTCTCCACTGCGCATGCGCGGGAAACTGTCAGCGGCCGCTGACGCTCCCGCGCATGCGCCGCCCCGACATGTCATTTCCGCGCCAGCTGGCGGGGCAACAAAGGCCGTTTCTGCCAGTTGGCGGGGCGGAAATCCCTCCGGCGCCGGCCTAGCCCCTCAATGTTGGGGCTCGGCCCCCAAAGATGCGGAGCATTCCGCACCTTTGGGGCGGCGCGATGCCCGTCTGAGTGGCGCCGTTTTGGGTGCCAGTCGGCGGACATCACGCCGTTTGGGGAGAATTTTGCCCAAGGTCAGTGAGTGGGCTTGGTCAGTCAGTAAGGCAATAACAACACACGTATGTCAGGTCCTCTGGGTGGAGCTTGGTGGTTCCTCGTTGGTGACCATCCTGTCCTCGGGCATACCTCTAGGGCACGCTATTGAAGGTGGTGATGATTCTGATGTCTGGCACACCACTGCCAATCTGGGATTTCTCTCCCAGCGATTGTGGGAGGGCTTTACCTGAGGAGACGCAGAGGGGGCATTGTTAGCCACATGTGTGGTTCACAGTGGTGGGAGGGCGGGTATGAAGGAATGGTTGGGAGGCGTTGAATGTGGAGGCGTGTGGAGGAAGGGTTGTGGGGGTTGAATGGGGAAGGGGCGGAGGCTCCCGTGGGGGCGGAAAGGTCGCAGAACAGAAGGGTGTTGGCGGGGGGGGGGGGGCGGTTGTTGGTGTCCACTCACACATGCTGCCCGGTGTAGGTCATTGACCTTTTTCCTGCACTGGAGGCCAGTCCTCCTACCGGCACTCACAGCCGCCGCCACCTCGTCCGAGGCAGCACTGGCTGCCCTGTGGCTAACCTTCCTAGACCCTTAAGGGAATAGGCCATCCCTGCTGGCCTCCACATGCGTCTAGCAGCCTCCCAAGGTCAGCGCTCCCGAATCTTGACGCCGGTCTCCTGGGCGGCATTGTTGTGAGCTGGCTGAGGTTGGTTGAGCAAGTGCAGCTTAATTGTTGCTCGACCTTGTTAGTGGGGGGCTGGCGAGCGCGGCGCTGGCTAATCAGCTGGCGAGCCTTCATTCACGGCAAGAAGCCCATGAGGCCTCGTTAAGTGGACCAATTAACATTGAATAATATTGCCGGTATTGCTGAGCCGAGTGCCGGGAAGCTCGTGGCAATTCCCGCTCACTACAACACTTAAAAATGTTTACAGAGAATTACACCCAAAGTAAGTATGTTGTTGAAAAACTGAAAATAAAACATGCTTTTTTTTCAAATTTAAAAAATTACATTACAGCTTGTTCCCTTACTTGTGTATCTGGTTACTTTATCTTTTACACTTCCTGATCTTAAGTCAATTAAGATCCCTGCTTTGAGTATATATCAAGAAACCTGTTTGCTTCTACAGAATGTACAAATAAAGCATCTGTTAACATTGTTGTGGGTCTTGGATGAGGTTGTCATCTAAAAAAGTAGATGAGGGATGAGCTGTACTGCAAAAATGGATGGTCAGAATATGTTCGTAGTAATCTCATCTGAGAACAATCCTACGAGCAATAAGACGTCTGAGTATAGTGGATGACCTGCTGATTTATGATGAGGGATTTGGATTGGCCATGATAAATTGCCCTTAGTGACCAAAAAGGTTAGATGGGGTTATTGGGTTCCTGGGATAACGAGGGCTTAAGTGGGTCAGTGGACACTCGATGGGCCGAATGGCCTCCTGCACTGCATGTTCTATGTTCTAATATACCAAGAGTCCTCAGACTTGAGATCCTATAGAGAATACATCAGGGACGCCTGGGCATGATAAATTTCTGTGCCTTGACCTGAGGCCCCCTGCATCACAGCTGCCAGTCTTCAGCACATTTGATTCACTTCATATGATGTCAATAAACGGCTGAAGGCACTGGATACTGCAAAGGCTTGGCCCTGACAACATTCTGGCAATAGTACTGAAAACTTGTGCACCACACCCCTAGACAAGCTGTTCCAGTACAGCTACAACATTGACATCAGCCCAACAATGTGGGAAACTGCTCAGGTATGTCCGCATAAACAGGAGAAATCCAACCTGGCGAATTACCACCCCGTCAAGTCTACTCTCGATCATCAGCAAAACAAGCAAGGAATCATCAACAGTGCTAACAAGTGGCATTAACACAGCAATAATCTGCATGTAGATGCCCATAATTGGGATTTGCCAGAGCCAGTCAGTTCCTGACCTGATTACAGCCCTAGACCAATCATGGAAAAAAGATGTCATGTCAAAGTGACAGCCCTGGGCATCAAAGTAGCATTTGATTGAGTATGGCATCAAGGAGCTGTCGCAAAACTGAAGTCAGTGGGAATCAGGGAACAAACTCTCCACTGGTTAGAGCGATAGCTGGCACAAAGGAAGATGGTTGTGGTTGCATCAAGTAAATCGTCTCAGTTCCAGTCATCACTGCAGGAGTTTCCTCAGGATAATGCCCTCAGCCCAACTATCTTCAGCTGTTTCATCTATGACCATTGCTCCATCATAACGTCAGGAGTGGGGTGTTCGCTGAAGATCGCACAATGTTCAGCACCATTCATGACGCATCAGATCCTGAAACAGTCCATGTCCAAATGCAGAAGGACCGGGACAACATTTAAGCTTGGGCTGATAAGCGGCAAGTAACATTTGTGAGACAAGTGCCGGGCAGTGACCATCTCAACAAGGAGAATCTTCCCTTTGACAATTGCAGAATCCTCCATTATCCACATCCTGTTTGGGGGGGGTCATCATTCATTATTTACTGATCTGGAATCTGGACAGTCATTTAAATACTGTGGCAACAAGAGCAGATCAGAAGCTGGGAATTCTGCGACAACTAACTTACCTCCTGACTCTCCCAAGCCTGTCCACCATCTACAAGGCACCACCATCTACAAGGCACCACCATCTACAAGGCACCAAGTCAAGGGTGTGTTGGAATATTCTCCACTTCTCTGAATGAGTGCATCTCCAACCACACTTCGATGTCCATCCAGGACAAAGCAGCCCACTTATTTGGCACCCCATCCACTTTTAGTCCCTCCATCACCAGCACATAATGGGAAAAGTGTGTACAATTTACAAGATTCATTACTACAACCTGTCAACCCTCCTTCGCCAGCACCTTCCAAACCTGTGAGCTCTAATACTTTGGATGCATGGGAACGCCACCACCTGCAAATTCCCCTCCATGCCAATACAACCCTGACTTGGAAATATATCACTGTTCCTTCACTGTTGTTGGATCTAAATACTGGAACACTTTCTTCTACCAGCACTGGGTGTACATCCATCACATTGACTACAGCCGTTCAAGAAAACAGCATGCCACCAACTTCTTGAGGGCAATTAGTGATGGGTGACAAATGCTGGCCTAGCCAATGAAGCCCACATCCCATAAAAGAAGAAACAAAAAAAATGTCCTTGTGCTCCCAGTAAAAAGATTTAAATAATCAAAGTGCTGCCTCCATTATTTTCCTCTGTAAAGAACCATGCACTTTTTGCAAGTGTTGTTATCGTCTGGTAAGGGAAGGTTTTCAGATATATTATAGAATTTACTTTCATTGTGGAGATTTATGGTGTATTATGTTCTGGAGGTTTATGGTGTGTTATAATCAAGCTCTTGTTTGCTGTATACTCTTTTTGCATGCCATAAAGGCATCTTTTTTGGGTCAAAAAGACTTTGCAACATTTTTGGACTTGCTACAGAGGTCTGGCTTTAAAATCAGTATATATTGCTTTTATCATTCCTCTTCAACCACACATCTTTACATGTTTGAAGTGTTGCCCAGAAATCTGCTGCCAAACCTCTGCCAATTCCATTCCAGTTGGACAATAAAAGAAGGCTATCCGAGTGAGACTGGATTATCAATTTCCATTTCTTCCCTTTGGTGAAGCTTGAAGCATTTGTTTGACATCTGTCCATCACAGTGCAGTACAGTCAAGATCATAAGCTTGTCTTGTACAGATGGTAGAAGATACGAGAAGAATAAATGTGAACACATGTCCTAATATTCCTCAGAAGAGCAAGTATGTATCAAACCCCATGCTACCTGGCACTCTCTTCAGAAACCCCCCCACAATATATTGCTCAGTCCATTAGAAATATATTTTTAATTTGTTTAAAATTTAATTACACATAATTTCTGTATATTCTTTAAAAGGGAAAGTAAATTGCTGGAACTACCTTGAATTAAAAAGTCCCAAATTCCAGAAGTCACTTTATTCCAACCATGACAAACCGCTCATTGTGTCTGCCGATGGTATTGTAGACTGAGTGGTCATGTGATGACATGATGACACGGCGAGAAAAAGGGTCACGTGTCGGGAACGCAGGAGTTCTCCACGGGAGCACGGACAGTGCACAAGTGTGAAGTAGCTGCTCAGCTAGTGAATAAACTATTATTTGTTACAAGATCTTGATGTCAGTGTTTTGGAACCTAACACTTCTGCACAGTGTCAGGAGTTGGCAGTGTGGCACAATGAATTTGCTACATGGACTGACTCCTCTTTGATGAAAACATTGCAGATCGTAGGGAAAAGTTTGAGAAGGAGTGGCAAAGTTACTGCGGTCCTGCAATGTCTTGACAAATCAAAATAAACAGCTGATGTGGACAAACCAACCGCAACAAAGGTGCAGCGACTTTCCGCTGCACACGGGCAGTTTCAAGTTTCACACATTTTACCAGAACGTAAGGCCACTGTTAGGTCTTCGGGACAGCAATACACTGGGGCTCATTCAACTTGGTCCAGAGGTGCATGCTTCACAACACCAGGCTCCAGAAATGAGAGAGTACAAATACCTCTTCAACTGTGGCATCATTGGTAAGCTACTCGCAGTATACCACATGAGGTTAGATGATGCAGTACCACCAACAGTTTGTGCTCCAAGAATAGTACCAAGAGCCAAGAAGAAAAAAGCAGTCAAGAGATGCATCGGACAACAACACTAGGTGTCATAGCCCCTATAGTCAAGACCATTGAATGGCTTTCAGCAATGGTGGCTGCAGTAAAGAAAGATGGCAGGGTCAGGATATGCTTGACCTAGTGCTCTTGAACAAGACACTGCTCAAATCGCATCATCCTATGAAGACAGTGGAACATGTGATAGCAGTCTTGCCAAATGCAAAGGTGTTTATCATCGTGGATGTGAAATATGGGTTCTGGCAGATCCCATTCAGATGAAGAATCTTCAAAACTAACCACATTCATGTCTCTGGTAAGTAAATATCTTTTTATTTGTATCTTTTTCTTTTGAATCTCCACAGGCAACGAGGTCCTCCAGTGATGCATGGATTAACTCTTTGCAGGCCAACCCTGCAAAATCATTGTCGATGGTATCCTGGCTTGGTGTTGCACTATGCAAGCACATGATGCAAGTCTTACGCCAATGCCGGAATAGGCGCCGGAATGTGGCGACTAGGGGTTTTTCACAGTAACTTCATTTGAAGCCTACTTGTGACAATAAGCGATTTTCATTTCATTTCATTTCAATAAACTCAGGGCATGGATAGCTACATGGAACTGGGATATTATAGCTATTATTGAAACATGGCTAAAGGAGGGGCAGGACTGGCAGCTCAATTTTCCGGAGTACAGATGCTATAGGAAAGGTGGACCAGGAGATAGGAGGGGAATGAGAGTTGCAATTTTGATTAAGGACAACATCACGGCAGTACAGAGAGAGGATATATCCAAGGGTTCGCCCACTGAGTCTATATGAGTTGAACTGAAAAATAAGAAGGGTGAGATTACTTTGATAGGACTGCAGTATAGGCCCCCAAATAGTCAGCGGGAAATCGAGAAGCAAATATGTAAGGAGATGTGGTGGATGGCAAATATTCAGCCTGGATCCCAGTTACCAGTGGCGTACCGCAGGGATCAGTTCTGGGTCCTCTGCTGTTTGTGATTTTCATTAATGACTTGGATGAGGGAGTTGAAGGGTGGGTCAGTAAATTTGCAGACGATACGAAGATTGGTGGAGTTGTGGATAGTAAGGAGGGCTGTTGTCGGCTGCAAAGAGACATAGATAGGATGCAGAGCTGGGCTGAGAAGTGGCAGATGGAGTTTAACCCTGAAAAGTGTGAGGTTGTCCATTTTGGAAGGACAAATATGAATGCGGAATATAGGGTAGAGTTCTTGGCAATGTGGAGGAGCAGAGAGATCTTGGGGTCTATGTTCATACATCTTTGAAAGTTGTCACTCAAGTGGATAGAGCTGTGAAGAAGGCCTATGGTGTGCTCGCGTTCATTAACAGAGGGATTGAATTTAAGAGCCGTGAGGTGATGATGCAGCTGTACAAAACTTTGGTAAGGCCACATTTGGAGTACTGTGTACAGTTCTGGTCGCCTCATTTTAGGAAGGATGTGGAAGCTCTGGAAAAGGTGCAAAGAAGATTTACCAGGATGTTGCCTGGAATGGAGAATAGGTCTTACGAGGAAAGGTTGAGGGTGCTAGGCCTTTTCTCATTAGAGCGGAGAAGGATGAGGGGCGACTTGATAGAGGTTTATAAGATGATCAGGGGAATAGATAGAGTAGACAGTCAGAGACTTTTTCCCCGGGTGGAACTCACCATTACAAGGGGACATAAATTTAAGGTGAAAGGTGGAAGATATAGGAGGGATATCAGAGGTAGGTTCTTTACCCAGAGAGTAGTGGGGGCATGGAATGCACTGCCTGTGGAAGTAGTTGAGTCGGAAACATTAGGGACCTTCAAGCAGCTATTGGATAGGTACATGGATTACGGTAAAATGATATAGTGCAGATTTATTTGTTCTTAAGGGCAGCACGGTAGCATTGTGGATAGCACAATTGCTTCACAGCTCCAGGGTCCCAGGTTCGATTCCGGCTTGGGTTACTGTCTGTGCGGAGTCTGCACGTCCTCCCCGTGTCTGCGTGGGTTTCCTCCGGGTGCTCCGGTTTCCTCCCACAGTCCAAAGATGTGCGGGTTAGGTGAATTGGCCAATGATAAATTGCCCTTAATGTCCAAATTGCCCTTGGTGTTGGGTGGAGGTGTTGGGTTTGGGTGTGGTGCTCTTTCTGGGGGCCGGTGCGGACTCGGGGGGCCGGGTGGCCTCCTTCTGCACTGTAAATTCAATGATAATCTATGATTAATCTAGGACAAAGGTTCGGCCAACATCGTGGGCCGAAAGGCCTGTTCTGTGCTGTATTTTCTATGTTCTATGTTCTATGAGATTACAGATAACTGCTGGAAAAATAGGATGGTAATAGTTCGGGACTTTAACTTTCCCAACATTAACTGGGACAGCCACAGCACTAGGGCTTTGGATGGAGAGAAATTTTGTTGAGTGTATTCAGGAAGAATTCCTCATTCAATATGTGGATGGCCCAACGAGAGAGGGGGCAAAGCTTGCCCTCCTCTTGGGTAATAAGGAAGGGCAGGTGACGGAAGTGTTATTGAGGGATTACTTTGTGACCAGTGACCATAATTCCATTTGTTTTAAGATAGCTGAGGAGAATGATAGTTCTGGCTCAAACATTAAAATTCTAAATTGGGGCAAGGCCAATTTCGATGGTATATAGTGGGAACTTTCAAAAGTTGATCGGGGGCACCTGTTTACAGGCAAGGGGACACCTGCTAAGTGAGAGTCTTTCAAAAAGGTGTTAATTGGGGTTCAGGGTGAGCACATTCCTCTTAGAGTGAAGGGTAAGGCTGGTAGAGGTAGGGAATCCTGGATGACTCAGGATATTGAGGCCATGGTGAAAAGGAAGAAGGAGGCATATGATATGCATAGGCAGATGGGACGAAGTGGATCCCTTGAAGAGTATAGGGCTTGTCGGAGTAGGGTTAAGGGAGATATCAGGAGGGCGAAAAGGGGACATGTGATTGTCTTGGTAGATAAGGCAAAGGAAAATCCAAAGAGCTTTTACAGATACATAAAGGGCAAAAGAGTGACTAGGGAGAGGGTAGGGCCTCTTCAGGAGAAACAAGGTCATCTATGTGTGGATCCACAAGGAATGGAATGGGAGAGGTCCTAAATGAATATTTATCATCAGTATTTATTGTTGAGAAAGGCACGATTGTTAGGGAAATTGGGGAAATAAAAGTGATGTCTTGAGGAGTGTACATATTACAGAGAAGGAGATGCTGGAGGTATTAAAGTGGATCAAGATAGGTAAATCCCCAGGACCTGATGAAATGTATCCCAGGACATTGCGGGAGGCTAGGGAGGAAATTGCTGGCCCCCTACCTGAGATATTTGAATCATCAACAGCCACAGGAGAGGTGCCTGAAGATTGGAGGGTAGCAAATGTTGTGTCCTTGTTTAAGAAGGGCTGTAGGGATAAGCCTGGGAACTACAGACCGGTGAGCCTTATGTCTATAGTGGGTAAGTTGTTGGAAGGTATTCTAAGGGACAGGCTTTTAGACAGCAGGGCTAATTAGGGAAAGTCAGCATGGCTTTGTAAGTGGAAAGTAATGTCTCACAAATTTGATTGAGTTTTTGAAGGGGTAACCAAGAAGGTAGATGAGGGCAGTGGGGTCGACGTTGTCTACATGGACTTTAGCAAGGCCTTTGACAAGGTACTGCATGGCAAGTTTTTAAAAGGTTAAATCTCTCGGAATCCAGGGCGAGGTCGCCAAGTGGATACAAAATTGGCTTGCCGACTGAAGCGAAAGGGTGCTTGTGGAGGGTTTTTTTTCAAACTGGAGACCTGTGATCAGCGGTGTGCCTCAGGGATCGGTGTTGGGTCCACTGTCATTTGTTATATTTTTTATTAATAAATTTAGAGCACCCAATTCATTTTTCTTTTCCAATTAAGGGGCAATTTAGCATGGCCAATCCACCTACCCTGCACATCTTTGGGTTGTGGGAGTGAAACCCATGCAAACACAGAGAGAATGTGCAAACTCCACACAGACAGTGACCCAGAGCCAGGATTGAACCTGGGACCTTGGTGCTGTGAGACAGCAGTGCTAACCACTGTGCCATCGAGCTGCCCCGTTATTTGTTATATTAATGATTTGGATGAGAATGTGGGAGACTCAAACATGCAATCACAGCCCTACCGTTGCTACAATTCTTTGATGCTTGAGCACCCGTAGTTATATCAGCAGGCACCTCTGAGCACGGACATGGTGCAGTCTGCATCCAGAATGACAGGCCAATAATAACCTTTGGTTCAAGGGCCCTCATTGACACTGAGGCTCATTATACACAAATTGAAAAGCAACTCCTGCTTTTAGTTTTCGCTTGTCTGGTACTTCCTGACTTCTTGTCTTGCAACTGTCGAAAGGGATCATCAGCCATCCATAGCTATCTTAAAAAAACCTCTTCACACTGCGACTGCATGACTGTAATGCATGATATAAAAGCTACAATGTTGTAATCTCATTGTTGCCTACAAATGTAACAAAGAACTATACTTGGCTGATGCCCTCTCCAGAGCTTTCTTACCCGTTACAGGCCAGGCAGATCATGAGGGAAACATAGACATTATGACAATAGAGGTGTCGTCCTCTCGTAGACTTCAGGAACTCAAAGATGCCTTACAGGCAGACATTACATACAGGCAACTGCACAACATCATCATGAGGGGTTGGCCAGAGTCCTCAAGGGAGCTTCTCCACGAGCTCCGCAAATTCTTTGCAATCCGAGATTAACTTACTGTACAGGATGGATTAATAGTGCATGACCAACAATTCAATATCCCTACTTCTCTTCATCAATTCTTCAGCAGATTGGTTATCACCTAATCTGCACTGGCCTTCGAATCTCATCATTATAGAAGGAAAAGGGCACGGGGGGGGGGGGGGGGGGGGGGGGGGCGCTCGGCCTGGGACACAGTAGGCTATGCACCAGCTGTAACAGTTTAAACCATACCTCACCCTCTGTAAATTGTTATGTATTGTTAGCCTGTTCAATCTGTATGTCACAAAATGGTTTCTATGCAGTTTCAGTTTGTGCATGCTGCTCCATCTCGTACCACCGTTTGTCCCAACTAAAAAAGGAAGATGTAGACCGGTAGTGACGTGAGGACGTAGCTACAAATACGGTCATGTGTTGGAAGCGCAAGCGTTCTCCCGGAGTGCGGGCAAAGTACAAGTATGAAGTAGCTACTCAGTTAGTGAATAAAGTATTGTTTGTTAGTGTTTGGGAACCCAGCACTACAACAGGTATGGAAAATGATCTGTGTTCTAGCCTTCATATCATGCACGATTTAGTTGTACCGCTGACACATCTATAATCCAGGTGCATGGGTGTAGAAAATATCAGTAAGTGCAACTATTCAAAGCCTCTCCAAATTCCTGGAAAATATTTGGAAATTCTGGTGAAACCTTGTGCGATACATTGAGAGCTCCTTGTTACTTTAAGACCTGGCTTTCTGCTTTTTAAAGATTGCTTGTATCTTGAGCTCTTTGCACATGTTCTCCTGTGCAGCTTCTCCTTTGGCAGTGTTACAGCTCCAAATGAGAAAAATCTTTTACAATAATTGAACATTTTGTGCAACACCATTCAAAGACAAAAAACAGACATTGTGTATATTGCAGCTTGGCCTGAAATATGGTGGGATTTGAGATTTGGAGCACCGTTTAGCTTGCGAAGCTGCAATGTCTTCTGTGACTCGATGAAGAAAATAACCAGCATGGTAGCATAGTGGTTCGCACAATTGCTTCACGGGCTCCAGGGTCCCAGGTTCGATTCTCGGCTTGGGTCACCATCTGTGCGGAGTCTGCACGTTCTCCCCGTGTGTGCGTGGGTTTCCTCCGGGGTGCTCCGGTTTCCT